>NC_054486.1:14493565-14806065 GCF_017639515.1 Carcharodon carcharias | reverse complement strand
TTCAAAATGCACCCACTCCATCTGCCTCTCAACACAAAAAGGGCCAGTTAAGCTCATGAGTGTCTAAGCTCCAATGCTGTGCTCCACTATAGAGACAAAAGGCCAGTTTTATAACAACCTTGGTACGATTATCAGAAGAATCCCTAATACAGAATATCTTTACCTATTGGGGGATTTCAGTGCAAGATTGGGTGCAGACCTCAAAGCATGGCTCACCTGCCTTGGACAGCATGGCCTGGGAAAAATAAATAAGCACGAACAGAGACTACGTGAGCTTTACTGCTACCCACATGCTTCATGTAACTAACACTTTCTTTCAGAACAAACCATGTCACAAGGTGTCCTGGAGATCAGGGCACTGGCACCAGCTGGATCTGATCATCACCAGACATGACTGTCTGAACAGCGTTCTCGACACACACAGCTACCGTGGCTATCAACAGAAATAGATCATTGCCTGGCGTGCATCAAGGTTAGGATGTAACCCTTAACAGTTTTTCAATCAAAGCAGGAATGCCGTCTTCATATCAATATCAGCCATGCTGCCGACCGAAATAAAAACCAACACTACCTCAACTTGACTGAACAGGTGCTCTCCAGTTTTGCTGCAGAGTGCAGGAGCAAAATGGAACATATCTTGAAACACTTTCCACAATACCAGGCTCTCAGCTTATGGGAAACAAGAGGGGAAAAGTGCTGATTAGTTCGAGGCTGACATCATTGGGCTGACATCATGATGATGAAACCTATCATTGATGCTGAGTGGTCCGACCTCTTTAATTACAGCAGCGATCTGAGCAAGAGGGTCCTGAATGCACTAACAGCTGCTCCAAATAAAGGCCAACAGACTGCTAGAGAGGGTGTCAATGACTGCAGCTTACAACCTTGCCAGAATGTCCAGATGTCCTTCGATACAGTGAATGATAGGGGCATGGACGACGGCATCAAAAAGGTAACAGGCCCATTAGCAATAAAAAAAATGCCTCCACTGAAAACAAAGATGTCATTTCCTTTTGTGTCCACTTTTTTTAAAGTATTCTCTGTACCCCTGAATGTTACATGCATTTGCATCCTCTGAATTTACCCATATTTCTAATATTCCCATCAACATGTAATTTCATACTATGCAAAAGCCTTCATTTTTAGCATCTTATTTCTAACATTAATCCTATTAACCTTTTGACTATAGTAGGATTAGTCATTTCATATTGTGGGAGGTCCCAGCGGTACCAAGGATCAGAAATAACACCTAACAGTACACCTCTTGATCCAACTGAAATAGATCCTGGTTTAAATGGACAATCGGGAAAATAGTGAAGACACGGAAGGTTATCAAGACTAGTGGATCCTCAGAGCACTTATAATCTAGTGTGGCATATGTTCTACCCGATTTATTCACTGCCATGAGGATAAACTCTGTTACCTTGCCACCAACCCCATCCCTCTGCCTGCCAACTGTCTGAATCAGATCCAGCATCCGCAAGTACTTTGCTTTTACCTTAGTGTTTAATCGACTGCCACTTCTTTTCCAGGAATGTCTACCTTGAAGAAGTACTGTTCTTCTCTCCAAAAGAATTTCCACTTGTCTCTTTTGCCCTCTTTCCAGCTCTACCTGTCCCACACCCACCGCCCCCCCCCGCGGCTCTCAACCAGCTTAAATTACACCACATTTCTATATTTCTTTAGTTCTGATGAAGAGTCATTCGGACTCGAAATGTTAACTGTGTTCCTCTCCGCAGATGCTGTCGGACCTGCTGAGTTTTTCCAGCTATTTTTGTTTTTGCTCCAGACAGTTCAGACTTGGTGTTATGTTTGAGCTTCCAACCACATATCTGTGCCATTGCCAAGATTGCCTACCTCCACTTCCATAATGTCGCCTGACACCACCCTTGCCTCAGCTCACCTGCTGCTGAAGTCCTCATCCATGTCCTTGTTGCTTCTAGCCTTGGCTATTCCAATGCCCCACCTCCTACCCTCCATAAACTGAGGCTGATCCAAAACTCTGCAACCCATATCCTAATTTGTGCCAACAACTTGTTCACCCAACAACCTTGTTCTTGCTGACATACGTTAGCTTCATGTTAACCAACACCTCAGTTTTATCCCCTCACGTGGTTCAGTGCCAATGTTCCTGTGAGGTGGGTGGAATGTTTTGCTATGTTAAATGTTGCACTATATAAATGCAAGTGGTTGCTATTGAAAGGTCCTGCTTAACTATTCCAAATATTAAAAAGAAAAGTTCCAAAAGACTAGCGATCATGATTATTCAGCCCTGACCAGTGGCCAGGGCTCAGCCATAATCAGGGGTTCAAGTTCCACATCGACATCTTGATCAAACAACTGGGGGCTGATATTAAATCATGTCCTGTCTCAGTTGGATATAATAGATTCGATGGCAATAGTCATAGAGGTTCTGGAGAATTGCCCCTGTTGTCCTACCCAACATCTCTCCCTTGCACAACATATTATTTGGTCCTGACAGCATCTGTGGAGAGAGAAACAGTTAACATTTCGAGTCCGTATGACTTTTCTTCAGAGCTCTGAGGAAGGGTCATATGGACCTGAAACGTTAACTCTATTTCTCTTTCCACCGATGCTGTCAGGCCTGCTGAGTTTCTCCAGATTTCCAGCATCCGCAGTATTTTGCTTTTATATCAGGTCCTTCCTGCTTGTGGGAGTTCCGCACAAGGTCAGCTGCTAAATTTACCCATATTATACCAGTAACTTCACTTCAAAAAAGCTGCTTCATTGGCTGCTAAGTGCTTTGGGATACCCCGAGACATGAAAAGTGCTGTATCTTCAAATTCTTTCCTTTTCCACGTTTTCTTTGATCTCATCATCAGAGGATTCCCCCCATGTGCCAATAAATATTTAATAAACTCTGACTATACCCATCTCAATAACCTTCAAACCCACGCCTGCCCAGATAATTCACCAAGCATTTTTGAAGAGTTTAATTGACACAGCATAAGCACTTATGCTGAGAGTCTTACAGTTTCGTCACTTGTGTTCGAGCTCAGAACATCGGGTACGTTTTCGACGCTCAGCACACAATGTTAATAGCCTCCTCTTTTCCATTGCTGTTTTTCCTGTTCAAACCACTTCAGCTCTAACATGATTCTATTGATTTCCAAATCAAACAGCCCGCCTCTAGCTTCAGTTACTTCAGCACAGATCAGTCGTCAGATGTGAGATCTTGGTGGCCTGTTTGGTTCAGCAGTGCACTGCACAGTGTATTTTACCTATTGAACAATCCAAGCAAACAATTTGCTGTCTCAAATATTTTTTTTTAAATGACACAATGATGAAAGAAAACAGAAACAAGCTAAAGGAAAAACGTATGGCAAGATTTGTGACGCAGTACTAGGGGTTTAATGAAGTGCAATTTTCATTACCCTGTGGCATGCATTCCTAATCTCAGTCACATTGTTGTGAAGAAGTGCAAACCGAGGTCAGCTGCTTTTTCGCGACTTGTCCCCGTTTAGAGCACTAATTGTACAGTTCCGGAACATTCCAGCTCCCCCAGCAGGGACGAAAGGGGAGATGGTGGTGTAGTAGGAATGTCACTGGACTAGTAATCCAGAGGTAAAAACAGAAAAGGCTGGAAAAACTCAGCAGGGCTGGCAGCATCTGTAGAGACAGAAACAGAGTTAATGTTTCGAGCCTGTGTGAGTCTTTGGTCCTACGGAACTCGAAACATTAACTCTATTTCTCTCTCCACAGAAGCTGCCAGACCTGCTGAGTTTCTGTTTTAATTACAGATTCCCAGCATCCGCAGTGTTTTACTTTTATTTTAGTAATCCAGAGGCCCAGGCTAATGCTCTGGGGACATGGGTTCAAATCCCACCACGGCAGCTGGTGGAATTGAAATTTAATTAATAAATCTGGAGTACATGAAGCCAGTCTCAGTAACGGTGACCATGATGACTATCATCGATTGTCGTAAAAACCCATCTGGTTCACTAATGCCCTTTAGGGAAGGAAATCTGCCCTCCTTATCTGGTCTGGCCTACATGTGACTCCAAACCCACAGCAATGTGGTTAACTCTTAACTGCCCTCAGTTCTAAGTCAATCAGGATGGGAAACAAATGCTTGCCTTGCCAGCGAAGCCCGTATCTCATGAAAGAATAAAGAGAAAAAAAGTTGAGTGTGTCTGCAGGTCTTCCACCCATGCCATGCCCAGTACAGCGTTCCCTCCCTAACTCACTAACAGTCTTATTAAAAACCATCCATAACCTGTCCGATACCTCTGAAAAGTAGATTGTGGGAGGACACGAAACACCAGTCTTCTACATGTAAAATGGAGGTGGTGGGGTTCATTTAAGCTGTAGTTTAAATTGTTGTTGATTTTAACAGTGTACAAAGAATTGGCATTGGGAGGACAAACTGTACTGTAGGTACTGATGTTGTTTAAAGCTCATCTGCATGAATGTTTAGCAGTACTTACATCTTACAGAAAAAACAGCAAGGCTGACAAGAATCGCTCACAGTGGCCATTTGCAGCCATGACATTAGCCAGGTCAGGGACTAATTTACTCTTGACAAGAAACTACTCTCCAGCTTTTCGTACAATGGAGTGGAATGAAAAATAATAATTTACTGCACATATATAAAAAAAATCAGTAAGTACCTACTTCAGCTCATCTGCTCCTGAAACCCTCATCCATAGCTTTGTTATCCCTGGACTCCACTATGTCAATGCTCTCCTGGCTGGCCTCCTACATACTTGGCATCCAAAACTCTGCTGCCTAACTTTCACCAAGTCCTGTTCACACATGAACCACATGTCACTGACTGACATTGGCTCCCATTCCAGTAATGATGTAATTTTAATTCTCATCTTTATTTTCAAATACCTCAATGGCATTGCTCTTTCCTATCTCTCTATCACCCGACAATCTCTGAGATCGATGGACTCCTCCAATTCTAACCTCTTGACTGTCCTGGATTTTCATCGCTCCACCATCAGCAGTTGTGCTTTCAGTTGCCTCAGCCTCAAACTCCGGAATTCCCTTCCTACACCTCCCAGCCCCTCAACCTTTCCCTCCGTAAGATCCAGTACCTTGACCAAGTTTTTGCTCATCTGTCCTAATATTCCGATGTGACTGAGGTGCCAAATTTCGTTTGATAATCACGCCTGCGACATGTCTTGGGACGTTTTATTACATTGAAGATGCAATATGAAAGCCAGATCTCGTCGGTTATACTTCTCCAGCATTTTGGCAAAGTTCAGTCTGAAATGGCATCCAACTGATGCTGCTTAGGTTGAGGTTTTGTAGTGCATTTAATCCTAAAGTGATAACAATGTTGGCCACCATTATCAGTACGTCAATCATCTGACTGATGTATCTGTGAGCGGCAAATTGACCGATACTGCAGTGCTGGCTAAGGGCGAGCCTGTGTATAACAGTTCAGTGCTCCAGCTCGTGATATCCCTAAATCGGCCGCAGGTGCCCTTGCTGCAGATGGTAAAACTTTGTGACTGGGTGTCTGCTGACATGGAGTTGCCCCCAGTCATTAATAACAGGTCCATGCACCTGCAGATTGTGGCACAATTAGACGTTGGCACCTTTCTTTCCCTGATAAGCATCTTGCGATCTTGCAAATGCTGCGTTTGAGACACCGAGTCAACTGCGGCTCAGTGGCAGCATTCTCACCTCTGAGTTGTGGCTTCAAGACCTACACCAGAGACTTGTGTACACATTCTAGGCTGATGCTCCAGTGAAGTTCTGAGGGAGTGTTGCACTGTTGAAGACGTTAACTTTCAGTTGAGATGCTAAAACACTTTCCACCTTCCCTCTCAAGTGGGTGTAAAAAATACGATTACACTATTCTGAAAGAGCAGAGTTCTCCCAAGTCCCTGGCCAGTATTTGCTCTCAACCTACACTTATAACAAATCCCCTGCTCATTATCTCTTCACTATTTCTGAAAAATTGCTGCGTGCAATTGGCTGCTGTATTTTCTACATTATAACAGTGATTACAATTCATTGGTTGTAAAGTGCTTGAGGTCATCCTGAGGTCATGAACTGGACCTACACCACAGGGACTGCAGTGGTTCAAGGCAGCTCACCACCACCTTCTCAAGAAGAATTAGGGTTGGGAAATAAACGCTGGCCTATTCGGCGAAGCTCACATCTGTAAATGAATTTAAAAAATGAAAATCACTATATCAATGCAAGTCTTTCTTTCTTTAAAAGACTTAAAACTTAAAAAAAAGAAATCCTGCCAGAAATTCTTTAAAAATCTTATGGAAAAGAAACTATAAAAACACCAAGATGTACCGAGAATATTGTCACAAAAACAGACAAAGGGTGGGATTTTATGGTCCCACCAGTGGCGAGGCCAAAGTTCCTACCCAAAGTCAACAGACTTTTGGCTGCTCTTGGTCCCGCCAGTGGCACACACTGCCAAGAGCAGGATGGGAAAATCCCGGCCACAGTCCATTATTCTCAAAGAGATTTCCTTGTTCCCATTCCAAAATTGTGCTGAAGGAAAATGGGACAGAAAACTCAAGTCAAATCCCATTCAACTGTTGTAGCCCCTCACTAAATCCAGGGCCTCAATAAGAGTAATGGTACAAAGCGGTAGGTTTACATCTCGGAAGCTTCTGGCCCAGAGCTTTGTGTTTTTGAAACACATTCTGGAAACTCAGTCGTGCATCCAGGCATTTTCCAGCAATTAATTTTGTTTCTATAATTCGTTCCCAGATTGTGGCAAGGCCAGCATTTGTTGCCCATCCTTAACCGTCTTCGAATTGAATGGATTTCCAGGACATTGCAGAGTGCAGATTTTTTAAAAGAGTCAATCACATCGCTGTGATCTGGAGTCACAGGTAGGCCAAACTAGTTAAGGATGGCAGATTTTCTTCCCTAAAGGACATTAGTGAACCAGATGGGGTTTTTAAACAACAATTGATGATAGTTTTATGGTTACCATTACTGAGGCTAGCTTTATAATTGCAGATTTAGTCATTGAATTTAAATTCCACCAGCTGCCATGGTGGGATTTCAACCCGTGTTCCCAGAGCATTATGCTGGGCCTCTGGATTACGAATCTAGTGCGACTGCCACTATGCCACCATCTCCATCAAAATTAATTTTGTTGAATGGAAGATCCCAAGTACTTACATCCAAATTCTGGATATGTGCTCTAGGCATGAAAGGTTCACATATAAAAGCAAAATACTGCAGATTTTGGAAATTGGAAATAAAAACAGAAAATGCTGGAAAAACTCAGGTCTGGCAGCATCTGTGGAGGGAGAAACAGAGTTAACGTTTTGAGTCCGTATGACTCTTCTTCACACCCCATGAAAA
This sequence comes from Carcharodon carcharias, assembly GCF_017639515.1. Lineage (NCBI taxonomy): Eukaryota > Metazoa > Chordata > Chondrichthyes > Lamniformes > Lamnidae > Carcharodon > Carcharodon carcharias. The sequence continues at coordinate 14,798,748 of NC_054486.1, read as the reverse complement.
GCTCAAAGTCAGGCGGGCTAAAAATTGACATTTTGGGGTAAATTTCCATAAGCATTTAAGCACCCAACATACAGCCGACAGCAGAATCCACATTCCCCAAGCACTCAGAACAACTTCTCAAACACATAACCCTTTATGTTTAGGATGATATGACAGATTGGCTCACATTTTCCCTATAAGGAGGTATTGTAATTTATGACTGGCAAAATTATACTACAAAAGAATGTCTCTTTCCATTGACCAAGCCTCAGTGAATACTGCAAGGTTACACTGAAGTTGCTAATACACCAATCCCAAGCGCTGGGACCCAGTGGCACTGAGGCCAGTATAGAAGCAACTGCAAATGTTTCTTGGATGTCCAGAAGTTGAGAAGAGAATTTCCTTAGACACATTCCAATGGAAGCAGTGCTGGTTCATAGGTCGAGAGTACTTGAAAAGATGGTGCTTTGTAATTATTACTCACTTGCATTCCATCTGATCAAAACCAGGGTGGGATTATTAACAATGAGGTGTTTAATCTGCATGGACAGTTAATGTCTCAATCACTGTGACTGAGTGTGTGTGTGCGCGCGCGCATGCGCGTGTGTGTGTGTGTGAAGTGCTGATTTGGTGCTCGACATCACATCTCACTGCATCTGGCATGAATAACCTGCAACTGTTTCTGAATGACCAATGCCCTTTTGAGAAGATCGAAAGCACATCTTCAAGATGGTAAACGAAGTGCCTTGAGATGGTTATTACGTCAGTCAGTGCCCCTTACAGGGTATGTTATCAAGCCAGATATGCTTCTAGTGGGCTTTTATGTGTAAAACCCATTGAAAGAAGATGGTAGGTGTTTCAATCAATAGTCGCTTGTTGGGCAAATGGTTCCTCGAACACCCTCCATTTTGAAACTTTGAATGGAACCTTCTATTTTCTGCACTGCTGGTCCTGGATATTACGATGAACTGGTTTCAGTTATGATTCCATTATTTCTCTCTGAACAAACCAACTTCAAGTCAATGTATTGTATTGAATGGTGTTTTAAAATGCCAAAGTGGAAAGAAAAGCTCTTTCATTGCTGCAAGCCAACATGTGAGAAAATTCAAACTTGATTCCACTAAAATCACAATTTTCCCATTTGGATAAATTTAAAATTGAAATGATTCTGCACATGTAATTTAAATAGGTCAGACGTTAATTTATTTTAATTGTTAGAAATGAGAGAACTATCACTGCTGGTTTATAAGCCTCAAATTAATATTGGCAAAATTAGAGGATGCTTGCATGACATTCCTCATCTTTTTTTTATATAAGCAGAGATAGAAGGCAATTTAAAAAGAATGAATTATGTCATTGTCAGAATATTGGGCACAGTAATGCCAGGTAATTCTGTTTAGGGTTCATCCACTTAACAACAATTTATTTGTGAGAAGTTCATTGTGTAGCTGCAACATGAACAGTACAACCTGACCCAGTATATTTGTTTATCATATCTTTCTGGCCAATGCCCCTCACCAATAGAAGTGGAATAAAACATGAACTGCTCCGTAAGTTTTGTTTGAAAATATTTTTTAACCCCTCCTCATGGATGGAGGAGCCAGTGCTTATATATTCCCATATGCTGGCAAAGCAGACCAGTCAGTTGCTCACCAGTTGCTGGGAAGAGGGGGAGTCAACCCAGGTGCTCGAGAGTGCAAAATCCCGGCATTGCATCTTGGGTTGGGGGGGGGGGGGGGGGTGGGCATTTTGTGGCGGGGGTGGGAGGTTGGTGAGGAGAGGAGAGAAGACATTACAGGTCAGCTATTCGGGGCGGGGGGGGAATGGCTGCAATTGGTAATGGGAGGCTGGAGGTCTGCCTTGAGAGGGCTGAGGTTGCTGTAAAAGGCGAGCTCCTGGCTCTCTCTCACTGCCCGGCTTCCCAAGCCGCGGCAGTTAGCTTTGAATCAGGTTCCCAATTGCACTGGGAGGGCCTGATTTAATTTTGTGAATGAATTTTGTTAATTTTGTCCCACATTTCCATGGCAGGGCACTCGGACACCACGAAATCCAATGCTGTCAAATGGCAACGGATGGCTACATGTCAGATTTGGATAAGGCTTCACCCATTTGGTGATTTAAATCCCACCCCTACCCTGGCCACTTAACAGTGAGTCCCAGGTGTGGGCTGCGTTAACTGGTATCAGTCAAAACAGTGGCAGTGACACTACAACTGGCCTCAAACCACCTGCATTAGAGGGTTTTATGTTCCCAATCTAGCATGATGGAATAAAAAGCCCAGTAAAAAGTCAATACATTCCCTACATGAAATCTTTGCTTCTCCTTACTCCCCACTCCAACCCATCACAATAACTACTGGACCTGCAGGCTCCGAAACATCTTATTCAGTTCCATCTGACTTACCAGCTCTCTTCCTGCTTATAAAAACTCTCAAAACCTCCTCTTTCATTCTGCCTCTGGTCCCACACCACTTTCTAATTTTCTCCCTTCTCTTCTGTTTTGCCCGCATGGGTTTCACATTGTGCTGAGTAGTTTGAGGCATCTTCCTGTATGTGAAAAGTGCTATAGAAATGCAGGCTGTTGTTGAGAGTGGAAGTTGACATGAAAGCTGACCACATATTTTGAAAGGACAACAAGTGCATAAAAGTGCCAACTCGTAGCATCAGAGCAATGACTATTAGTCCCATGTTTGTGCACTCCCTTACCGGGTAAAGAGATAATGCTTCCTTGCAGGAGGGGGCGGGTCAGAAGATTATGGGCCGGATTTTTGCTATTGAGGTGGGTAGCCTGAGTCGGGAGACGTCTCTCGATTTAAAGGGCCCCAGTAGACTCGATTTTCACTCCGGGGAGGCAGGGGTGAAATAGAGTCAGGCCCGGCAGCAGATCATATGTGGCAAAGGGGTCCATTGAGTGCCAAGGCAGGCTGGTTAGAAGGCCCACCTGGATTCTCTGGAACTACGTCTTGTTGTTTTGGAAGATGTTAGACCTTCTAGTTCTTGCACCTCACACCCCAGCCACCCTGCATGCCACGTCCATGCCAACTCATGCTCCCCAAACCCCATGTAACCTCCATGCCAACTCCTGGTCTCCACCCGCCCCATACCGCTTCATACCCACAATGCCAGCTCCATTGCCACTCACCCAGTATCCAGCTTGGGCAGAACTCAGGACCCAAGTGGAGATGAAAAAAATAAACTTCTAACAATCTAATATAGCTCTCACTGATACACACTTGACAGTGAAAAAAAAACTCCTGCTCATGAAATCCATTCAAAACTTTTGAGTCTCAAGTGGCTAATCTATTATTAAAAACAAACTTCCATTCTGATGCCACACCAAAGACAGCAAATGCTTTAATAGCCTCTTTAAACTGTTAATCAAACTGTGAACTCAGAACCCCCGCTGAGGTAATTATAGTCCTTGGAACTCAGCCAAGCATTCATAATGACATACTAATTTTCCTTGGGAAATGTCAACAAAGATCTCCATTAAAACGGCACAAACAGGCCTAATATTTTTTCCTAACCCTAACCGGGTGGCCTGTCAATCAAAGCAGTACAGCAGAGGTTTTTATTTAACTTTCACTGACAGCTTCAGCCTCCTTTTTCGTGTTTAAAGAGTGACACATTTAAAAACCTTCAGATCATGAAGTTAAACAAACCCGATCCACCTTGAAGAGCGATAATGTCTATTCTATCAACTAGTTACTTAGGTTAAGGCCTTTGGAATAGCCAAAATGGGGTCTGTTTGAACTTAGCACGAAATTCAAATGGCCCTGCTGAGATTGGGTTTCCCTCCTGTGTGAATCACACCCTGCCCCCTTCCATATGCCCCAACCCCCCCCCAACCAATTATTTTATCAGGGTTATGTTCACCTACACCCAAAGAAAGCACAACTGATGGCATCAGCTAAAGATAATCATAGCAATCTGATGGTGTCAAATTGCAAAATTTGCTTAACCGGGCAAGTGCAATATCATTGTCTCTGATATCCATTTCTCAGCTCTAACTTTGTGGTTGCATCGCTGGAGGAGCAGCTATCTTCTGTCAATACCACACACCTCCCAATAGCTGGTTTCAGTAAAGAGGATGCCTAGAAAAGCGCAAGGAATTGGAGGTAATATCATGACATGAGTTGTTCTTTGGTTGAAAGGTAGAAGACAAAGAGAGTAGGCGGCAAAGGGAATGATTGGGTGGTTGTGACAAGCAGTGCTCACCGTGGATTTACACGGAGGTTTCAGCTTATCACTATATGTCCAAATGATGTGAATAGAGAGTTATCGATCCAAATTTGCAGGTGACACTAAACTAGGAGGCACAGTGAGTTGTACAGCTAGAATGAGCATGGGACATGGACAGTCGAAGGAACTGGATTAAATAAGGGCAGCTGGAGTGTGAAATCATCCATTTTGGATCCAAGAAAGTCAAATCTGAATGCTTTTCTATTAATAGGAGACTAGGAGCAAAGGGATTTAGGTATTCATGCATATAAATCACTAAAAGCCAGTGCATAGGTAATCAAAAAGACTAATGGAACGTCATCCTTTATCTCAAGGGCATAGGAAATCAAAAGTGAGGGAGTGATGCTCCAGTCAGTTAGTGCAACTCCATTTGGAGCATCTGCACTCAGTTTTCAGTACCAAACCTCAAGAAATATATATTAAACTTGCAGGGCTGATTCACCAGGATGTTATCAGGGTTTAATGGGTGAAATTGTGAAGGCGTGTTACCTAAACTTGCTTTTTCATTCCATTTGAATTTAGAACGTTGAGGTGATCGACCAGTAGTCTTAAAATGATAATGGAATCTGATAGGGTGGATATAGATAAACTGATCCCTTTGGTGAAGAAATCCTTCATAAGTGGGCATAATATTAAAATAACGGCTAGGCCCTTTGGAATGGAATCAGGGAAGACTTCTTTACACAAAACTCTTACCACCACACACCCCCACCCCCCTCCAAATGACTATGGATGTTAAGTCAGTTGAAATTTTGAGCACAGATCTTTGTTTGGTAAAAGCATCAAGGTATACAGAATAAAAGTGGGTAAATGGTATTGACTCACAGATCAGCCATGATATAATTATATGGCAAGGGGTTTAATTTTTTGTTCCTATGTCTGCGCTCTATCTTGGCTGTGAAAGATAAGTTCATTTTAAAATGAATGGTAACTTCACAGAAAAGTGAAGGGTTTTATTAATTTTCATCACAGTTATCAGATCTGGAATTCTTCATACCTATGGCTACAAATCCATACTACTAAAACTTCATGCACTGAGTTATAATCACACAATGTACTATAAATTACTATATGTGATTTAGTTGAACAATGCAATGGCCATAAAGAGGCTCATTGTACCAGCATCCTGCCCTCATTCATTGCCTGAAAAGGAAGGTTCAATGTTGAATATAGGCATTTAGGCACATAACAGCAAGAGTAGGCCATTTGGCCCTTCAAGCCTGCTTCATCATTCAATAAGATCATGGCCGATCTGGTTGTGGTCTCAGCTCCACATTCCTGTCTGCCCCCCCCCCCCCCATAACCCTTGACCCCCTTGCCTAACAAAAATCTGACCAACTCAACCTTGAATAAATTCAAAGACCCAGCTTCCACTACTTTCTGGGGAACAGAATTCCACACACCAACAACCCTTTGGGAAAAAAAGTTTCTCCTCACCTCTGCCTTAAAAGGGAGACCTCTTATTTTTAACTATGAACCCTAGTTTTAGTCTCCCCCACAAGAGGGAACATCCTCCAGGTATCCAACCTATCAACCCCCCATCAGGATTTTCTATGTTTCAATAAGATCACCTCTCATTCTTCTCAACTCCAATAAGTATAAATCTAACCTGTTCAACCTTTCTTCATAGGACAACTCCGCCATCCCAGGGATAAGTCGAGTGAACCTTCTCTGAACTGTTTCCATGATGATTATATCTTGGGCAGGCAGCACTGTTTCAGAGGCACCAGTCAACTTCTGATATTCCACCTAAGCTGCAATTGTCCATTTCTGTGCCCAAGTAGTGAATGTGGACAGTCATTCACAGCCTAGAGGTCATTGTATCTTAAGCCATCAAGTCCTCTCGCCTGAAGTCTTGTGCACATACTTTGTAACAGGTTTCAGATAGTGTTGAGATGCAGGATGATCACTGGATCCGAAGGTAGTGAAGTATGAAACTGGGCACAGATCATTTGCTTGATAGTTTGTTTATTTACAGAATGCAGCATTACATATGACTGCCTTCTACCTGCCACCCCCAGTGTCTCAGCCATATCTCTTTATAAGTGCTCTGAGTGCGTCATTAAACTGACCTTCACTTGTGCATCTTAACAATATAATTAACACACCATTGACACTGGAATCCTGACTTATTCCCCCCACTTCTCTCCATCCTTAAGCCAGGGGTGCAAAGGAAAATTCTAACCTTCTACTGCTGCACCAATGGAGATTAACTAACTCAGTACAAACTGAAGATCAAATCTATTGCTTGAATGGGATGCTATAACACCATTCAATGCATTAACCCACAAAACTCCTGATGGATTGTCAATTCTCTAAAGTAACACTAATCAAAGCACACCCTTACATCTGTTTTTCATAGCTTGTTTTTCCTGTTGCTAGCCTGAAGCTATAGCTTGAGGCATGTAACTCCACATCAAGAATGGCAGACCAGGAATCTCTCCCACTCTTACCACCGGCCTTAAGCATGTTGGAAACAACCTGTAAATGCATTGTGAATGCACCTTCTTTGGCCATCAAGTCCTGGAGTGGGGCTTGACCCTGGAGTCTTTGGCTCAGAGGCAGGGACACTACCCACTGCACCACAACACCTTCAAACATTTGAAGGAATTAATTTAAATTAAAACACATTTGTACTTCAACATTTCAAAAGAGGTTTCGTAAATGTTCAGTCCAAATAGCTCATGAGTTAAATACGCTCATTTGTGATACTGAGCCACAGAAACAAGAAGAATCCCAGGCTTAATGATTGTCTTGTTTTCAGTAACTATTCTGAGCCTAAACAATGGTGGAATGCTACATCTAGTCTCAGCATCCTCAGATAGAGAGGGTGAAAATCAGCTAAAGTTCCTGCTCACAAGTACTATCCATTGACCTTGCTGAAAGGCCCATTTGCTTATGTGTAAATTTATATGTATACACCTATGAACGATGTGTGAAGGCAGGATTAGATTACTTATGATGATCTGCACAATTGAAGAACCTGTTGGCAATCACAGTAAAGCTTATACATGAAAAACTTGGACATGGTTACAGGGCCTATGCAACTGTATCTAATCTGAAACATGGGGCGGGAGTAATTTTAACTTAAACTGCTGGGCAAGGAACCCATGGGATCAAGTGGAATGGTGATTTTGCACCCCGCCCAATATTGTTTTCCACTAATACAGTGGGGAGTAAAATTAGGCACAGTGTAAAGGCAAAATTGCACCCAACTGGGGAGGCGGTGACGTAGTGGCAATGTCACTGGACTAATAATCCAGAAGCCCAAGCTAATGCTCTGAGCGCAAGGGTTCAAATCCCACCAAGGCAGCTGGCGGAATTTAAATTCAATTAATAAATCTGGAATTGAAAAGCTAGCCTCAGTAATGGTGACCATGACTTGATTGTTGTAAAAAAAACCCCATCAGGTTCACTAATGTCCTTTAGGCAAGGAATCTGCCATCAGTCTGGCCTACACGTGACTCCAGACCCACAGGAATATGGTTGAGTCTTAACATCCCTCTGAAATGGCATGGCAAGCTATTTGGTTCAAGGGCAATTAGGGATGGGCAACAAGTGCTGGCCTTGCCAGCGATGCCCACATCCCATAAACAAATAAAGAAAATAAAAATCAATTTTGGAAAGGGCAGCTTATGGGCTTCAGGGATTTTCTGTAACAAATGCCAATAATGCCAGCAATACTGCACTAATATCTGTTCAACATATGGCTTCCTTTGGGTTTCACTATTCTTGCTCCACAATGACACACTGTAAAATCTACATTGTGTCAACAGGCTCCCACGTCATCTCAGTTGCTATAATAAATCCCAGGAGAAATGTGAATTTGTGAATGAGATCATTCATCAATAGGGTCAAGTCTCATTAAATCAAATGACAGCTCAGGAACAGCAGGGGGTGAGTCAGCCCTGACTCTGAGCTTGCTACAGTCTGCATCAGCGCAGCATCTCCCTGGCAAGCACAAGGAGCTGAATCTTAGATGATGAATGTGGAAACAGGTATGCAGTGTAGTCAATCCTTTAGGATACAGCAATAGCTTTTTAATTCATAGAGAGCCTGCAGGTAAATGGGTGGAATTTAAATGAGGCCGGCGGGGTACTGATGTCCGTCACCAAAACTGGCGACACTCCAGCCGACCCCACCTCCGGGAGCCCTGAGGGAATTAAACCCCTAATTGGTACTAGGAACTCTGCTACAGAGCTCCCGGCTCCACAGCCAACAGTTAATTGCCTGGAGGAAGTAAGTAAAGGTGGGATGGGGGTCGCTGTGGTGAGAGGTAGGTTGGGGGGGGGGGGTGCCAGGGGAAAGGGCAAAAAAAAAAATTGGCTCTTTTCCATTCAAACCCTTCCATGACCCCCCCCCACCTACCCCACCCCACATACCCCCACCCACCCCCGCACCCCCCCCCCCCCCCCCCCCCCCCCCCCCCCCCCCCCCCCCCCCGCCCCTAACCAACCCCCACCACCACCATCCCGATGCTGGATCCTTCAATCAGGCACTAAGTGCCTTGGAATAATGGAGGCCTCCTAGGATCACCCAGAAGGTCTCCATGCATGGCGTGTCCCCCACCCGCTGCTGGTTAAATACCAGGGATGGCAGGATAAGGGCGCTAAATGGGCATTAATTGCCCACTTAAAGGGCTCAACTGATGTCCAGGCGGGAAGATTAGCCACAAGCCTTCTCACCCCAGACTTAGTCTAAAATGCTATGCATTTAAACACTGAACATTATTAAGCAGAAGGACATGGAGAAACAAGAAGAAGGTTTCCAGGTGTAATGTTTATTTAATAAGCAATTGGTAACTGTCTTTTGTGTGCATACACAGGTGTTGCCGCAGTGTTCAAAAAGACTCGTGTCAGATGAAAGAAAGAAACAGGAAATAATTTCATGCATGAACTTGTAAAAGGCAATCTTATCTAACAAAATTTCACATGTGGGTTCCACCCAGATAGAAATCATATCACAGAATCTTTACAGTGCAGAAGGAGGCCATTTGACCCATCAAATCTGCATTGACTTGCTGAAAGAGCACTCTACCTCGACCCACTCTCCTGCCTTATTCACCTAACCTTGCATACTCTCTCTTCAGATAGCAATCCAATTCCCTTTTGAATACCTCGATCAAACCTGCCTCCACCACCCTCTCAGGAAGTTCGTTCCAGACTCCAACCATTCTTTGGGTGAAAAAAATTTTCCCCACACCACTTTTACTCCTTTTGCCAATTATTTTGAATCTGTGCCCTCTAATTCTTGATGCTCTCTTGAGTGGGAACAGTTTCTCACTATTTACCCTGTCCATACCCCTCAGGATCTTGAATATCTCTATCAAGTCTCCTCTCAGCCTTCTTTTCTCCAATGAAAACAATCTATCCTCTTCAATCTTTACTCATAGCTACATTATCCCTGGAATAATTCTTGTGAATCTCCTCTGTACTCTCTCCAATGCCTTCACAGTATGGTACCCAAAACTGGACACGCTACTCCAGATGAGGCCTAACTGGTGTCTTATACAAGTTACACATGACCTCCTTACTCTTGTACTCAATGCCCTTATAAATAAAGCTTAAGATACTATATAATTTATTAACTGCTCTCTCAATATGCTCTGCCATCTTCAATGACTTATGTACATTTACACCGAGGTCCGCCTGTTCCTGCACCTCCTTTAGAGTTTCTCCTTTTATTTTATACAGTCTCTCTGCATTCTTCCTGCTAAAATGAATCACTTCACACTTCTCTGCATTGAACCTCATTTGCCACTTGTCCGCCCAACATGTCTATGTCCTTTTGAAGTTCAAGACTATCCTCATCACATCTGACAACATTTCCAACCTTCGTATCATCAGCAAATTTTGAAATCCTCCCTTGCACATCACAGTCTAGGTCATTAATATATATCAGGAAGAGCAAGGGTCCCAACACTGACCCCTCTGGATCTCCACTACAAACCTTCTTCCAATCTGAAAAACAACCATTTAATCACTATTCTGTTAATTGTCATTCAGCTAATTTCTTATCCAAGTGCCTATTTTCCCATTTATTCCATGAACTAAAATTTTGCTCACAAGTCTGCTGTGCAGCACTGTATCAAATGCCTTCTGAATATCTACATACGCCACAACAACAGCGTTTCCTTTATCAACCTTCTCTGTTATGTCCTCAAAAAACTCCAGCAAGTTAAACATGATTTTCCCTTAATGAATCCATGCTGGCTTTCCTTAATTATGCTGCACTGGTCCAAGTGACTATTGATTTTAACCCGAACTAGAGTTGCCAGAAGTTTCCCTACCACTGAAGTCAGACTGACTGGTCTGTAGTTGCCAGCTTTATCCTTGCACCACTTTTGAACAAGTGTGTAACATGCGCAATGCTCTAGCACCACCCCTGTGTCTAAGGAAGATTGGAAGATTATCACTAGTGCCTCTGCAATTCCCACTCTCACTTACCTCAGTACCCTTGGATGCATCTCATCCGACCTTGGTAGCTTATTAATTTTCGGTAAAGATAGCCTTTCTAACACCTCCTTCTCAATTGTAAGTTATTCTAGTGTACCAGTTATCTTCTCTCACCTCAGGCTAGGTAGCTCTTCTTCCTTTGTAAAGACAGATGTAAAGTACATGTTTAATACCCCCACTATGTCTCTGCCTCCACGTGCAAGTTCCTTTTTGTTACTCCCTAATCAGTCCTACTCTTTCTTTTATCTCCCGTTTATTATTTATATGCTTATAGAAGATCTCAGGATTCCCTTTTATATTAGCAGCCAATCTCTGTTCATGCTCTCTCCTTGCTTGCCTTATTAGCTTTTCACTTCCTCTCTGGTCCTTCTATATTCAGCCTATATTCTGGATTCTATATTCTCCATTGTATTTTCTACCTGACAATCTGTCGTATGTGCACTTCTTCCTTTTCATCTTCACCTCTATCTCTCTCATCATCCAGGGCACTCTGAATTTATTTGCCCTACCTTTCCCCTTCAAGGGAATATACCTTGACATCGCCTGCAATATTTTTTCTTTGAAGGTGGCCCATTTCTCAGCTACCATCTTTTCTGCCAACATTTGATTCCAACTCACTCAACTCAAATGCAACTTCCAATCGAAGTTGATTTTCCCCCAATTAATTATCCCTGCTCTGGATTGTTCCTTGTCGTTTTCCATGATTAACCTAAACCTTATGATACAATGGTCACTGTCTCCCGCTGTTATTTGATCCACTTGGGCCAATTCATTCCTCAGAACCAGGTCCAACAGTGCCAGCCCTCTCGTTGGACTGGAAATATACTGTTGCAGAAAATTATCCTGAACACATTCCTGGAACTCTCGCCTCCCTTGTCCCCTTGCACTATTCCTATCCCAGTCTATATTTGGATAATTGAAATCTCCCATTATAATTGTTCTATAATTCTTGCACCTCTCGGTAATTTCCTTGCAAATTTGTTTCTCTACATCCCTTCCACTAGTTGGTGATCTATATACCACACCTATTAATGTTACTGCACCTTTTTCATTCCTTATTCTAGGCAGAGATTCTGTCCTTGACCCCTCTGGAACATCCTCCCCCTCCAGTACTGCCATCTCTAATCAATACTGCCATTCTCCAACCCCTTTCTTCCATTCTCTACTAAACACCTTGTACCCAGGAAGATTTAACACCCAGTTCTGTCCTTCTTTGAGCCAGATCTCTGTTATACCAATAATAGCATAATTCCATTTGTCAACCTGTGCCAAATTCACCAATATTATTAACTACATTCTGTGCATTCACATATATGCACATTAACCCTGATTTAATCCTCAGCCTTGCAGATGCATCACAGTGACACCAGCTGCTGCTGGAGCTCCATAGCCCAGAGATCAAGTTTCTTCAGCTAGTGAAACTTCCTGCAGGTGTAGTCATCAAGGGCACTTTGTGCCTGCACAACTGCCCACATCCTGCAGGATGCACATTCCACATGCATTTACATGCTTAAGTAATTTATATAAAGCTTATTATAGTTTGGTATAATATAATAATTCACCTGTCACTCACCAATCGTCTCTCTGTGCCAAGTCCGGAAAAGGCTATACTTACCAACCAACTTACAGGACTCTTGTGATGTCACCTTTATCTGCAAACTCCTGGCTTTCTCTCTCTGCAGCTTTAAGCTCTCAGAACTCTCCAGCTAATTACCAGTTAACTATTAACCTACTTTTTCTGCTGCACAAAGTGGAAACCAAATGCTGGAGGCTGAAAAAGGGTAGAAGGAGCACCTCCTCCCTACCCCCTTCTCCGAACTCCCAACTCAGCAAGCTCTACTTCTTGCAATTAGCCTTAACTAAAGCATCTCTTTCCCCCTAAGCACCGAATTTTCACTTTGAATCAAATTCCCAAGTACTCACTCTGTCTCGGTTTCACTCAGGCATAGTCTCCCTTACTGACTGTGCCCCTTATAAATAACATAGGAAATAGGAGCAGGAGTAGGCCAAATGGCCCCTCAAGCTTGCTCCACCATTCAATATCATGGCTAACCTGATTATGGTCTTAATTCCACTTTCCTCCCTCACCGTACCCCCCTCTGCCTCCATAACCCTTGACTGTCTTGTTATTCAAAAAATTTGTCTAACTCAGCCTTGAATATATTCAATGACCCAGCCTCTGTAAGTCTCTGGCGAAGAGAATTCCAAAGACTAACAACCCTCAGGGAAGAAATTCCTCTTCACCTCCATCTTAAATGGGAGACCCCTTATTTTTGAGACTGTGACCCCCCCTAGTTCTAGATGCTCTCATGAGGGGAAACATTTTCTCACCCTGTCAAGCCCCCTCTGAATCTTGTGTGTTTCAATAAGATCATCTCTCATTCTTCTAAGCTCCAATAAGTATAGGCCTAACCTGCTCAACCTTTTCTCCTACCTGCAAGACAAACAAAAGGAGGGTCCTGATTCAGTGCTACACACACCCGAAACATGTTTTTATTTCTTTCGTAACAGTTTCTAACTGGTGAGTTTCACATTTGTTTCATTTTGTGTACAGGTATTTGTTTCAGATTTCCAGCCCTGTCAGCTAAAATTTTCATTAACTACATAAGTGCAGGGTCTGTGCTGATTGGGTAACTTGAGGTCGAAGCAGCATTGATATCAGTGTTGGCTTTGGGTAACTCTAACAGTCCCTATGGAAATATTCCCTATTCTACTGCAGCACAGCTGAGGGCAAAAAGATTTCAGCACTAATCTACATTGTGTCACAGGCTTATCGCAAGATATGTGACACATCGATTCCTCCCCTACTGTGAGCAAAAGTAAGAAAGCATTTTCCATTATGAATTATTCTTGAGTTTTAAGATCCAGCTTTCAAACTGTGTCATTTTCTGATGAGCAAACTCCACTTCTGGGAGTTAATAACCCACAGGGAGACTCACCAGTATTTAAAATCAGAGCTAAGCCTTTTAGGAGTAAATTTACAAGGTACTTTTGGACACAAACAGTATTGGAAATCTGGAACTCTCAAGCTCATAAAGTAATTACTTTTGATCAAAGCTGAGATTGATAGAGTTTTGCCAATAGTATCAAGATATATGGAATAAAAGCAGGTGAATGAGGTACAAATCAGCCAGGCAGAACATGGCCAAGGGATTGAAAGCCTACGTTCCTATGTAGATGCTGGATTAACATGTTAACTGAACATGGCTTTGATTTAAGGTAAAGAAAAGAAACAAGGCGGCGGCACCACGCCAATACACACCAATCATGAACAACACCAGCGACCCAAAAGCCCTTGGTTTTTCTGATTTATTAAGCACTCACTGTGTTCATGTGCATTTAGCAATTATGCCCTAGCAAAACTGAAGTCAATGGGAATCAGGGGGGAAACTCTCTGCTGGTTGGAGTCAAATCTAGCACAAAGGAAGATGGTTGTGGTTGTTGGAGGTCAGTCATCTCAGCTCCAGGACATCACTGCAGGAGTTCCTCAGGGTAGTATCCTCGACCCAACCATCATCAGCTGCATCAATGACCTCCCTTCTATCATAAGGTCAGAAGTGGGGATATTCGCTAATGATTGCACAATCTTCAGCACCATTCGTGACTCCTCAGATACTAAAGCAGTCCATGTCCAAATGCATCATAGAGTCACAGAAGTCGACAGCCCCTCGAGTCTGTGCCGGTCAAACAAGTACCTAACTATTCTAATCCCATTTTCCAGCACAAGGCCCATAGCCTTGTGTGCCTTGGCTTCACATGTGCACATCTAAATACTTTTAGATGTGGACATGTTGCCCTGGACAATATCCAGACTTGGGCTGACAAGTGGCAAGAAACATTCGTGCCTTACAAGTATCAGGCAATGACCATCTCCAACAAGAGAACACCCAATCATTGCCCCCTGATGTTCAATGGCATTACCATTGCTGAAGCCCCACTATCAACATCCTGGGGATTACCATTGGCCAGAAACTGAACTGGACTAGCCATATAAATACTGTGGCTACAAGAGCAGGTCAGAAGCTAGGAATCCTGCGATGAGGAACTCACCTCCTGACTCCCCACAGCCTGTCCACCATCTAGAAGGAACAAGTCAGGAATGTGATGGAATACTCCACACTTCTGGATGAGTGCAGCTCCCACAACACTCAAGAAGCTTGACACCGTCCAGGACAAAGCAGCCTGCTTGATTGGTACCACATCCACACACATTCATTCTCTCCACCAATGACGCACAGTAGCAGCAGCGTATACCATCTACAAGATGCACTGCAGGAATTCACCAAGGCTCCTTCAACAGCACTTCAAAACCCACGACCACTACCATCAAGAAGGACAAGGGCAGCAGATAGATGAGAAGACCACCACCACCTGGAAGTTCCCCTCCAAATCACTCACCATCCTGACTTGTAAATCGCCGTTCCTCCACTGTAGATGGGTCAAAATCCTGGAACTCCCTCCCTAACAGCACCATGTGTGTAACTATACCACATGGACTGCAGTGGTTCAAGAAGGCAGCTCACCACCACCTTCTCAAGGGCAACTAGGAATGGGCAATAAATGCTGGCCCAGCCTGCAAAGCCCACATTCCATTACTGAATAATAAAGAAAAATTAGATGCTGTGATTGTGCTTTAGTTAGTCCAGTTGAGCAACAGTATATTTATCTTTCTGGTCAACTAAAGATGACAACTGCATGTGTACCACTCTCTACTCTCCTTGGGCAGATTTAGTGACTACATGCAGACTTGGAAGGGAAAAAGAATAAGGGAAAACAGACCCAATTTTCAGAAAAGTACTTAAAATGCTACAAAATATCTCTGCACTTTTTTGGGAATACTTAAACGATGACTTTGATGAATTAAAAAACAGCCAGTGTCAAACTGATTTTATTAAGTAAAGATATAGTGATGCCATGTAGCCTTAGAAGATACCTTTCTTTGCCATTCATGCAACAAATGCAAATCATTTTGGCATGAATTAGGGTTAGGGTTGCCAACCCTGGATTGACGTATTCCAGAAGACTTAAATGAGAGGTATCCCCTACCACAGTACGGCCAGCATGTTTATTCTTAACGCCTTTCCACATCAGTTGGAAAGTGAACACCCTCTTCATTCCCCAGCCAAATGATTCTTGACTGACAGTCAAACAACCTTTATTCCCTACCTCCGCTATGTTTCTAAATAATAACCAATCGTCTTTGAGGAATATGAGAAAAGCCACCATTTCTTTTCTCAGGAACCAAAGATATGATTTTTCTTTCACGTTTCTGAGGCAGTGAACATATGAAATAGGAGGAGTGGGACATTCGGCCCCTCGAGTCTGCTCCACCATTCAATAAGATCTGATTGTGGCCTTAACTTCACAGTCCACCTATCCCTGGGATAACTCTAAGTCCTGGAGATACCCAAGAAAATCCAGAAGGGTGTGCAATCCTAATGGGATTGCACTTAAGAAGCCAAACACTTAACTAGGGAGCAATGTGATGCCAGGCAGTCGACAATTTGAAGGAGCAGAATTTTATAGAGTAACTATTCCATAAGACTATTTCCTGTGAACTTCAGAATGTGCTGAAAGATGCAGATATGACTAAACATCCATGTTCATGAAATCCAGCAATTTTGGTTAATCAAGTGGTGCAACAAGCTAATTTATTAAAGGATGCAATTGTTTCTGCTTGTTGTCAGAGAATGATATGTGTCACAGTAAAACCAGATAATGAATATTAAAAAAGTGACTTAAAAAGTAGAGACATTAGGAAACTGGCCATGCAAAATTTGTGTTTGAGCCCAGCGGATCGAGCATGACCTCATAGTCCTACGTTATGTAGCCCTGCAGATTGAATTCCAAATCAAATGTGTCTCAAGCACAGTCCTCGGCTACTTTTGGTGACTGCAAAACAAAGAACATCCTTCGCTCTAATTCATTGCTCAGCTGATATGTTCCAATTTATGACATGGCAATAAATTTACAATTAGATTTGGAACTAGGTCTAATGCCCCTCAGATTTATGACTTTAGATAAAACTTCTCATTGCTGAAAAACCCCGGATAATTTTCAAACACTAATTTGCAATTCCAATCAACTTCAAAAATAGTTCAACTGGTCACTTATTTGGGATGTTGCATTACAAAAGACAGCTAGGGCTTGGCCTAAATAGCCAAGTGGTTATGGTACTGGGCTTGTAACCCCAAGATCAAGAGTTCAAATCTCACAATGGCAAACTATGAAACAATGTAACTTCATCTGAATAGGAACAGATGGAAACGTGTTTGTACTCGAAAGAGTTACAAAAGGCGGCTAGAGCAGGTGCCCTACATAAAACCACAACTGCACCTCAGTAATAATTTATAGAAGCGTTTTGGGGTATTTCAGAGTGATTTAATAAGTTATTTTCTTCCCCACTGACAACACTTGTGGTTTCAACTGCTGAGTTTTCCTGTGTTGAGAAGACTGGCTGACGAAACCCAATTCAAATTTGTCCCTCAGAGATTGAGGTTACCCCACAGCTTACTGAACACTTTTGCACAAAATTTAATAAAAGGCCAGCACTTGGTTTTTCAGATGATCAAGAGACAGGGACACAGGAAGATCAGATTCATCAATTTAACTGCAAAAACGGATTGGGAAAAACAAGGGTCAAAAAGGATTTTCTTTCAGTCAGCCAGATGCTCGACGCATCAAAAGCTTATCGTTATGCTTAAATATCACCAAGTTGGAAAATTAAGAAATTCACACAGTTTCCATCTTCCTTAAATGGAGCTTTCATTCTCCTCTCAAAGATACACATGCTACCCATGGGAGAATTTAGATGCAAATTTGCAACAGCCGAGGTTTAGGGGGTGAAGGTTACAGTAGTACTACTTTAATAAGCTGCAATTGTTACACTCCTTGGAGAGACCAATAACTTTTTAAAAGAAATGAATTTGCCAAATAACCAATGGAAATAAACTGATGGACAAGATTTCACCTGTTAAGACTTCCACTGTAACAAACTAAAATCAGCATAGATCAAACATTAATTAGCAGACAACTAATTCAGCAAACTAACGAAAAGGTTCTTTCGCAGTAACTAATGCAACCAAAATAAGTCTTAAGAAGTCATTTTACTTTGTGACACACTTCTGACAGATATGTAACATTAAAGGAACAGTCCCACAGTCACTCCCAACTCTCCAGGGGAGGTTCACTTCTTCCCATCAGCCCAGGGTGAAACTTCCAATGTCCTTCGACAATTGTTCTACACCACCCGAGTTTTCCCAGATACAATTATCTCCAGCAAGATGCACTTCAACGACTCCATGTTGCTTAAATCGTCAAGAGCCCCGTCTGTTCTGTTCCCTTTCTTTTGAACAGAAACAGAAATCTTAAGTATCCTACTTACTTTTCTTCTTGCTTAGGCTTGTCAAACAGCAACTATCCTTTTTTCTGAGAGATACTGTTAAAACTACCACTCCAGCTCCATGGGTTTTTATTTAGTTTCTCTCCTGATGGCAATTGGATCACATGAGCATTTCTCCAAACTAAGCAGCTCATCAGGAATTAGCCTTTCCCCCTTCTTCAGAATGTCCTATCTTGCCTTAAGTTAAAGGGGACTTTTAAAAAAATCTTTCATGGGATGTGGGCATCACTGGCCAGGCTAGCATTTATTACCCATCCCTAATTGCCTTCAAGAAGGTGGTGGTGAGCCATCTTCTTCAATCGCTACAGTCCATGTGATGTAGGTACAGCCACAGTGCTGTTAGGGAGTTCCAGGATTTTGACCTAGCAACAGTGAAGGAACAGCGATATATTTCCAAATCAGGGAGGTGTGTGGCTTGGAGGAGAACTTACAGGCAACAGTGTTCCCATGCATCTGCTGCCCTTGTCCTTCTAGGTGGTAGAGGTCATGGGTTTGGAAGGTGCTGTCAAAGGAGGCTTGGTGAGTTGCTGCAATGCGCCTTGTAGATGGTACACACTGCTGCCACTGTGCGTTGGTGGTGGAGGGTGTGAATGTTGAAGGTGGTGAATGGGATGCTAATCAAATGGGCTGATTTAAAAAGATTAAACATATTTGTCTTGTAAAGTTCAGCGTTTACGACACAATGCTGCAGCTCATTAGCTTGGAGCAAAAATACAAAAAAAAGTCAAACTAGAAATCTGAAACAAATACATAAAGTGCTGGAAACATCCAGCCTGACAGGCAGCATCTCTGGAGAGAACCAACAAGCTAATGTTACAAGTATAGCTCCCTCATCAGTACTGCAAAAAATTACAGATGAACAGCTTTAATAAAGAAATTAGTGATGAGAAACAAACATGCACAGATACATACAAACAAGAGAGGAATCTTGTTGCACAACAACTTTGGGAGAGAATGTAAGGGATTGGAATGGGAATAGTTAATCAGTACATCCACATGATTTCTTCGGCTAAACAGAAGTGATATGAAGTTTGCTACTGTTGTATGGCCAATGGTTTACTCCTATTTATAAGGTTACTCAACATATTGTTGTTCTGGGTACAGCCAAAATAGTATTAAAATGCCCTTGCGTCAAGTGCAGGGGTTAGGAGGATGACGATAGTCTGAAGATTTGTCAGCAGACTCCCAAGACAGAATTTTTTCAACAATGTGCTAGTGCTAAGGTAGCTAATATTTACTGGGGCTCTGTATAGGGTGCTACTGAGCAAAAAGAGCATTATCTTCCCAGGCAAATGCAATAAAGTTCAAATAAAGCTATGGAAACAAAGAGAAATTGGAACTAGTAAGAAATGCTGACTGTCATGGAGTTTAGTAAATCATATAAAGGGAGAGGGACTACATTTAGACTAGGTGCCACGGTGATAGCCCACAGAAGAAAGCTTGGTTCATATAGCTCCCAGGACAGAGATAACCACTCTAGCCTCATAGTAGAATGCTTTGGTCTTTTATTCAACATGGGATATGGACATCATTGGTTTCTGGCCTCATATCCTCTTAAGTAAAAAGACTGCCTACTTCCACGCCCATAATATTGCCCAGTCTCCTCTCTTACATCAGCCCATTTTCTGCTAAAATCGACATTCATGTTTTTATGTCATGTCCAGACTCCACTGTTCTAAAGCACTCTTGGTCAACTGTCCATCCTCCATAAACATCTTCCCAACAAAACTCCGCTGCCCATAGCCTGTCCTGTGCCAAGTCTTGCCACCGATCACTTTGAGGGGGGAGGTGGCGGAGTAGTGGTATTACTAAGGGTAATGCTCTGGGGGCCCAGGTTCAGATGGCGAAATTTGAATTCAATAAAAATCTGGAATTGAAAATCTAATGATGACCATGAAACTATTGCTGATTGTCATAAAAACCCAACTGGTTCACTAATGTCCTTTAGGTTAGGAAATCTGCCATCCTTACCTGGTCTGGCCTATATGTGACTAGTTGGCTCTTATAATGCAAGGGGCGATTAGGGATGGGGCAATAAATGTTGGCTTCGTCAGTGTCGTCCACATCCAATGAACAAATTAACCACTGGCTGTAAAACCATCCACCAAATCCACCCCAGCACCCCACCCCCACCCCCACCCCCCCCCCCAAAAAAAAAACTGGACAAAAAATGATGGCTGACATGAAGGGTGATCACTCAGTATTATGGTGACCCCATGTAACATGGGAAAAGCCAAAAGAGGAAGCATAAATGCAAGCTGTTATTGTACTATGTTCTCTCTATGTACCATTCTGCCCAATATACAATTCATCAATGCTGCTGATTCCAATAGGAAATGCACAGAGCCATTGATTCACACCAGCTGGGTTCCAATACACTTTGGAATGTAGCCTATAATGGGAGAACAATGTACAATGGGCTCTCTAGGGTAAACGTGCTCATCATTGTGCCAGGCTGTTCAACACTTCCTGACAGAACTGGAGACATCTCAGCTTCAAGGGAATCTGCCGCAGGCATTGACCTGGCTCCAATCATCATCTTGGGAATCAGCTGGACCCCCCACCAAAGTGGCCCCAATTCCCAATCCACACCCCCCACCACATCACCCATCAAATTGATGAAGGATTGTTGGCAAAAAAAAACCTTCCTTACAATCCATTTCTATCCCCACGACCACCGCACACATCGCTTTAGTGATGACTTTAAATGCATTTTCTTGCCCATGACCTTTACCAGTGCGGGATTACCGCAAATTCCCGGAGTAGGATCAAGGGGGAGTCCACTGGCGATGGGGGGGGGGGGGGGGGGAGTGCGCTTCTGCTGCTTGCAAGACCCCCTCTCCCCAAACTGGCGTGCATTTTATGTCCAACTCCACAACTTAACTCAACCCTTCCAAATGCGGCAAGTGGAAAGTTCCAAAACAAATCCCGACTTCCACAAAGCCGGGGAGAGCGTGGCAAATCCGTGAGCACCTCGGAGACTGACCGGCAGGAAGAGCTACTGCTCCAGCCTGGTCCGTATAGAAAACAAAGGCGCTGAGAGCGGAGCGTGAACCGGCGCCCAACAATATTGCAACAGAAAGCACGCACCTTTCCTTAATCTCTCTCTCTCCCCCTTACCTATAGTGGAGATGTGTGAAGCGTGGAATTGGTTGTCGGTGAAGCGGCAGAGCAGACAAGTCTTCCCCACCCCGGAGTCTCCGATCAGCAGCAGTCTGAAGAGCACATCATACTGCTTAGCCATGGTGCGTCCTCATGGACCGCAAGACAAAGTCGACCACTTTAACCAGACCGCGAAAGCCCGAGCGCGGCTCCTGTATCCCGCTCCAGTCCCATACCTGCCCCGGACAGGCGGGCAGGGTCGGACCAGCCTGATTTTGTTGCTAACCAGGTTGCCCCCACCCCACCCCCCACCCCACTTGCTCTGACTGCAGGCAGCGTGCGGTTATTTTCGCATTCTCCACTGCCTTTCTCTCTCTTCCCCCCCACCCCACCCCACCCCCCAACCCCCGGCGAGACCTGCGCTGCTGTGAGGACACACGGACACAAGGAGTCTTTCCGCTCCTCACACTGGAGAGGAGGAATGGGGGTGTGGGGAGGGGACTCCGTGTCTGCAATGAATGACGCGGTGTGTGGGACTCCACCTCAAAGCAGCCCAAGTCCAGGAGGCATCCATTGACACAGCCACCCATTCTCCTTTCCCTTAGTCCATTCTCATTTCCCTTAACCCCTTCCTTTTCCTTCTCATTTCCCTTAACCCCTTCCTTTTCCTCCTCATTTCCCTTAACCCCTTCCTTTTCCTCCTCGTTTCCCTTAACCCCTTCCTTTCCATTTTCCCTAAACACATTCCCTTTCCCTTTCCCCCTGGCCCAGATTCCCTCCCCCTACCCCCAACCCTGCTTCCCTCCCCCTACCCCCCAACCTTGCTTCCCTTCCCCCCAACCCCGCTTCCCTTTCCCCAACCCCGCTTCCCTTTCCCCAACCCCGCTTCCCTTCCCCCTCCCCCCATACCTGCTTCCCTTCCCCCTCCCCCATACCCGCTTCCCTTCCCCCTCCCCATACCCGCTTCCCTTCCCCCTCCCCCATACCCGCTTCCCTTCCCCCTCCCCATACCCGCTTCCCTTCCCACTCCCCCATACCCGCTTCCCTTCCCCCTCCCCCATACCCGCTTCCCTTCCCCCTCCCCCATACCCACTTCCCTTCCCCCTCCCCCATACCCGCTTCCCTTCCCCCTCCCCCATACCCGCTTCCCTTCCCCCTCCCGCATATCCGCTTCCCTTCCCCTTTCCCCCAACCCCACTTCCCTTTCCTTTTCCCTTAACCCCTTCTCTTTCCCTTCCTTCAGCCTATTGTCCAACTGATTTCATCTTTTTTCTCAAATCTTCCTTTTTATGTTGTGTGCTGGTTTCATTTGCTCGTTTTAATTTGGTTCTTCCTTACACTGACCTTTTATCAGCTTATTTCTGCTCCCTCATTCCTAGCCTTCATCCTTTTCCTGATTTGATTCCCCCTCCTTTGTGTTTATTCTTTAAGTTGAGCGGTAGAATTGAGGGGTTTTCTCCCCATCAAGTCTGCTACTGGCACTTTTTAAATAAAATTCACCGTAACAAGTCAAGACAGATGTGCGTCCACACCCTGTGCTCTTACAGACGGCCAGCACAGACATGGTGGGCTGAATGGTCTCCTTCGGTGCTGTAAACATTCTATGATTTCTGCGTTCCCCACCAGGACCAAAATAATACATTATTGATATCGGGACTTATCTCACAGCATGTATGTCTAATGGCCTTGGAAAGCACATCTTGTTCAATTAGCGATTTAGGAAAGTAATTAAACAGCACCAACCTGATCCGGTGCAAGTCGTTGCATTATAACAGAAGCAGGGAAAACACTAAACCATTCTTCACAGTGATGAGAGACAATGTTTTTGCAATTTACATCCTGTTCAGCAGTTGGTTGATTGTACTCCAGTTGCTATCATTCTTGCTTTGCATTGTCCTGATATGAGGGGAATATACAATGTTCACTTCACACACACTGTTACTGAGGAGACTATGATGCAGAAAAATGCCTCTTTTATAGTTGGTATTGTGGCACCTTTTTTTATTTCTGTTGATTGGCTAATTTGGTTGTACAAATTGTACAAATGACCATATTTTCACTAACTTGCCACGAGGTTTTCAAATTATGTTATTTTATTCACTCAGAGATAGTGCTTGACTGTAGTTTACAATGGTGTATATGCATGGAGCAGTGGTTTTACTGATGGGGGAACAAGCATCAGGGGCTATTCTGTTGGAAGGGAGTTTGTCAAATTCTGGTAGATCATGATTAATTGCCGTTTGTTTTTGGTGAGGTAAAGGAGAATTATAATCCCATGTCAAGGAACTTTACTTCAGAAGAAAATAATACTGAAGATCTCCAGATCCAGTAACTCAAACAGGGTCACTAGTCCTTTCTTCCACTTGGGGAACAAGACAGTTAATGCCATTGGCCTATCACTCTGGTCATCTGTCCTATTTATGCTACATATATAAATCAAGACATTTTTCTGAAATTATTAACATAATTAGTGGTTTTTGGAAGGAAGGCACTAATATTGACAGCTGTTGTGTCAGAAAATAACGTCCAGCATCTGTTAAATGATGCTGTCCCCCATTGCTTGTGCTGGCTTTTTCTTTTATCATGTTCTGTGCCTCTGTTGCCAAGTAAAGCAATATCATCTAATATATATGGTGAATGGAAATCTTCAGAGTCCAGACAGAGTGCACTGCCTCTTTTGCAGAAAAATAATTGGGAAAGGTAGCTGGAGGGCCAAAAAGCACAGTGCAGGGCAGCATAAAGCTCAAAAAGGAACACCAGACAAATCGTACAGGTTAGGTGACCCAAAACTTGGGCTTTAAAAGCCTAGGAGCAAGGAAATGCTGAGAATTTAATGTCGAGTTGCATACGTGTTCCCTGGTAGTTTGCTGCTTGCCTATTTACCCCTGACTTCAGGCGAAGAACACTTCATGCTTCTTCCCAACTAGGCTTGAGCTCGGAATAACAGAGAATGCCTTGAAAAAATGCTTTTAAATTGCTTCTCAGGTAAATTCATGACTGAACATACACTTTTCCTGTTGTAAGTTCGTGGGCAGGATTTTGAGGTCGTCGGGTGGGCGGGTCCGGGAGTGACCAGGAAACAGTCCTCTGGCCGCGCTTGGCCCCCGACCACAATTTCACGCTGGTGGGCCAATTGAGGCTCGCCCAGTGTGAAACACAGCTCGTCACTGATTGGGAAGGGCTGAGCAGGGGCAGGTGTCTGTCGGCCGCCGGGTCCAATGGCAGCCCGGTGACCGGTTTAAAACAGACCAGGCAGTCCCTGAAAGGCTGCCGTGGAAGAACATCTCCTCTGCGTCTTCAACATTCAAGTGATGGAGTTGAGTGCGGCTGGACACTTGGATGAGTGCCTCACTGCCCTCCTGGAGGACATGGCTGCCAGGAGGGACACCCTTGCCCCCAGAGATGGGGGGAGGGAGTCACCGCATCTCACCAAGAAGGTGTGGGAGGAGGTGGCAGTGCTGGTGAGCAGCCATGATGTGGCGCAGCGCACATGGGTACAGTGCCGGAAGCGCTTCAATGACTTGCTGCTCTCAGGAAGGGTGAGTACCCATGTTGGCATGGGTCAGTGTGCAGAAGTGTTAAGGTGTAGCCATCCCCACCTGGACCGTGGGACTGGCTGCTCCCTTCCAATGGGGCCAGCACAGGCTCCACTGGCCAGAGGACGACAACCAAGGTCATCAAGGCCAACAAGACAGCAGAGTTGGCAGGTCATCTCCAATGCCAGTGCCAACAAGGGGTTGGGAGGGCACTAAGGCATTGGAAATGTAAGTTAAAGGCATCATGAGCACAAGAGGGACAGGTCACGAGTGATTTTCTGTTCATTTATGTTTGGTTTATCTTTACTGGACTGAAAATGAAGACTAGAGAAGGTTATGTAAATTTTTTTGGATTGTCAAAATGAGATAAATTTTGTTTTTGTCGTAATGGCCTGAGTATACTTCACCTTTTTATCTTTTTTGGTGCAGGGTACACCAATATGTAATGCTGGACATGGGGGGGCACAGACAATGAGTGTTCTTTGGGTTCAAATGAAAGGGTCATTTCAGATATCTGGAATGGAGGCGGCAGCCCTGGCGTATGTTTGAAGCTGATCTTTGGTAGCCTAGCTGAAGGAGCGTTGGATCAAGACGTCCCTGCCTCCCTAGAGGTTACCAAGGTCTGCCTCCACACCCTCTTCTGACTAACTACAGTACTAATCACCTGTGGCCTGTGTAGTTGCATCAAGATTCTCTTCCTACAGTGGGTCCCCACTTGCCAGAGCCAGATTGTGGAGAGTGCAGCATGCAACCACTATCAATGACATCCACTCTGTGGGTTATTGTAGTGCACCTCCTGAACAGTCCAGACATTGGAAGTGCATCTTGAGAAGAGCTATGTTCCTCTCTACCACTGCCCTTCTGGAGGCATGACTCGTATTGTAGCATTTCTCTGCCTCCGTTCTTGGGTGGCGGAGAGGCATCATGAGCCACCTCTTCAACAGATATCCTTGTCACTGAGCAGCCATCCATCCAGCCGGGCTGGAGCTCTGAAGAGTCTCAGCACCTGGGAGTGTCTCGGGATGTAAGTGTCAAGGAAGCTGCCAGGGTACCTTGCACAGACTTGCAGAATATGCATCATGTGGTCACACACTATCTACACGTTCATGGAGTGGAATCCCTTCCTATTGATGAAGGCACACAGCTGACCCACTTGCGCCTTGATGGCCACATGAGTGAAGTTGATTACACCCTAGACACGGGGGAACCCAGCAATCACTGCAAAGCCTCTGCTTCGTTCAGCCAGTCCATACAGTAAAGAACAAATGTCAGTACCCACCTGAACAGAGTTTCTGTCACCAGCTTGATGCACCTGTGAATGGCTGATTGGGAGGCTCCACACAGATCCTCCACTGACCCCGGGAAAGAGCCAGAGGCATTGAAGTTGAGGGCCACTGTGACCTTCAGAGCCACTGGCATGGGGTGTCCACCCACACAGTCGGAGCTGATCTCAGGCCCAATCATCTGACAGATGGAGGTCACAGTCTCCCTTGAGAGGTGGAGCCTCCCTCAGCATTGCACCTCGGACATATTGAGGTAGCTGCATCGCCGCCTGTAAACCCCGGCAGCAGGATGGTGGTGTCTTCTGCGGCCCCTTCTGCCTAGGACTACCTGCTGTCCCTGGGCCCCTTGTCCTGCATCTCTCCTCCCACTGGTTGCTCCCCTGGAGGTTGCATAGGCCCACCAGGCCTCCTCTCCCTTCTGCCCCCCCTCTTCCTCCTCAGAGGAGGTGACTCCAGCGGAAATCCCAATCCCCATTACCAGGGTAACAGAAGGCTGTCCAATATCTGCAGGAGTCCACACGGTCTGAATCCTCCAGGAGCCTTAGAGACACCAAGGAGACCTCGAAATGAAACCTGGAAATGCTAACAATGAAGCCCTGAACAGACATCAAGCTGCCAAGTATCAGCAGCAAACTATGTACCAAATTCCCCACTAATGAAACTGGCAATGCTGCTCACCCATTTTATCCTGCCCGTGGATGAGGTTTTCGAAAATGTCGGCTGGCATCTTTCTTGTTTTGCCCATGCAACGAGCGCAAAATCGCGTGGGCAACAAAAAATCAACGTCAGTTGGCTTTTTAATGGCCTTAAGCGGCCTCTTAATTGATGGTGAGCACAACTCCAGCACCTGCCGTCAGAAATATCACACGCTATTTTACACCCGATCTGGCTGGTCGCGTGCCTCCCCAGGGGACATAAAATTCTGCCCTAAGTTAAGTTTCACAATTAAAGGTGCTGCGAAATGTGGTGGCTGTTTGCTTATGGCCTGATGCAAAGTGATGCTGTTTGTCCTGATGGTATCTCTTTGCGTGCCGAACATTCTGAGTGTTGTGTGACATTATTTTTGCCCCCAACATTTGTTTTGTTTTCAAATTGGAAAGGAAAGGTGCATGTGCTTGGCGATTTATGATTTTTTTTCCTGAATTTTCACTGCACTGGTTATCAGCACCCATTTCCAAATACCCATGAAGAATAAGCATTCAAGTTGCAGCATGCAGCCTATGGTTGCACCTCATTCATAGTCCAAGAACAGCCTGGCAAACTGCTTTCCATAATGTTTTACCACAGAGTGGAAAGATATGGGCCAATGGCCACTGCTGACCATCTGGCCAGTTCTTGCTCATGAAGAGAGGTGACAAGCTGATATTAGGTCTTCCGTTCCCCCATCCTACCTCCCACCGCAAAAGAGGAAGGGCAAGTCACCCATTAAAAAGACCTGGGGTTTACCCAGGTTTACCCAGCCTGTTGGTGGTATAAGGATCTGTTGGAATGAAGGGTTTCAAAAGAGAGAATGAAATAATCGGAGCAATTTTAAATGCTCATTAGAATACATTTACAAAAAAAATCCACTCTGCATTGTGTTCTCTTTTCCTTGCTCAAGGGAAGGAAAACATAAGAATTGCTAGATGAAAAAGGACAAAGGCTCATCTAATTCACCTTCCAAATGCATGACACAATGATAATGGAGTTGCCGGCGCATCATAACAATTAATCTCTATTAAGTAGTCTGCAACAGACCAGGGCAACAGGTGAGGAAAACCCCAGCAGGGCAAACACTGAGAACCATTGGCCCAAAAACGCCTGTTCCTCCCAAGCATGCTCCACTTACATATATCGTGTTGTAAATTACTCGTGCACTCCATCCCAAAATATTGCTTTCTGAAATAAATTATCTAATTTGCTTTTGAACATATCAGTAATTTGTTTCCACATCTCTCTTGAGAGCCACTTAATACAAATTTGTTTTGCATTTACCCCTCCCCCATTCCCTTTCAAGCACAGGCCACGTCCTTTGGTTCTATTGTTCTGGACAAGATGAAACAGTTTATCATAGTCTACATTATCTAGTCTCTTTTGAATCTGAAAAGAATCATTTAATATCCCAATCTTCTATTTTCCAATGAGAGATTCTCAATTTACATAATCGCTCCTGATAACCTGTCCCTACATCCCCTTGGTTGTTCTGTCCCATAGTTTTTTAACAGCTGCAACATTTGTTTTGCACTGTGGTGATCAGAAGTGTACATATTCTGAGTACAGTCATGCCAATGATTTATAAAGTGGCAGGATTACCTCAGTCTTTTGGTTCATTATCAACCAATTCTAAATATACCGAATAAATTTCTGCTGAAAATAACCATTTTTCTCATCCATTTATGATGACACTTGTTTTGATGATCTTTGGCAGATGTGAAAGTACTGTGTATCCAGACTAAGAAGTATAGGTGTAATGTCTTCATGGTATTGGTGTAAAAGGAGACATGTCAAAGCTTTTTGTCTTGCACTCATCAGGACACTTCACAAGAATACCAGTATAAGGAGAAAACAACAATTTATACTGTATGAGAAGAGAGTACTAATTGGCTGGCGAGTGAACTCTGACTGGTAGAGGCAATGCCATGGAGAATGCACCAAGCAATGGTAACTGAGAGTTAACTGCCAAGCATTGTTTGAAATTTAAACCAGTCAGCTTGATCCTGATTAGCAAGGTATTGCCCTATGGAATGAGCCAGCAAATGGCTGTCACTTAGTTTGTTTAGCTGAAACAGGCGCAATATGTGTACATGTTCTTTATATCTGCAAAGAACAGGGTCCTGTGTATTAATATATGTAGCTTCCAGTACCTGCAAATGTGTCCCATTGCGAGCCTGACTGACTATCTTAAATTGGTTATCAGTGTAATTTTTAACACGCTGAGGATTATTTAGCATATGTTGTCCAATCGCAGAATCACATCTAATGTTGGACACAGTGTTTTGAGTTTTTCAAGCACGGGCTTGTTGGGTACAGTCTGTACCCTGCACATTGCAAACAGTGGCTGGGGCATGCTGTTTGATCCGATCCACCAGTCTTTGGGATGTATAGCCTACATACCTAGCATCACACTGGCACTGAAATTCATATACCACATTACTTGTTTGTGTGATAGGCAGAACGTCTTTTTGGCTTGATGGCAGCATCCTGTTAGTGGTGAATACCACTCATGTTTCTACTGCATAGTAGTAGCGTGAAACAGCTAGCTTCACCTGTTGGTCAAATTTTTTGAGATAACTTGCCCTTCCAGGCACTTTTCAGGGTCAGAAGTGATGGCCTTAAGCCTGTTCATGTGTTTGTGTGATCTATAGCATGAAATGATCTGATCAGGGTAGCCCTTATCCCACAGAGTGCTTTTGATATGCCCTATTTCAGCATCAAACTTGCATGGTAATCAAATGGCCCAGGCCCTATTTATAAATTTGCCAATAAGACCAATCTTATAGGTGTAGAACTGTAAGAATCCCAACGCGTATATTGACCAGTTGAAGGTAGGCTTGCGGTAGACCATGGTATAGAGAAACCCCCGGCAGATTTCTCAACTCATACATCAAGGAAAGGGAGTTCATTTGACAGCTCCAGTTCAAAGGTGCATTTGAGCATGAGATGGACCCCATTAAGACATGTAGACATCAGTTGTGAATTTAAATATAGCAGAAGTATCATCCATATATTGGAAATATGCAAGGGGTAGGAAGTTAGGTGTCATTCCATCAAAGACACATTTCTCAGGGAACCCAATGAAGATGTTTGTGAGAGCTGGGCCTAGAGGGGATCCCATGGCAACACCATCTATTTGGGCATCATGGTGTCATTAAAACTGAACTCAACTGCACAAGTTGCTGAGTTTGTAAGTTCAATGAACACTGATTCATGCAATGGTGGCGGGTCTAGATCACCATATATAGTGCTGCAGTGCAAACATCTATGGCTTCTTTAAGTGGAACATTGGTGAAAAGGCTAGCAATGTCAAATGAACACATGGACACAGCATTGCTATCGATATGCAAGTGCTGTGTGGTCTTTGCTTATGTGAAAGAATCCTTCACCATGTATGTGGAAAACTTGCTCAAAACTGGTTGTAACAATTTGCCCAGCCAATTGGCCAATTCATACTGTGCAGAACCGGTCATGGATAAGATAGGGCGTAAAAGGAGATCACTTTTGTGTGTCTTGGGCAGCCCATACATTCACGGATGCAGCGAGCTGTGAGGACAAACCCTGTCATATATATCACACACGGCAGCTCATCAATCACATAAATCCAGCAACTGTTTTTTAGCCCTTATACTGGTATTCTTGAGAATTGTGCTGTTGAGTGCAAGACGAAAATCTTCAACATGTCTTCATGGTAATTGTGTGTGAAAGTACAGGTCTGCAAGGTAGAATAGCCATTGTGAACTATACTTTATATAAAATATATTTACACAGATATTAAAGAATAATTCTAGAGCTGCTGCAAAAAGTACAAGGTCAAGCCTGGGAATAACAGAAATCATTTCAATAACAGTTTGTAACAAGAGATTAAGAAATATTTGCAGGCATACAGCCAGATAGTTAGGGGAATAAGGGAGTCATCAGTGTGAATAGAGCTAGTTATGGATGCATTGCTAAGAGATAAGGAGGGAAACCATAACTGATTTCCACATTTTTGAATTACTGATGCAACAAACAAAGAACATTTGGCATTGCACAAATAGAAAGGATTTTCTAATAAAAGCCACTTGATGTGGTATACTTGTATTTAACTAAATGCAGATAGGACCTGTTGACATAATAGTTACAGCAAATGATTAATCCGATAATGATTTAACACACTAGGGTTCCTCATGGACGTTCACATAGTCTTTTTAATAATGCCAGTGGAAGTAAGGAAATTGAGGGCATGTTGAATATTTACTTTGAGTCACTATGTACAGTAAAAGAAGAGGTCAGCAGACTGGGCATCCCAAAGAAACTAATACTGAATCCTGGACAGGGACTCACAAAATTAACATAAGAGAAATAAAAGTGACAAAGAAACTAATGGCACTAAAGAGTGATGGATTGCTGGAGCAAATGGTTTCCATCCTAATTTTTTTTATTCTTTCATGAGAGGAAGATGTCCCTGGCAAGGCCACTGTTTATTACCCATCCCTAATTACCCTTGAACTTGAGTGGCTTGCAAGGCCATTCCACTCCATTAAGAGTCACCCACATTGCTGTGGGTCTGGAGTCACATGTAGGCCAGACTGAGTGAGGATGGCAAATTTCCTCCTCTAAAGGACGTTGGTGAACCAGATGGGTTTTTAGACACGCAATGATAGTTTCATGGTCACCATTGCTGTGAACTGCTTTCAATTCCAGATTTATTGATTGATTTAAAGCTTCACCAGAGCATTAGCCTGGGCTTCTGGATTAGTAGTCCAGTGACATTACCACTACACCAGCCCCTCCCCCTTAAAGGAAGTAGATGAGAACACTGCAGATGCCCTAACTATAATAGTCCAAAGTTCTTTTGATTTGGAAACAGTTCCTTAAGATTGGAAAGCTGTGCAAATCACTCTGCTATTCAGGAAAGGTGAGGAGGGGAACCCAGGTAATTATAGACTGGTTAGCCTAATGCAAGTTGACAGGAATTTGCTAACATCTATAACTAAGGATAGGGTGACTGAACAGTTTGAAATTTTTCAACTGATCAGTGAAAGTGAGCATGGATTTATGAAGGTTACACCATCCCTGACGAATGTGATTGAATTTTTTGAAGATGTTCTGGTCAGGGGTATGTCTATGGATATGATTTATATGGACTTGCAGAGGCATTTAATAAAGTCCCTCATAAGAGAGTGTTAGCAAAAGTTGAAGCCCATTGAAAGGAAACTATTAACCTGGATAGGAAAGTGGCTGTGCAGTGGGAGACAGAGTAGGAATGAGGGACAGGCACTCTGATTGGTAGTATTTGGTGAGTGGTCTCCTGCAAGGATCTGTGTTGATGCCTCAACTAATTCCCCATACTTGGTAAGATTATGGGATAGATGCCACATATCCAAATTTTCCCATGACACAAAAATAGATGGTGTAGGTGGAAGATTAAAATTACAAACGGTTATCGATAGATTAAGCGAATGTACAAAGCTGTGGCAAATGGATTTCAATGAAGGCAAATATGAGGTCACCCATTTTGGTAAATTAAAAAGGACAGAAGTGGGTACTTTCTAGACAAGTGGAAGGATAGTCTACTAGTTACAGAGGTGCTCTCACTGAAGTGGTTCAAATGTCATTAGGTCTTACTCATGCACTTCAATACCGATTAAAAACTCTGTCTATCAACATATTCCTCCTCCAAACAAGAATGAAAATGCGTAATACTGTGATAAATAGATGCATACTAATGAAAATATAACTAAAGTTAAGATTTGCAAAAGCCATTTTAAGCAATTTCACTGATACTAAGGAGCTGCCATTTGGACTTTTACACTGAATACTCTTTACATTCAATGAAACTGTTGCAACCAGTAGTTTCACCTGAACTAAGAAAACTAGGCATAAAAACATGTCAGGAATACATCATGATTCAAAGCAGACGTTCCCAACTTAATTTTTCATTCCAAGTGCAAAGGCTATTTCAATGGATGAACCCATTGGGCAGAATTTTGACCTCGGTGGTGGGCTCGGCGGGGGTGGGCGGTGGCGGTTGTCAAGCCGACCACTGCCCGCGATCAATGCCGGAAGACGATTTCACCCTGGCGGGCTAATTAAGGCCCACCCAGTGCGAAAGCCGGCGGGATAACCTCCAAGAAGGGGTGGGCGGGGGCCTGTTGTCTGCCGGGTCCAGTGCCCTCCTGCCAGCATCGGAGTTGCAACAGCGACATGGCTGAGACCCAGGAAGGCGAACTCTTGCAGGAGGTGAGATCGGCAGGGCAGTCGGCCCCATGTTTCTACGGCGAGTGCCTCGTTGCCCTCCTGGAGGAGGTGGCTGCCAGAAGGGACACCCTTGTCCCCAGAGATGGGAGGAGGAGGCCACCACACCTCACCAAGAGGGCATGGCAGCTCGGGAGACCAGCCATGATGTGGTGCAGCGTTCCTGGGTGCAGTGCCTGAAGCGATTCAATGACCTGCTGCACTCAGGAAGGGTGAGTACCGTGTTGGCATGGGTCAGTGTGGAGAAGTGTTAAGGGCTGGCCACCCCCGACTGTGGAGCTCAGGGGTGCTGGAGTCTGAGTGCCACCTGTCAATGATGCCAGAGTTGGCCAAGTGGGCGAGCCCTGGCTGCTTGGATTGAGTGTCTTGCGGCTCGAGGGCCACGACTTAGATGTGCCCTGTGAGGTGCTCCTCAGCCGGGGTTGGCCAGGCTGCAATGGCGCTGCAAGTAGAGAGTGGACTAATCAATGCTGCTCTATCCTTACAGGAGAAAACAGCCCAGTACAGAGAAGTTGCTGACTGGCGGGGGACCCCCACATCTCCTCATCCTCTCCCGCTATGAGCAGGAAGCTTAAGAGGGGTGCCATGCACCTTGGTCAACCAGCCGCGATGAGGTTGGGGTGTCAGATGAAGGTAAGGGTGCAGTGCACTGAGGTGAGAATTTTGGCTTGCGCAACCATTCTAGTGTAGTCTCTTCATTTATGTGAGCCTCGAACCTGGAGTCCCCATTAATAATGGCAAGATGAGGGTACCATGATGCAGATCTCCGTTGTCTCACCAGGGTGCCTGGCCTGCACAGTGACAGTGTGATGACTTTAATTAATAACATGTCCTTCTCCTCCCTTTTAGGTTCACCAGGAGGCGTTTGCACTTAGGACCATGAAGGCCCACCCTTGACCCTGGAGGACCACCATGCTCCCCACACACCTGCATCACACCTGCTCCCTCAAGCAGGAGCCAACACAGATACCAGCACCTCGGTGGGCATTAGATCGGCATCTAGTATCTCGGTGCACATTGGTGAGGGCACTTCAAACTCACTTGAGGTGCAGGCAGTCTGAGGACTGCTGATGACCAGGACGATATTCAGTCAGTGGCTGATGATGGGCCTCTGAAGTTATCCATTGGGCAGCAGATGCTGGACTTCCAGCGGGGTGTATGGAAGGATCTGGCAGAGATCTTTGAGGGTGTGTGCCATAGTCTCCATTTTGGAGAAGTCCCTGTGGAGCATGATCATGGTGTTGACCCTCATGGCCGAGGGCAATGCCTCCTCCATTGAGAGAATGGCGACTCTCATGGAGAGGCTCCATCACAGACAGAATCAGGGATCCCCAGGGATGCGCTCGGACCAGCAAGACCTCACACAGGCAATGACCTCAGCTGGGCAGTGTCCGTGTGTGAGATGGTTTGGGCACCCAGCTAGGTGCCCATCCATCAGTGGTGAGCAGGGAGGTCCAGAACGACCTCACATTGGCGCACAAGATGCCTGTCGTCTCTGCAGACTCCCCTCAAGGCGCTCGATGATGGTAGCAGCTCCTCCGCCCCTCTGGCAGTGACCGTGGCATCTGATGAGGCTCCAACAACTGGGGAGATGCCAGTCATGCCACTGGCCGCTCCCTCCTAGGCAGGGCCAACACAGGCTCCACTGGTCAGAGTACAACCGCCAAGGTCATCAAGGCCAACAAGACAGCAGAGTCAGCAGGCTGTCTCCAATGCTGGTGCCAGCGTGGGGGGAGCACCTAGACGTAGCACCCGTAAACATAAGTTTAAAGTACCTTAAGCACAAGAGGGGCTGGTCACGTGTGATCTTTTGTTCCCCCATTTAGCTTTTCATTTTTTAATGGTGTGGCTACCAACACTGGTTATTGTTCAGTTCAAGAATCTGTGAGTATCAACATTAAATGACATTTGATTTTGTGTTATTGGCCTGAGTATGCTTCATTTGTTCTGTAGGTGCAGGGTAGGCCAGTATTTAATGCTGGATGTGGGTCTCTTGAAACTTTATTGCACAGGCACTGAGTGTATCTTGGTGGCCATGGAAATGCTCCTTTCTGGGATCTAGGATGGAGGCAGCAGCCCTGGCATGAGATGGTAGTTTTAATTTGGTAGCCTAGCTGAAGGAGCATTGAATTAATGTGTCCCTGGTGTCTCTGCCTCCATGGAGGTTACCGAGGTCTACCTACATGCCCTCAGCATTCTCCTCACCGTGCTCCTCCTTGGACTCACTACTGGACTCATCATCTGTGGCCTCTGAAGCTGCATCAACATCCTCTTCCTCCAATGAGTACCCCCTTGCCAGTGCCAGATTGTGGAGAGCGCAGCACACAACCACTATCAGTGACACACGATCTGAGGGGTATTGCAGTGAACCCTGAACATTCCAGGGATTGGAAGATCATCTTGAGAAGACTGATGGTCCCTCTGTATCCCCGCCCTTGTGGAGGCATGGTTCCTGTTATACCACTGCTCGGCCTCTGTTTTTGGATGGCGGAGAGGCATCATGAGCCACCTTTTCAAGGGATAGCCCTTGTCACCCAGCAGCCATCCATCCAGTTCGGCTGGAGCACTGAAGATCCTCAGCACCTGGGAGTGTCTGAGGATGTAGGCGTCGTGGGACCTGCCAGGGTACCTTGCACAGACTCACAGAATCTGCATCTTGTGATCACACACTATCTGCACGTTCATGGAGTGGAATCCCTTCCTGTTGACGAAGGCACCCAGGTGACCCACTGGCGCCTTGATGGTCATGTGTGCAGTCGATGGCACCCTGCACGCGAGGGAACCCAGTAATCGCTGCAAAGCCTCTGGCTCCCTCAGCCTGGCTGGCCCCGCCCACACGGTAAAGAATAAAGGTCAGTACCCACCTGAACAGATCTTCTGTCACCAGTTTGACGCAACTGTGGACAGCTGATTGGGAGATTCCACAAAGATCCCCCACTGAGCCCTGGAAAGAGCCGGAGCCACTGTGACCTTCAGCGCCACTGGCATGGGGTGTCTGCCCACACAGTTGGAGCTGATCTCAGGCCCGATCATCTGACAAATGGCGTTAATGGTCTCCCTGGAGGGGCGGAGTCTCCTTTGGCATTGCACCTCAGACATATTAAGATAGATGCATCGCCTACTGTAAATCCTAGTTGCAGGATAGTGCTGCCTTCTGTGGCTCCTTCCATCTTAGACTTCATGCTGGCTCTGTGCCCCTTGTGCCTGCGCCTCTCCTCCCACAGGTCCCTCCCCTGGAAGCTGCACTGGGACACCTGGCCTCCTCTCCCTTCTGCCCCTCTCTTCCTCCTCAGAGGAGATGCCACAAGCGGAAACCACAATCCCCATTATCAGGGTATCTGATACCTGGAAGGGTCGTCACAGTCTGAATCCTCCGGGGGCCTGGAAGACAACAATGGGTCCTGAAATTAAGCCTAGAAATGCTCAGAATGAAGCTCTGAACTGAGATGAAGCTGTTCCAGTTTAAATAAGCAACCAGCAGCACACGATCTCCAAAAACTCCTCATTACTCACAGCCCGTGGATGAGCGTTTGCAAATTGTGGGCTGCCCGCCTGCCCGTTTTCCCTGTGCGACGGCCATGAAATCGCACGGGCTACAGTAAATTGCTGACAGTTGGGGTGTCAAGGCGTTAAATGGCCTCTTAATTAATGACGGGCGTGGCTGCATCTCCTGCAAGCACCCAACAACCCGAATGTTGTTTGAGTGCGCATTGACATCAAGGCGCTCACCCAACGCCAACGCGCGTCATTTCACGCTCGGGCGGGTGGGACACACACCCGCCCACCAAGGTGAAAATCCTGCCCATTGAGCCATTGGGACAGATCATTTATTTTCCAACAGGGCTCAGGTTGGACTGAGTTTTAAACACCCTCATTCGCAACTATTATAATGCTAAACACAATAAAAACAGTAATTAAACAGAACTTAATAAAATAATTCTTTTTTGCTTTTGTAACTTTCATTGGATTAAAAATGGTAATCTGAAAATTGAAGATTGAGATAATTTTTCAAGATGTTCAATCCCAATTATAATTAAGAAGTCAAATCTCACACAATTGGTGACTCATCCTCGGCAATCAGATGCTGCAGCATGATGTAAATTTAAAGGGAAACTGTCATCACAGACAAATGCTTTGAGGAAATAATTTCTTGCTGGTTTCTCCGATCAACAGGTGACAGGGTAGATATCAGTGATGTGAGAAAAGTATCACCCATTAGTTGTGATGTCCACGCAAGAAAAGCCTGCAGCTTTTCTGCCCCCTGTCGTTCCTCAGCAGCATATGTACATGACTGCATGCACAAATACATGTTAAGGGTGGGACTACTTATTTTGGAATATTTTTCACTTTCCCCCTATTCGTCTATCTTCCTGAGCCAAGTGTTATCTCAGGCAAACAAGCGGCTCTCACTCAATGTGATGCTACTCACACCAAAAGAGAGAACGAACTTGCATAAAGATAACACCTCAGAATGTTACGAAATGCGTTACAGCCAACTGAGTACTTTTGAAATGCAGGAAACATAACTGCCAACTTGCACACAGTAAGGTCCCATAAACTGCAATGTGAAAATGAGCAGAAAATCTGCTTTAGTAATGTTAGCTGAGGGATAAATATTGGCCAGGATGCCATGGAGAGCTCCCCTATTCTTCAAAATAGGGGCACGGGATAACTTTACATTCACCCGAGAGGGCAGATGGAGCTTCCGTTTAATGTCTCGTCCAAAAAGAAACAGCATTGCAAGCCCACAACTTTCCAATTCAGAAACAAGAGCCAGGCACAAGAGCAGACCAAAGTACATTCCCCACGCATTTCTTCATCTTTTTCATGTGAGGGTGCAGCTGACACTCACTCAGCAGTCCTCCACAGCAGCATGTCTCAAATTTTTCTCTCACTGAGGGAAAACTGCAGGCACAACTCAAAGGCATGGGACTTTGGATTTTAAATGCATTTACCATGATGGGGTTCACAACACCGCTATATAGAAAATACATTAAACAGCTCCTATAGGATGACTGAACATAATTAATCTTCACCAATGTTGGTCTGTTGTTTCAACAACTAAAAGGTGACCTGGGAGCACATGCTCAGCTATGGCTTATATCAGGGCAGAAGATGCCAACTTTGATCCGACTGTTCACTGAATTAATTTTTCTCAGCCAGGGTGGGTAGTAAGGTGTTACAATTCGTGTCACATCCTGAGTCAGAGAGGGGAAAATCTTAAGGGTTGCTGCTGTCACATGTTGGTAGAAATGTGAAAGGCCATTCAGAATATCTTGGCTCATCCTTCAGAGCATCAACTTGACATGTCTAAATGCAGCAAGATCTGGACAATATCCAGGCTTGGGTTGACAAGTGGCAAGTAACATTCACTCACACAAGTGCCAGGCAATGACCATCTCCAACAAAAGAGAATCCAACCATCGCCCCTTAATGTTCAATGGCATTACTATCACTGAATCCTCCACTATCAACATCCTGGGATTACCATTGACCAGAAACTGGGCTGGACTAGCCATATAAATACTGTGACGACAAGAGCAGGTCAGGGGCTAGGAATCATGTGACGAATAACCCATTTCCTGACTCCCCAAAGCCTGTCCACCATCTACAAGGCACAAGTCAGGAGTGTGATGGAATATTCCCCACTTGCCTGGATGAGTGCAGCACACTTAAGAAGCTGGACGCCTTCCAGGACAAAGAAGCCTGCTTGATTGGCACCCCATCCACAAACATTCACTCCCTCCACCAAAACATGGTAGCAGCAGTGTGTACCATCTACAAAATGCACTACAGGAATTCACCAAGACTCCTTAGACAGCACCTTTCAAACACATGACCGCTACCATCTAGAAGGACAAGGGCAGCAGAAAGATGGGAACCTGGAGGTTCCCCTCTAAGTAACTCACCATCCTGACTTGGAAATATATCGCTGTTCCTTCACTGTCACTGGATCAAAATCCTGGAACTCCCTCCCTAACACCACTGTGGGTGTACCTACACTACATGGACTGCAGCAGTTCAAGAAGGCAGCTCACCACCACCTTCTCAAGGGCAACTAGGGATGGGTAATAAATGCTGGCCCATCCAGCGAAGGCCACATTCTGTGAATGAATAAAAAAAATTCAATTGTTGATTAAAAGATTCCAGTGTGCCACTACCATACCAAGAATTCCATTCATCTGTTGGTCCTTTGTGTGAAAAAGAATGTTTTGACATGAGCCACAGACTTGCCTTTTATTACTTTGAACAAATGTTCCCTTGTTCAACTCTCAAGGTTTAATTTGAAGTAGTTTTCAAGGCCAAAACGTGCGAGTTTGCTTATTTTTTCCTCGTAACTCAGTTTTCATATTTTGGGGATCAGTCTCATAGCTTTGAACTGACTTGGAGCTTGAATGTCTCCCTTCTTTTGTTCAGTTCCAATCACGAAAGCACAATATAGGCATGGTATAACCAGAACACTTCATAGTTTGAGCCTGTCTTGTTTTGACTTGGTTTTGATATCTATCAGCAACCACTGCTTACTGCTACTCAGTGACTGAGCATGATAAGTTCTGAGTCCACTACAACCTCCATATCTCTTTCAAAGTCATTGCTGGCTGTTGCACAAAATTCCTGGAGTCAAGAAAGAACTTCCACTGACAAAGGCGCCTTCCAAATCCTCAGGACATCTTACCGCACTTCACAGCAATTTGTTACTTTTGCAGCAGTCAATTTATGCAAAATTTGTATTTGAATGACTGGTTAAATTGCTTTGGTGGCACTGACTAAGAGAGGAATGTTGGCCAGAAGGCTCTGCTCATCTTTGGAAAGTTTCATAGGGCAGAATTTCCACCTCGGCAGGCGTGTGCCTGATCCGCTCGAGCGTGAAATGACACGCGACGATATCGGGCAAGCGCCCCGACATCAATGAGTGTTTGGGCGATAGTTTGGTCGGCAGATGTGCACAGGAATCAGCAGTGCACCCGCCGACAATTAGAAGGCCAATTAAAGCCATTAAAGTATTAATTAACTTAAATTTTAGCTGCCCATCCAACCTTACGGTTGGCGGCCTTTGCACTTTTCAGGAAACCTCATCCACGGGCGGGATGAGGTTTCCAACAGCCAATAAAAATCAAATAATGTAACATCTCATTCATAACCTATCCCTGCTCATGTGACAGAGTCACGAGGAGATGTGTTTTTTTAACATCTAAAAACTCTTTATTTTTGTTTTTCAGGACTTTTCATCTCCCTGAGGATGGTCTGTGCCTCAGGGAGCTTTTCCAGCGCACACCCGCAGGCTTATGCAAAGTTTCCCACTCGCCCTCCTTCCCTCCCCCCCCCCAAACACAGGCAGCACATGTTTCACGCTGGACAGACCTTACTTGGCTCCCCAGTGTGAAATCGCAGTCTGGCCCCGAGGGCGGGTGGCAGCCAGCTTCCCGACTGCCCCTGCCAAGCCCACTTGACAATGGGCAAAATTCTGCCCATAAGATCTATTATGCCAACCAGAATAAGTGGACAAGACCACAGCTTAATGTCTCATCAAAAGACAACATCTCCAGCACTGTACAACTCCTTCAGTATTGCACTGGAACATTAGTCTAGATAATAGGTGGGATTTAATGCCCTCCCCCGAAGTGAGTTTGGAGGCAGAGGGGACATTTATTTGGGCAGGAGAGTGCAGGGTGGGGACCTCACTGCCTTCCTGCCTTTCCCCCATTAAGTCCAGGGTAGAAAGAGATGGACGATCGTCCCACACAGATGCCAATTAATGCCCACATAAGGGGCTCAGCCAGCCACCATTGATATTCAACCATCAGCGGGCAGGGCAGTTGCTGCATGGGGAGCCTGAAAAGCAAACAGTCTCATATTTGCTTGTGAGCTCTGGGGAGGGAGTTCTTCGTTGTCAGACACTCAATGCCTGATTAAGGAACTGGACATCAGGAAGGGTGGGGCCCACAGTGCCCTTTCATCCAAACCCTCTGCCCACTCAACAGGCAAGAATCACCTCCCCGCAACCCCCATCCTGCTCTCATTCACCTGTGGCCTGAGTCCCTCGCTGATCCTAGGCCTCTGGTGGGTGAATTGCTAGCAGCTAACACCACTTCCCTGGTGGTGCTGGTGGCAATGAGGAGCTGCTGGCCTCTGGTTGTCTTTCAGCTCTTGTTGGGGGGGTGGGGGGGGGGAGTGGATTTCTGCCCTTGATCCCGAGGAAGGCCCAACGCTGGCAACTTAAGTGCCTGACTGGCATGTAATACAACATGCCTTCCCAAAAGGAGGCAATGTGGGTCTCACAGGCTCGCCAACTGACGGGCGAGACCCCAATTACCTGGTTTAAATTCCGGCCTATGTGTCTATGTCCCGTGATGGGACTTGAATGTACAACTTTCTGACTTAGAGGAGAGACTCAAGCTTACGCTGAGCCAAGCAACAAGCACAGTTTTTCTGCCAATGTGCAACATTTTATATCTGTTAAATTCCATCTGCCATATATTTTGTCTCACTCACTTATAGTTCCCAAGTTAATCCATGGATCCAATCGCCCCTCCTAGTTGGTGTTATTTAGTGATTTAACCAGTTTCTATTGATATTCTGAAATCATGAGCACAAAT
Organism: Carcharodon carcharias; assembly: GCF_017639515.1. Lineage (NCBI taxonomy): Eukaryota > Metazoa > Chordata > Chondrichthyes > Lamniformes > Lamnidae > Carcharodon > Carcharodon carcharias. Next base: position 14,757,220 of record NC_054486.1, on the reverse strand, counting down.
TAGAAATCAACAGGGATTGCAGCACCAAACCTTGTGTCATACCACTCAGTATTTCCCGCCTTCACATAACATCTCTAATAAGGTTGGGTCATTCCTCACAGTCAAACAACTTTTTAACCTTTTAAGCTTAGTTGGACTTTTGATTGTGGAATCTGGGCTCACAAGAAACCATAACTCTTAATTTTATCGTGGTCTTGCCCTGTACCCCGTTCATTCCCTTATCCCACTTTTATTGTATGAGAGGAAAAAGGGGCAGACGTTGTGAATCCCCTTTCCCGTGTTTTGTGTGTGTGAAAGGTAAACCAACTCTCTTATTTAAGCTTATCTCGAGTTTACTGTGGGGTTATTCTAGAGGATTGGATCGCTCCAAACTGAAGGGTTGGGGAAAACACATCACTACTTACAAAGGGAGGAAATAAACTATCAAAAACACCTTTCTGTTTACGGACAGGTAGTAAGAGGAGAAATCAGGGCTCTATAAATTAACTCCCCTCTGGTCCATAACACCTTCTTAAATATATTCAGTAACTTGGCCTCCACAACCTTCTGTGGTAGAGAATTCCCTGGTTCACCATCCTCTGAGTGAAGAAATGCCTCCTCATCTCAGTCCCAAATGGCCTACCCTGTATCCTGAGACTGTGACCCCTTGTTCTAGACATCCCCCCCCCCCCCCCCCCCCCCCCGACCCCCGCCCCCCCCCAGGAAACATCATTCCTGCATCCAGTCTGTCCCACCCTGTCAGAATTTTATCCTCTAGGCCTAATCGACCTAATCACCCCTCGCATGGCCATCTTGCCATCCCAGAAATATGCCTGGTGAATCTTTACTGTACTCTTTCTATGGCAAGTATATTCTTTATTAAGTAAGGAGACCAAAACCGCACACAATATTGCAGGTGTGGTCTCACCAAGGCCCTGTACAGCTGCAGTAAGACATCCTTGCTCCTGTACTCAAATCCTCTTGCAATGAAGGCCAACATACCATTTGCCTTCTAACTACTTGCTGCACTTGCATGCTTGCCTTAAGTGATTAGTGTGCAAGGATACCCAGATCCCTTTGTACATCAATATTTCCCAATCTATCACCATTTAAATAACACTGCCATTCTGTTTTTCCTAACAAAGTGGATAACTTCACACTTATCCACATTATTCTGCATCTGTATTTGCCCACTCACTCAACTTGTTTAAATCGCATTGAAGCCTCTTTTTTTATCCCTTCATGGGATGTGGGCTTCGCTGGCTGAGCCAGCATTTATTGCCCATCCCTAGTTGCCCTTGAGAAGGTGGTGGTGAGCTGCCTTCTTGAACTGCTGCAGTCCATGTGTTGTAGGTACATCCACAGTGCTGTTAGGGAGGGAATTCCAGGATTTTGACCCAGCAACAGTGAAGGAACAGCGATATATTTCCAAGTCAGGATGGTGTGTGGGTTGGAGTGGAACTTCCAGGTGGTGGTGTTCCCTCCTCACAACTCGCATTCCCACCACTGTTGTGTCATCAGCTAACTTGGAAATATTACATTTGGCTCCCTCATCCAAATCATTGATATAAATTGTGAATAGCTGGGGTCCAAGCACTTGTCCCTGTGATACCCACTAGTCACTGCTTGCCACTCTGAAAAAGACCCTTTTATTCCTACTCCGTTTCCTATCTGTTAACCAGTTCTCAATCCATGCCAATATATTATCCCCAAATCCATGTGCTTCAATTTTGCACAATAACCTCTTATGTGGGACTTTATCAAAAGCTTTCTAAAAATCCAAATACACCACGTCCACTGGTTCTCCCTAATCTATTCTGCAAGTTACATCCTCAAAAAAACATCAGTAGGTTTGTCAAACACAATTTACCTTTCATAAATCCATATTGACTTTGTCCAATTCTGTTGATATTTTCTTTGTGCTCTGGAAAATGCATTTGCTTGGGCATCACAGGTGAAAAGGATTATAGAATCACAGAATCGTTAAAGTGCAGAAGGAGGCCATTCAGCCCATCATGTCTACACCAGCTTTCTGAATGAGCAATTCACCTATTGCCATCCTCCTGCCTTCTCCCTGTAACCCTGCACATTCATCCTTTTCAGATAACGGTCTAATTCCCTTTGAATGCCTCAATTGGAGCTGCCTCCACCACAGTCTCAGGCAGTGTGTTCTAGACCCCAAAACACATCACAGAATCACACAATTGTTATGGTGTAGAAGGAGGCTATTCGGCCCATCGTGTCAGCACCAGCTTTCTGAGCATTTTAATTTAGTGCCAATACCCTGCCTTTTCCCCATAACCCTGCACATTGTTTCTATTTAAATAACCATCCAATGCCCTCTTAAATGCCTCAATTGAACCTGCCTCCACCACACTTCCAGGCAGTGCAATCCAAACCCTAACTACTCACTGTGTGAAAAAGTTTTTTATCACCTCGCATTTGCTTCTTTTGCAAAACACTTTAAAACTGTGCCCTCTGGTTCTCGATCCGTTTACGAGCAGGAACAGTTTCTCCCTATCGACTCTGTCCAGACCCCTCATGATTTTGAAAACTTCTACCAAGTCTCCTCCTAGCCTTCTCCTCTCCAAGGAAACAGTCCCAGCTTCTCCAGTCTTTCCTCATAACTGAAGTGTCTCATCTCTGAAACCATTCTGGTAAACCTCTTCTGCACTGTCTCTCCAATGCGTTCACATCCTTCCTCTTGTGTGGCGCCCAGAACAGTACACAAATACTCCAGCTGAGGTCTCACTAGTGTCTTATATAAGTTTATCATAACCTCCCTGCTCTTGTCCTCTATGCCCCTATTAATGAAGCCTAGAATACCGAATACTTTAGAAACAGCTCTCTCTACCTGTCCTACCACCTTTAATGACTTATGTACAAATACGCCCAGGTCTCTCTGCTCCTGCACACCCTGTGGAATAGTATCCTTTATTTTATACTGTCTCTCAGTGTCCTTTGTACTAAAGTGTATCACCTCACACTCTCCGCCCTGAACCTCATCTGCCACCTGTCTGCCCACTTCACTAATGTGTCCATGTTCTTTTGAAGTTCTCTTTCAAAAGCTGAAGTCCTTTTGAAACGTGAAGTTTTCACGCTTGCTGCGTGAAAAAGATTTTCCTTGTGTTGCTGTTGCTTCTTTTGCCAGTTATTTTAAATCTGTGCTCCCTTGCTCTCGATCCCTTAACGAGTGGGACTCTACAATGATGGCCTCCATTGCTCAGTAGCCTGCTGGCACTCACTGCCACTTAGGCAAGGAACTGAGGGCTGTTTGGAATTAAATATTAATGAGTACTTGCTGGAGAGGAGAAGGGGAGAAAATTGAAATTAATGAACATATTTTTTGTCTAGCAGAGAAATAACGAAGAAATAATAAAGATCAGAAATCTTGGTAATTCATCTCAAATTATCCAAACCATGACACCAAGAATTAACTTTATTAAAAATTACATTCTGTCTTATTACATTGCCTCCCAGTATTATTTTCACTTAGAGCCATGACTCATCATTTGGGTCAAACCTACTTGCTACAGTATATTAGATTTTGAAAAGGATTAAATTAATGCCAGATCTATTTTCAGCCATTTGATCAACACAGAACTAAATCCGTATTCCAATGAGTTGTTCCTTGAGTGGCACCAGACTTCATTTTGTTTTGCTATTCTTCAGTCTCATAAATTTGAAAGTGATATGGTACATTTTTGTGGAGCACTACAATAATGAAGTCAATGAAAAATAAATGTAGATCAATAAACTGTACAACGATTGTAAAATGTTGGAATAGCACAAGCTGCGGCACATGGGTAGCCATGTTTGATGCTTTCTTATCTTTTTTTGATCACTGCCTTCTCCTTATACAAAGTAATACTCTTTTGGTTTTGAAGGTAAGAAGGTGATTGTGATTCTAATTCTACGTCAAGGCCATTTTTAAGCCAGCCAGATAAGATGCACTTGACAGACTCCAAAGCTGTCAATGTTCATTCTATTCATTGATGATTTTATTCATCTTCTTTCCCAAATGTATCCTTTGCTTTTGAGAACTCATCATATGGGGCATTTGACCTCTGCCTCTAATGATCTCCTCACAAGTGAGCACCAATGTTTGAGAAAACATGCAAGGCAATTTGTCCCCTTGTCCCTGTCCATGCAACACTATGGCCCAATCCTCGGCTGTGCATGATTTGGCTGAGGATGCTGAGGCTCTGGTAAGATTGCAGAGGATGGCCATAAGATTAATTCACGGTTTAAAACAGGTTAGGTAGTTAGATAGGGGGAGATTATGGCATGGTGGTATTATCACCGCACTAATAATCCAGAGACCCAGGCTAATTCTCTGGGGATGTAGGTTCAAATCCCACCATGGCAGCTGGTGGAGTTTAAATTCAATTAATAAATCTGGAATTGAAAGCTAATCTCAGTAATGGTGACCATGACAACTAGCACTGATTGTTGTTTAAAAAGAAATCTCTAGTTCAATAATGCCCTTTAGGAAAGGAAATCTGCCACCCTAACCTAGTCTGGCCTACATGAGACTCCAGACCTACAGCAATGTGGTTGACTTTTAACTGCCCTCTGAAATGGCCTAGCAAGCCACTCGTTTCAAGGGCAATTAGGGATGGATAACAAATTCTGGCCTTGCCAGCAAAGCCCACATCCCATGAAAGAATAAAGACAAAAAAAAAATAAGCACAATGAGCTTTGAAGAAGCATAGATTTGGGGGTGATTTGAGGCTGAAGAAACAATGAAAGGACTAGATTTATTTATGCAGATTAATTATTTTAACTAGATAGGTGACAAAGAACCAGGGGTCATACTTACATATTGTGGAAGACTGATCGGGGTCGAATATCAGGTAGTTCTTCTATTGCCAGACAATAGACAACCTACGGAACAAGTTGCCAGATGTTTGACAATGTAACCATTGCTTAGAAATTAGGTCACGTAGAATCTGTTGTTCAGGTTTCTCTGCAGTTTCCTAAGTGCCAAAACAATGGGCAGGAAATGGCAGACAGCTTCAGTAAGAAGTGCAATGTCTATCGTAGTGGTTACGGACAAAAAAAGGGCACCCTTTACTCATGTTGGAAGCATATACGGATAATGGTCCTAAGACCTGTGTGAGGTTTCTAGGTATTATGTTTAAGCACAAAAATGCCCGAATCAAGACTTAGTGCGTTGACAAACAGGGGAAGCTAAAATTCAGCCCAAAGCTGGAAGGGCTTGGGGTACAGGAAGGCATCTTGTGACCAGAACTTCAAAATAAAACATTTTACAAAGAGCTAGGATTAACTTTAACAAGCATTCCTTTCTGACAGTTTGTATTAAAATTAAAATTTAATTTATTTGAAATAATAAGCACTGATAATATCCTCAGTGGAACTAGCTTAACATTCTTGGCAACGTGAGATCTGAATTAACATCAGTTAATGTAGTAATTAACTCTACAATCTAATCATTACAATTGTTATTTCAGTTCCCTCATACTGTTTGATGCTTTGACCTATGAGGAAAGATTGAGCAGAATGGGCCCATACTTACTGGAGCTTCAACGAATGAGAGGTGATCTCATTGAAACTTATAAGATTCTGAGAAGGCTTGTCGAGGCAGATGCTGAAAAGTTATTTGTCTGGCTGGAGAGTCTAGAACTGGCGGGCATAGTCTCAGGATGAAAGGATCAGCTATTTAGAACTATAACGAGGAGAAATTCATTCAGGAGACTGTGAACCTTTGGCATTCTCTACCTCAGAGTGCTGTGGACTATATTCAGTCATTGAGTATATTCAAGGCTGAGAGAGTTCAAAAGGAATCAAGGGATATGGGGGCTCAGCAGGAAAATGATGTTCAAATCAAAGAGCAGCCACGATCTTATTAAATGGCTTGGCAGGCTCGAGGCACCATATGGCCTGGTGCTACTCCCATTTCTTATGAACTTACGTTCAATTACTTTTCTCTCCCCAACTTTCTACATCTTTCCCAGGCATAACGATGGGATGGGGTCTTTATCTGATCATGTAGCTCTTTAGATATCTGTCTTCAAAGGCTGAGTCCGTTCACTGAGTCATGGAACCATAAAAGTTTTCCACATACTCAGTAAACCACACCATCAGCTATTTGGTAGCATTTAAACACAAGTTTTACTCAAAAAGGAGGAAGCATTATTCTCTTTCCTGGATAAACTATCTGTCTTTAAATTGTACATTGCATTACCTGAGCATAGAAGAAAAATGTGTAAATTATATTACCTTTGGCAGCAGCAGTGCTCATAAGAACTGCTGCAGTATAGGCTCCCTCTAGAGTGGAACTCAAATATCTGTACCTGACAAAGTCCTGATGTGTTATGGTGCATCCTTAACAGTATTGAATATTTAATTAAGAAACAGAATTTTCATTATTAATATGGATTCCTCTCCACCTCACAGGGGAGCGACTGACTGTTTTAAATTTTGAATTGCAAAGTAAGTGCGAATGCCTCTCCCAATCTTACTCTCTTATGTTCAATTGCAGGTTGACTCAAGTAGCATTATAACAACTGTCTATTTTTGTACATGTTTAAATGGAAGAAGATTTATTTAATGGAAGACAAGCAAAGAAGAAAAAAAATGGACCTGGACCATTTATTAAACATTTAAAGCAGTGAAGTTTTTTTAAAAATGAATAAATAAAGCCTTATGAAAATAATGGAATTCATTCCTTCTCATTTTAATGATAAGGTAAAAAAAATCACTTTCTACTTACATTTATTTTTATGTTAAAATTGGAGAAGATAGGAATTTCAACTCTCTCTTCCCTTTTTGCTTCCTCCAGCTTTTGTCTACAGCACTGTTGTACAGCTGCCATGCTGTAAACTATCAGCATTAATAGTTTTCTAATGGTTAAAATTAGAAGCACGTCATGAACAGAAAATCTAGATACTTCCACTAATCAAATCCTTAAAATTCAAGAAGAAAGAAGTCTTTTTGATTATGAGGCTTGGAAGTGAAAGGTGAATTTGCTGGTTTTTAGTAGGACATGTTTGTTTTAAGTTCCTTCTGCCAGTTTGCAGTGATGTGTATTAAAAGCTGCCATTGTGGGCCTTCCTGCATCGCTCATTGAGTTTAACATGAGTAACTGATCTGGAGACCTGGAAAATCCTACCATGTTTGATCTCTGGTCAATGCTTTTTTAAAATTCATTCAGGGATGTGGGCTCCGCTGGCTAGGCCAGCATTTATTACCCATCCTTCGTTGCCCTTGAGAAGGTGGTGGTGAGCTGCCTTCTTGAACCGCTACAGTCCATGTGGTGTAGGTACACCCACAGTGTTGTTAGGGAGGGAGTTCCAGGATTTTGACCCAGTGATAATGAAGGAACAGCGATATATTTCCAAGTCAGGATGGTGTGTGGCTTGTAGGGGAACTTCCAGGTGGTGGTGTTCCCATCTATCTACTGCCCTTGTCCTTCTAGATGGTAGGTTTTGAAGATGCTGTCTAAAGAGCCTTGATGAGTTTCTGCAGTGCATCTTGTAGATGGTACACACTGCTGCTACTGCGCATCGGTGTTGGAGGGAGTGAATGTTTGTAGATGAGGTGCCAATCAAGCGGGCAGCTTTGTCCTGGACGGTGTCAAGCTTCTTGAGTGTTGTGGGAGCTGCACTCATCCAGGCAAGTGGACAGTATTTCATCATACTCTTGACTTGTGCCTTGTAGATGGTGGACAGGCTTTGGGGAGTCGGGAGGGGAGTCACTCACTGAAGGATTCCTAGCTTCTGACCTGCTCTTGTAGTCACAGTATTTATATGGCTAGCCCAGTTCAGTTTCTGGGTCAATGGTAACCTCAGGATGTTGATAGTGGGGGATTCAGTTATGGTAATGCCATTGAACATCAAGGGTCGATGGTTAGATTCTCTCTTGTTAGAGATAGTCCTTGCCAGGAATTTCTGTGGAGTGAATGTTACTTACCACTTGTCAGCTCAAGCCTGGATATTGTCTGACCTTTGCTGCATCTGGACATGGACTGCTTCAGTATCTGAGGAGTCGTGATTGGTGCTGAACATGTGCAATCATCAGTGAACATCCCACTTCTGACCTTATGATGGAAGGAAGATCATTGATAAAGCAGCTGAAGATGGTTGGGCAGAGGACATTACCCTGAGGAATTCCTGCAGTGATGTCCTGGAGCTGAAATGATTGACCTCCAACAACCACAACCATCTTCCTTTGTGCTAGGTATGGCCCCAACCAATGGAGAGTTTTCCCCCATTCCCATTAACTCCAGTTTTTCTCACTCCAAGTATGGCCCACACTCGGTCAAATCCAGCCTTGATGTCAAGGGCAGTCACTCTCACCTCACCTCGGGAGTTCAGCTCTTTTGTCCATGTTTGAACCAAGGCTGTAATGAGATCAGGAGCTGAGTGGTCATGGCGGAATCCAAACTGGGCTTCCGTGAGCAGGTTATTGCAAGTGTCGCATGACAGCACTGTTGATGACTCCTTCCATTTCTTTGCTGATGATCGAGAGTAGACTGTTGGAGTGGTAATTGGCCGGGTTGGATTTGTCCTGCATTTTGTGTACAGGGCATACCTCAGCAATTTTCCACATAGCTGGGTAGATGACAGTGTTGTAGATGTATTGGAACAGCTTGGCTATTGGCGCTGCAATTTCTAGAGCACAAGTCTTCAGTATTATTGCCTGAATATTGTCCAGGCCCATAGCCTTTGCAATATCCAGTGACTTCAGCAATTTCTTGAGATCATGTGGAGTAAATTGAATTGGCTGATGACTGGCATCTGTGATGCTGGGGACCTCTGGAGGAGGTTGAGATGAATCATGCACTCAGCACTTCTGGCTGAAGATTGTAGTGAATGCTTCAGCCTTATATTTTGCACTGATATGCTGGGCTCCCCAATCACTGAGGACGGGGATATTTGTGGCGCCTCCTCCTCCAGTGAGTTGTTTAATTGTCCACCAACATTCATGGCTGGATCTAGCAGCAGAGCTGCAGTGCTTAGATTTGATCCGTTGGTTGTGTGATCACTTAACTCCGTCTATCACTTACTGATTATGCTATTTGGCACGCATGTAGTCCTGTGTTATAGTTTCACCGGGTTGACACCTCGTTTTTAGGTGTGCCTGGTGCTGCTCCTGGCATCCCCTCCTGTGCTCTTCATTGAACTAGGGTTGATCTCCTGACTTGGTGGTAATGGTAGAGTGTGGGATATGCTGGGCCATGAGGTTACAGATTGTGTTCAAGTACATTTCTGCTGCTGCTGATGGCCCACAGAATTTCATGGATGCCCAGTCTTGACTTGCTAGATCTGTTGAAAATCTATCCCATTTGGCATGGTGGCAGTGCCACACGAAATGATGGAGGGTATCCTCAATGTGAAAGTGGGACTTCGTATCCACAACGACTGTGCAGTGGTCACTGCTACCAATACAGTCATGGACAAATCCATCTGCGGCAGGCAGGTTGGTGAGGATGAGGTCAAGTATTTTTTTCCCGCTTGTTGGTTCCCTCACCAGCTGCTGCAGACCCAGTCTAGCAGCTATGTCCTTTAGGACTCGGCCAACTTGGTCAGTAGTGGTGCTACTGAGCCACTCTTGGTGATGGACGTTGAAGTCCCCCACCCAGAGCACATACTACGCCCTTGCCACCCTCAGTGCTTCCTCTAAGTGGTGTTCAACATGGAAGAGCACTGATTCATCAGCTAAGGAAGGGCGGTACATGGTATTCAGCAGGAGGTTTCCTTGCCCATGTTTGGCCTGATGTCATGAGACTTCATGGGGTCTAGTGTCAAAGTTGAGAACTCCAAAGGCAACTCCCTCCCAACTGTATACCACTGTGCTGCCACCTCTGCTGGGTCTGTCCTGCTGGTGGGACAGGACATACACAGGGATGGTGATGGTGGTGTCTGGCACATATTCTGTAAGATATGATTCCATGAGGATGACTATGTGAGGCTGTTTCTTGACTAGTCTGTGAGACAGCTTTCCCAATTTTGGCACTAGCCCCCAGATGTTAGTAAGAGGACTTTGCAGGGTTGACAGGGCTGAGTTTGCCGTTGTAGTTTCCGATGCATACATCAATGCTGAGGGGTCCATCTGGTTTCATTCCTTTTTTGAGACTTTGTAGTGGTTTGATACAACTGAGTAGCTTGCTAGGCCATTTCAGTGGGCATTTAAGAGTCAACCACATTGCTGTGGGTCTGGAGTCATATGTAGGTCAGACCAGATAAGGAGGGCAGATTTCCTTCCCTCAAGGACATTAGTGAACCAGTTGGGTTTTTACGACAATTGGCAATGGTTTCATGGGCATGTAATTTAGTTACTAAAGCTGAGTTATGTAAAATTCCCAGAGGGAAACTTTAAACAAATGTTATAACCCATATTTTAAGTATTATATTTGAGATGCAACTCTATATTCAGGAATCAGACCACCAGTTCCCGAGGTTTTATATTAAACAAAATGAAACATTTTATTAATTTACACAGGTTAAAATATATATACACATGGCTAAAAATTACTACTATCATAACTTTTAACAAATTCCCAAACTAATCTCCATTAAGGCAACAGCAACCAATAGACTTAACCAAACACCAGGCAAAACATTTTCACCTTAGGAATTCAAAATGAAGCTCTTTTCACTTTGGTTCCTGTGAACACAGCTGGAGGTTTACAGCTGCCTTTTCATCTCACATTGCCTCTGCTCTGTACACCCAAAAACTGCTGAAGTTATACCTACCGCTGCCCATTAAATGTTAATTCTCATTGTATCAACAACCTCTGAACTAAACCTCTCTAACAATAAAATCCCTTTCATAGTACCAATTTTATTAGTATTATAAATAAATATGTAGCTTGGTATCTGACAGATAGGTGTCAGTTTTCACCCCACTTCTTGAATGCTCTATTCAAAACATGCAAATGCACTCTACCTCTCTGTTTACATCTCAAAACCGGAACCCATTGAAACACCCAGACTAGCTGGCTTTAATCCCATTAAGACACACCCACAGACCAAACTTCTATTTTAAAAGAAAAATATTTTCCAATAAAATTATATATATTAATAGGTTCATGACATCCCCCCCATTGAAAAATGAACCGTCATAATGGTAAAAGGCGGCTTCATTTCAATAACCCATCTCACACTATCTCCTGTGCTTATTACACGATTATATTACAAGATGCAAGTCCTTGGTACCAACAGCAATTACTCCAGTTCAGTATCCAGATTTTTTTAAAATGTCCCATTTTCCTTTAAGCTTCAAACTCTTGATAACGCATCTGCGAACAGGTTTTTTCTTCCAGCAATATTTTAATACGTAGATTAAATGGTTGTAATAATAGACTCCATCTGAAAAGCCTTGCACTTTTGTCTCGTAATTTGTCCAAAAACTTCAAAGATTGTAGTCTGTAAAAACAATTGTTTCTGATGAATTGTTTGCAACATAACTTTCAAAATGCTGCAATGCTAACACCAAATTCAAAGTCTCTTTTCTGATCATTGAGTATCTTCCCTGTTGTACATTCAGCTTCCATGAAAAATACCCTAACGGTCTTTCAATTCCAGCGTCATCTTCTTGTAACAGTACAGTCCCAATGCTTATATCGCTTGCATCAATGGCCAACTTAAATTGCTTGGCATAATTGGGTACTGCCAAACTGGTGTCATAGTTAATACAGTTTTCAAACTGTCAAATGCCTTCTGACTCTCCAGTGTCCATTGAAATTTCTTGCTCTTTTTTAATAGTTCAGTCTGTGGAGCAACCTCACTGCTAAAATTTGGTACAAATTTCCCATAAAACCCATCATGCCCAGAAATCTCAATTCTTGTTTTGTTGTAGGCACTGGGAAATCCACAATAGCCTTGACTTTCGTATCTCTCACAGCCACCTTACCATGTCCAATGGTATGGCCTAGATACGCAACTTGCGCTTTTGCAAATTCACTTACAGCCAAGTTCATCACCAAATTAGCTTCCTGTAGACAAGTAAATAACTCTTCCAGATGCTGTAAATGCTCCTCCCAAGTCTGACTGAAGACCATTTGACCATCAATATAAATAGCACAATCGCTTAAACCTGCAATTATTTGTTTGTCAGTCTTTGAAATGCCGCAGGTCTATTCTTCATTTCACTTCCACCTGGAGATGCTGTGCTATACTTTTAACTATATCAGATTTCCTCGCCCCTGCAGGTAATCCCAATTTTAATTTATCTGCCAACTCTGTTAGCTTACTTTTGGTTATTTTCTCCAAGTCTTAGCAATTGGCAAAACCATCTTACAGTCTCACCTCTTCTAAAATACCTCACCAACTCCTGAATTAAAAGTGCCTCTCATACTCATAAGCTTAAGATTGACCAATTCCTAACCAACCAAGGAATTAGAAATATAATATATTCTTGGGCAAGCTCTCAATTGTCATGACAGTCATCAATAGACTTTTAGGGGAGAATTTTCCCCATGTCAGACGGAGTGTGCGGGAATGGGACTGCGCTGCCATTTTACGTGGGCGGGCCAATTAAGGCCTGACCAGCATGTTTGGCAACTCCTGGGGACAGCACGAGTGGGCGGGCAGAGGTGGATCGTCAATCACCGCCGGGTCTAATGGTGACCTGGCAGCCTGTTTAAAGACCAAACTGCAGCTGCTCCAAGGCTGCTGTACATGGCCAGAGGTCAGGGCCAAGGCACATCGAGGCTGGCCGTGCAGGAGGGTAGGGCAGGTGGTCACTGGGCGCCCAGGTTTTTAGATGAGTGCCTTGCTGCCCTCCTGAAGGAGATGGCAGCAGGGCAGGAGGTGCTCGTCCCCGAGGGCAGGAGGAGGCGGCCACCCCACTTGACCAAGTGCATTTGGGAGGAGGTAGCGGAGATCGTGAGCTCCCACAATGTGGTGCAGCGCTCATGGACCCAGTGCCATAAGCACTTCAACAACCTGCTGCGCACAGGAAGGGTGAGTAGCATGTTGGCATTGTTCACTTCGCCCATTATGTAAACTTCTCCCCCACTGGTGCCCCACCCATGTCTGCGTGGCCTGAGTGCAATGAATCTTTGAAGGCATGTGTCCTTAGCTGGGTGGCAGATATTCCCTATGCGTTCGTCAGCCTGAGATAAGATGGGTTCTGCACCCGCAGCATGTGGTGGATTGACACACACATGACTGTGGTGGGGTCAACCTGGAGGGTCTGCACCTAGGTGTAGTGCTCAAACTCCAGGACATGTCGAAGTCAGGCTGATGACATGGTGGGAGGGGATGTTCAAGGTGGCGTGGCATAGATAGATCTTCTGCCCTCTGCGCTTCATGTCATTGTGCCTCCTTGCAATGCCAGGTACAACTGTGTGCTCCCCACTGTGATGAAGGCAGCATGTGGCCAAGGTGGGGTGGGGGGGGTGGATGAAGGACACACCTGGTGTATTTGTGTGAGTGCTGGCCAGCAGCAGGGGAAGGATGCACTGCACCTCTGCAATGGGCAACTGGGCATGGGGTGGGCCGGCCGCCAGGAGATTGATGGTACAAGTATCACTTATCAATGCGACTTTCTCATTTCCAGGAGAAGAATTCTCATAACAACGTCGAGCGGCTGAGGACTGGCAGTGGGCCAGGCCAGATTTTGCTGCTTAGCCATTTTGAGCAGGAGGCCCTCAACCTGGAGAGGCACCATGTGCCCAGGTCCACCAGAGCCAGAGAGGCTGGGATTCCACGGGTAGGTATGTATGGCCATCACCAGTAGTCTCCCAACATCAATGGCAGTGGTGATAGTTGAGTGAGTGACGTAACCAACAAGGCTTGCCCAGTGCGTGTGGAATGATGAGCGCACGATGATCCGGGTGACAGGCATGTATATTGACATTGCCCGCAGGTTAACTGATCGAATTTCCTTACTCTTCCTTTCAGCATCAGTGGCACATGGCCAGGAGCAGGAACAGCAGGGGCCCCTTCTGACACCTGAGGGCCATGAAGTTGCACCATTAGAAGCGTCACATCATCTCTGCCAGGTAGGCACCAGCACAGATACTGGCACCTCGGTGGGCATCATATCTTCAGCTAGCGTCCCGGGTCACAGTGGTGAGGGCGCTTCACAGTCGCTGGAGGAGCTGGCAGAGACAGAGAGTGCCGATGGTGCCAGCAGCTGGAGGACTGCAGGGGCCCAGGCACATGCTCAGTCCGTCGGCGATGCAGCCAACTCATGAGTTGCGGCTGGGTGTGCGGGACCATCTGGTGGAGATACATGAGGCTGTGCGTGGCTTGGTGTCAGTGGTGGAGGAGTCTAAGCGGACCATAGCCGATGCATTGGTCTGAGTGCCAAGCTTCCTCCATGGAGAGGGTGGCGACTGGAACAGGATCAGGGGTTCCTGGGGTTGTGCTTGGACCTGCAATCTCTCACAGTGGCAATGGCCTCATGTGGTCAGTGCCCACGTGGGTGGTGGTTTGGGCACCAGGTATCTCACCATGGTGCTCATCCATCTACAGTGAGCAGGGAGGGCTGAACAGGGCTCATGTTGGTGGAGCAGCTGCTTGTTGTCTCTGCTGGCGCCTTTCAGGGCAGCTCCTCCACCCCTATGGCAGTGACCCCGGCATCCAATGAAGCTGCGATGACTGGGGAGATGCCAGCTGCGGAGCTGGCAACTCCCTCCCAGGCGGAGCTAGCACAGACTCGATGGACCAGAGGACATCCTCCAAGGTCATCGAGGCCATCAGGACAGCAGAGAGAGCAGGCTGTCTCAGATGCCACTCCCAGCAAGGGGGCACCACAAAGACGTAGCACCTACAAACATAAAATGAAGGCACCTTAGGCACACCCTGGGTTCATCACTGCTGTTTTTTTGTTGCCTCCCCCCCCCCCACCCCCATGAGTTCCCTCTGATTGTGTGTGAAGTGCAACACCATTTTATTTCTGTTATGTCAAAAGACTTTTGTTACAGCATTAAAATCACGCCGTCTAAAATGGCTGGGGGTGCCTCTTTTCTGGGGCAGGTGCATGGATTCCTGAGATTTGATGAGTGATTTGTGTGTCATTTACATTTATTGACCGGGCCCATCGTCAATGCTCCTATCCTGACAGATTTTGCGCTAAGGTCTCCAGGATGGAGGCCACAGGCCAGGCTTGTGTTGGAGATCTATATGAGCTGTGCTAGCTGAAGGTTCCTTGGATCAGAGCATCCCAGGTGTCCCTGGAGTATGCCCGGGTCAGCGTCTACCCCCTCATCATTTCCCTGTGCATCCTCATCCTCGGACTCACTGCTGGACTCATCGTGCTCTGCCGCAGCCACAATTCCACCACAGTCCAACAGAAAATAAAAAGATATGTTCCTTACAACATTGCCACCCATGAGAGATACTGGAGGATAAAATGATACCTCAGCAAGAAGTTTATGCTTTTAGGTGTGGGACTGATCCATTGTTAAAGCCAGTTCCAACTAGGTGACCTGGTGGCTCAACACATGTATATAAGCTCCCATGCAATGAATAATGCGATGCAAGTTCATGTCCTAGATGGCCAATTCCCAACCTCAGCGACATTGCATCAGTGATGTGCTAATGAGGAGATTCCTCACAGAGAAGAATAAAAGGGCAAGGTGATTCAAGTTACCCACACCTTCTTGTATCCAGTCCAACGATGCTGTGGGCGAGGACCCGGTGACAGGAAACTGTGCCTGACTCTTAAGTATAGAAAGAAGCTCATCAAAGCAGGAAAACACTTGCTCCAAAAAAAAACTTCTTACTGTTTTTTTCCCATATTTGTTACAACTTTAAGCACTGTTGCTATAAAGTGCTTTTCAGTCTCTGGGGAAAATTGCAGAAATTTTCATTTCTTTTATCATCAGTTTCCTTTTAAATGTCAAAAGCAATATAAACAAGCCATTGAGTACGCTGAAATGGTTTTATGAAACATGAGTGATGATGGCTTTTAAATTGCCACATGTAGCTTAACAAAAAGTAGGACTAAATGTCACGTCAGAGAAATAATAGTATTGCCTAAAAGAAAATTAATGCTTTTACTATTACAATAAGACTTCATTTGTCTAATATTAATTTTGTTGTCAATAAGTGTGGAATAAGCACTTAACTTAAATAATATCTTAAATGACCAAAGCAGTCATTTGGCTGCACATAATAAATTTCAATTTAGATAATCATTGCACTGATAATGCTAAATTAAAGGTGTAAATTGATTATTCACAGTGCAGTGATTAGTTAGCCACTTGGTCTGAAGTAGAAATAGAAAGTCTTCATGTCAATTTTTAGAGGCATGAAAATGAGTTCTTTAAGCATCCCGAACTGAAACTGGGTGTGTCAGTCGTAGCTCAGCTGGAGAGTCAGAAGATTATGGGTCCTATAGTTGAACAGAATGGATATGCCAATCTATGAGGTACATGATAATGTAGCATCAACATCAGGCAGTCATCTGCTAGGCACTCTCGGCAGCAGGCAGGCAGCCCTGAGGGGAGATGTGCCTTCCCTATAACCCACTATGTACACACTGTAAATAAGCTAGTTTATTTTTAAGTAAGTATCCTGATACAACTACAGCTCTTCCATGTTAAAATCTAGACTTTGCACATTCTACAACAGGTCCAGAGGGTTGAGCACAAAATCCTAGGCTGACACTTTAGAGGCATACTGAGGGAGTATTGCATCGTTGGAAGTGTTATCTTTCAGAGGAGATATTAAACTGAGGCCCTGCCTGCTTTCTCAGGTGGACGTAAAAGATCTCAAGGCACAATTTTGAAGAGGAGCAGGGGAGTTATTACCAGTGGCCTGGCCACTCTATTCCTCAAATCAACATTGCAAAAACAGGTTATCTGGTCATTATCACACCGCTGTTTGTGGGAGCTTGCTATGCAGAAATTGACTGCCATGTTTCCTGCATCACAACGGCAAGTGCATTTCAAAAGTATTTCATTAGTTAAAAAGTGTTTTGGCATATCCTGAGGTCTTGAAAGCTGCTATATAAAAGCAAGTCTATATTATATATTGAAACTAATTTGGATAGCATCAGGCCCACTGGACATGAATTGACAGCACAAAACTGCATACACATGGTACTTCACAGCTCAAGCCAGGACGAATAAAGAAGATGGCAACTTCCTTCTATATCAGCCAAATGATGAGATTACAGTCACTCTATATGTTATAGGTAATGAATATATTTTAAATAGATCACCTGCAACATTAAAATCTTCAACTTTTAAATAATGCGACAAATAAAACTGTCGTTTGTACGGACTGTCCTTGATAATAATTGGTTTTGGTGCATTGGTTATAGGCCCGTATTTGGCTAGAAAATGTGGAATGAAACTTTAAATGTTTCTCCTTTCTATCCCCTCTCCCCACAACATGGCAAATGACAGTGAAATCTTATACTGCCTGAGGTTGGGAATATAGTGCAGCAACCTACAATTCTTTTTATTGAAGTTCAGGTATATCTATTAAATGTGTTTTCTTTAATTTGCTTTGTTCATGTATCCTTGGACTACTTACCTGAGATCCTAATGAGGACAAGAGGAGAAAAAAGTGCCACAGTATGCCTCACTGTCTCACAATTGCCTCACCAGAAAAGGTGGGGGGGATAAATTGGCCACAATTCCCAATCCCTGTCCAATGATTCCGAATGGAAAATGTGCATGTGGGAAAATCAAAAGAAGAATATGATGGCTCCCAAAGTCAAACAGTCAGACAGCATTCTCTGTTTTGGTCAAGATACTTAGCATCACTCTGCACTTCCAAGGGAAGAGAAAGAACTATTACAATAAAGATATCCTATGAAATTAACTTTTTAAAAAATGTTTTTAAAGGTTTGATTGATTACAAACTAGCCCCACTTTACTTTGGGACATGGGAGCTGATGAAAAGACCAGTGACAATGAATATAACTTTCAACAAAATATTAATATTCTACTATGTTTTCATCCCATGGAAGGAGAATTACACATTCATAACATTCAGGGGATGTTAATACAAAAGCAAAAGTAGATGCTGGAAATGTGAAATATGAACAGAAAATGCTGGAAATACTCAATAGGTCTGCCAGCAGCTGTGGAGACACAAACCGAGTTAATGTTCCAGGTCAATGACCTTTCCTTGGAATTGGAAAAGTTATCAGGTTTTCAGCAAATACAGAGACACGGCCAAGTGAAGACGGCACTCAGTAGAGTACATACTACTGCCACACTGTGTTAATTCGACATTATTATGATTACACAGCTCCCCCTTTTCCCTGCCTGTTTGATACTCTAACTACAAAGCTGACAAAAAAAATTAAGAGCTTCCATCTCACCGAGGAGGCCTCAGGCTGATCCACATCCAACAATCTGCTCGGAAAACTCTGCTCAATATTGATAGCTGTGACAAATTCCACCACAGCAACTGAGACAACTCACCACATTTTAAACCAATCAACAACATTCTAAGGCAAACAAACCACAACATTCTAAAAGAAAAAAGCCAATTTACCCTGTGTCCCCATGTCAGTGGATCCTTTAAAAAATTTCCAGGATCCAGATCCACATCCACATACACATCTTTGCCAAAAACTAATCAGTTCTTCCTTTGGCCAAACCCTATCTGTGTATCATTGAAATTCCATCCATTCGTTTTTGAGATATATTGTTTACGGTCAAACAGTCTAACTGGGGTCTGCCTTCAGTGGTGGAGGTAAAAGAGGGGGCAGGGAGGAAAGAACAAAAGGGAACCTTTGATAAGGTGGAAGGCAGGAAAGAAGCAAAAGCCCCAGTAAAGGCCTCAAATTCATCCCCTCACATCCGTGCCTGAATGAATTTCAAGTTTGGAGCAATGCTGAGTTCTTCCTCTGTCACCTTCAGCTCTGCACCCATCTCTTTGGCTAGGAGCCTTGCTGCTTCCCCACGCCCCTAGCCACTCCGCAACACTGCACAGTGAACTCTTCCTACCCTTTTCAGAATTTTAGTTCCTCCTGGACCTTTCCCTCTGGCTGCTTACCCTGTCCAGACCTTTCCACCGAGACCATTACATAGGTTGCCACAATTTCTCTGACTTTCTCACTCACTTTAACCAACCTCCCTCTGACCTTGTACCACTCTGCTCCGACAGGTCCAGTGCTAAATTTATCATTAAACCTCCTGAAAAGAATGGCGCTGTTGGTGTTTGGCAAACTGACCTCTAATTAGCAGTTGCTGAACGCCATCTCCCTGACACTTACAGCAATGTCCCCCCTCCAAGACCGTGCCCTCACCACTGAGCATCATACAATAATGTCCAAGACTGTGCTTGGCCTCATTGCTTCTGAAGATCTTCCCCCTAACTCCATAGATCCCAATCCTGCATAGTTCAATTCTTCCTCTTTTTCAAGATACATCAACAGGACTACCATAGCAGACCCACTGCTTCAGCCTACTCTTGCCCCACTGGACTGATTAATTCCAATCCTAACTATTCTTTCTCCCCTTATCCAGTCTCTTCTCACCAAATAAAAAGAAAGACTTGCATTTATAATGTGCTTTTCACAACTACCGGATATCTCAAAGCACTTTACAGTCAAGGAAGTACTTTTGAAGTGTAGTTGCTGTTATAATGTATGAAATGTGGCAGCTAATGCATACAGAGCAAACTCCCACAAGCAGCAATGCGATAATGAGAGCAGATGATCAGTTTTTTTGTGATGTTGGTTGAGCGATAAATATTGGCCAAGACATCAGATAATTTCACCACTCTTCTTCAAAATAGTGACATGGGATCTTTACATCCACCAAGCAGGCAGGTGGGGCATCAGCTTAACGTCTCAACCAAAAGGCAGTTTAGCACTCCCCTGGACTGTTAGCCTTGATTTTTGTGCTCAAACACTGGAGTGAGGATTGAACTCAGAACCTCATGATCCAGAGGTAAGAGAGTGTCCTACCTTTTGAGACACAGCTGATACCTGGTGACCATATCTGTCACTCTTCTGATGGCCCTAACCATCATTTTTCCAGCATGGGTAGCCAATCCCTCTACACCTCCACCACACACCAGGATGGTTTGATGGCCCTCTGTTTCTTCCTCAAATGGAGGAACAACCAGTCCCCTTTCATCTCCACCTTCCTCAGCCTGGCTGAACTTGTTCCAACATTGACTTTGACTTGATGCCCTTTAATTCCCAAATAAAAAATGTTGCTATGGGAACCTGTATGGACCCTCGTTATGTCTGCCATTTTTGTGGAGAATGTGGAACATTCTTCATTCCAGTCCTAATCAGAGCCACCCCCCACCCCCCCACCACCCCGCCACCCGCCTCCGCCACCCACCCCCCCGAACCTCTTTCTCTGATATGTTGATGATTTTATTGGTGCTGTTGCCTGTTCTCACTCCAAACTGGAAATTTTCATTAACTTTCCTTCCAATTTCCACACTTCCTTCACCTTCACTTTGCCCATCTGAGATTCTTCCCTTCCCTTCCCTTGTCTCCAACATCCATATTAAGCACACTGAATTCTACAGCTACCTTGACTGCACTTCTTCCCACCCAGTTTCTTGTGAGCAATTTATTCGATTCTTCCAGTTCTTCCATCTCCGTTGCATCTGCTCTGATGATGCTACCTTATACAATACACCAATGCTTTCAATATGTCTTCCTTTCTCTTTGGCTGAGGATTCCCCTCTATCATGCTTGACAGGGCCTTTCTTACATTACTGCTTTCACCCTTTCCCTTCCCTCCAGATCCACGACCCTTGTCCTTACCTTCCACCCCACCAGCCTCCACATTCAACATATCATCCTCTGTTTTCTGTCTCCAGCATGATGCCATTACCAAGCACATCTTCTCTTCACCCTTCAGCATCCCAAAGGGACTATTCCCTCCTGGGGAGGTTGTATTGTCACTGGACAAGGACACAGGGTTAATGGTCTGGGGACCTGGGTTCAAATCCCACCATGGTGGAATTCCAATTGAATAAAAAAATCTGGAATTAAAAGTCTAATGATGACCATGAAACGATTATCATAGAAACCCATCTGGTTCACTACTGCCACTTTAGGGAAGGAAATCTGCTGGTCTCACTGACATATGATTCCAAACCCACACAGTGTGGTTGAATCTTAAATGCCCTCTGAACAAGGTCAATTAGGGATGGGCAATAAGTGTTGGCCTAGCCATTGACACCCCTGTCCCACAAATGAAACCTCCTCCCCTTTCGATGACAGCTTGCCAGTCAAGCGTGGGAAATGTGAAACCTGTTCTTTTACCTCCTCCCTTTCTCCTGTCCATTGTCCCAGGCACTTCTTCAGGTTAAACAGCGATTTACTTTTACTTCTTTCAATTTAGCATATTGTAGTCACTATGCAGTGTTCTCTGAATTAGGGAGAACAAACACAGATTGGGCAATCACTTTGTGGAACACCTCTGTTAGGTCTGCAATTGTGACCCTAAGTGTCATTTTAATTTGTTGTCTCTTGTTCTCTGTTTCTTACATTGTTCCAATGAAGTTCAATATAATCTTAAGAAACAGCACCTCATCTTTAGATTAGGCACTTTACAGCCTTCCAGACCCAACATTGAGATCAACAAATACAAATCATAACCTTTGCCTGCATTTCTTTCAATCAGCTGTTGTGATGATTCTGTTACCCCCATCTACCCCTCCTGCAGACTCATTTAGTTCTTTATGGGCAGAATATTCCCCCCGTTGGGGGGGACTTGTAAGAGTGGGTGTGTGCAGGTGTGCCTCTGATCGGCGCCCCCAATTGGGGGCGCGCTGCCATTTTACGTGGGCGGGCCAGTTAAGGCCCACCCAGCGTGATATCCGCCAGGAAGCGCTGTGTGCACCCTGTGCAGGTGGGCGGGGGTGGATTCCCTAAGCCGAGAGTGCACTCTTTCAGCTAAGTGCTGCCTCAGGGAGATCAGCACCAAATTTAAAAATGTTAAATGTAGAACAATAAAATTTCTCTGACATGTCCCCTCGTGTGACACTGTCAAATGAGTTGGGACATGTCCATCACTTTTAATTAAACTTATTAAATTTTTAAAAACCTACATGAAACCTCATCCCGCCCGTGGATGAGGTCTCATGCTTTTTCTGAACCCCGCCAGGGCTCCCGGCCTGCCCTCTAACCTTAAGGTTGGACGGGCAGGTTCTTTAACTAGTTCAATTAGTTTTTAAATGGCCTCAATTGGACTTGACAGGTCGGCAGGTGGACAGCTGATTCAGCTGCTCCCCCGCCGACCTGAAAATTGAAATGACGCGGGGTGACGTCGGGAGTTCCGCCCGGCGTCATTTTAACACGTGGGCGAGCGGGCCCCACCCCTCTCCACCCCCTCCCTCTCCACCCCCTCCCCCCACCGCTCACCGACCTCAACATCCTGCCCAATGTGTCTTATTCCCACATCCTTGTGCCTTACACCATATATCCTTCTGTCATTTCACCTCTCCTGCAATCTACCCCATCACGGATCTTCCCTTTTGTTCTTCCCTCCTCTGCCCCTTTACTTCCTGAAAACCTATTACATTTTTTTTTCCAATTCTGCTGAAATGTCATCAGCTTTAAAGATTACCTCTGCTTCTCTCTCTCTCGGCAGTTGTTGCCTTACCTGCTGAGTATTTCCCGCATTTTCTGTTTTTATTTCAGCGAATGTTTACTGGACTTATGATCATCAAACCATAGCAGCAATGTGTATTTCCATATGGAAACAGTGCCAACTGACTGAGCTCAGTCTGTGAGATTATCTTCAGGATGCAGCCACTGAGTGCAGGAGAGAAAACATAAGGGAAGATAAACAGAAACCTGGCTGCTCAGATAAGTGCTTTTTTGGTATAGACCCAGGAAGGATTCTAAACCAATTTTCTTTGCGAATGCTTGCAGGATGTCACAATTTGAATAAGCTGTGTTGAAGTGTTGTCAGAGTTGTTACTGTGAAGATTGTGAACTGAGGGGTGTAGTGAAGTTGGACAGCCCAAGAAGAAAATGCCCGAGTGGTAGCATCTAACCAAGTGGTGCAATGGTGGGCCTAACGCCACCTCCACTTACGTCCTAAAGGAGTTGAATCAGGCTAGGGTACGGGTCTGCGGATCTTCACTATCACCTTACCTAAGGTGCCATTCTGTTTGTGTGCTCCCAGACAATGATAGCTTGCAGGCTATTCAAGTGTGGACAGTATCAAAGTGGAGACCCACCCTATCCTCCATCAATGTTCACACTTTCCCCAAGTCCTAAGGCACCGAGGTCAACTGTAGCAACCCCCGATGCTACCCTCCGGTGAACTCAACACAGGCCAGGAACCTTGCTGACATTTATAGGTCAGTTCTACATGAGGTTGTGCCTAATGGAGAGGCAGCAACAGTAGAATTTTTAGTAATTGTATGTGATACGGCCTGCATGCCTTGCTGGAATGGAAGGAAGCACTGCTCCATGTCTGCACAATCACATGAGTGGAGTTCTCTTCACACGTCCCTGACCACCTGTGAAATTTCCAATAATTGGCAAGGGTGACAGGTTAGGTGGCCACTTTCAATTATTAGAGTGCTTTATATTGTCAAAAGTTAAAAAAGTCTGCAAATGTTTGATCAAGAAGGGTGAAATATTCTTGATTTCTTAAACTGAGAAACACTTTTTTTTTACCAATACTGTTGTAGGTCATAAATAATAAATTTCTAATATTGTACAATTGCTAATAAGTGCACATTAACATTTTCACAAATTGTAACTGAGGCGTTTTATAGAATTTTTGCAATAAATTCTGTAAATTTCTATATGTACTGTTGCAGTGTGAATTGCTGCTCAAGTCACATAAACTTATAGGAGAAGTGGTAGTTCCCGTCTTGCACAGATGCATTGATGTATTAAATTATGTGGATTCTGACCAGCACAATAAATTTACAAGCTGTCCTTTCATCTTTGAGATGTGGGTACAAATCCATCCGACATAGATAGAGTAAGACTTTCATCCTTCAAGCTGTAGGGGTTGAACAGAAAATTATCTTCCGGTAATTTCAGTATAATCAATACAGGATGTGAGTCAACTTTACAAAAATCCCTATAATTGGCACTAACATGCCTTTGAGATGAGACATGAGTCAGTCATATGGGAAATGGAAGCATCTTGCTGATGTACTCAGAGATTTGAAGTTAAGCTTAAGTTAAACTCAAGATACATTTAAACCTTCCCCTGACGTGGACTATTTTGCACTGGAGTGAATCACATTAAATCTCACTGAAAAAAGTGATAGTTTGTCTTCTCAGCAACAATGGCTCCTCAACTTAATGGTAAATACGAACTTCACCACAAGAACATGAAAAAGCAGCAAAGCAGTAAAATAAACCAACAACAAGAATAACTCGTATTTACACAGCATCTTCAACATAGTAAAATGTCCCAGGGTGCTTCAGAGGAGCAATTATCAAACAAAATTTGACACCAAGCCACATAAGGAAATATTAGGACAGGTGACCAAAAGCTTGGTCAAAGCAGTAGGTTTCAAGAAGTGAACTAAAGGAGAGAGATAGGTAGAGAGGCAAAGTGGTTTAGAGAGTGTATTCCAGAGTTTAGGGCCTTGGCAGCAGAAAGCATAACCCCAAATGATGGAGCAGTTAAAATTTGGGATGCGCAAGAGACCAGAAGTGAAGGGGCACAGGGATCTCAAATGGTTGCAGGACTTGAGGAGGTTGCAGAGTGAGGGAGGGGTGAGGCCAGGGAGGGATTTGAAAACAAGCATGAGAATTAGAAACCGAGGTGTTGCCAGACCAGAAGCCAATGTAATTCAGCGAGATCTGGCATTACAGGTGAATGGGGCTTGGTGCGAGTTAGGATATGGGCAGCAGAGTTGTGGGTGACTCCAAGTTTACAGAGGAAGATGTGGAAAGCCAGTCAGGAGAGTATCGGAATGATCAAGTCTTGGAAGTAACAAAGACATGGATGAGGGTTTAAGCAACAGATGAGCTGAGGCAGGACAGAAACGGGTGATATTACAGAAGTGGATGTAGGCGCTCTTAGAGATGGTGCAGAAATGTGGTTGGAGTCAAATACAACACCTTATAGGGCTGCTGGTTTGACTGTTAGAGCCTGAAGAAAGACCACAGCATGTGCAAAAAGTGCACATTTGGCCCGGAATGAATTTGCATGTGCTGTCCACCATATTGGTACTCTATAGGGGCTAGTTTAATGCCTGTAATATGGGCAGAGCATGATCTAATTTCTTGGTCATAATACCTTGGATGTCTCAACACCATCTCTGTGTGCCTTTAATTTGGTAAGTCTCACTTGGAGAGGCGACAGGATGGTTGATGCGGGAAATGGAAACTCATACAGTGTTACGATCAGTATTTTTCTGAGACTGGAGGTTGCTGGGCCAGAGGGAGTCAGAACTTCAGCTAAATGCAGCTACATTGGACAAAGATTAAAAATAATCTGTCCATGGGAAGCAGGTTCCAGATAACAGAGGGGGAATGGAGAGAGGAAGCATGCGCACTCAACTTCCACTTGCTGCAAAACACCCTCTGGACATCCCAAGATAATACTCCAAGTATATCATTCCTACAGCTGCTTCACTCCTTCCTTAGCGGGGTGGGGTGGGTGCTATAGTAAATGCTGGAAGAAATGGGCCCAGAATGGTACATTACATGATTGCATACCCACATTCACCTATTCTGGGAAGCAGTCCAGGAAACAATGGAGAAAATGATAAGTCTTAAAATAGTAGCAGACTCAGATTCATGTTTTGCTGCATTGACTTACAAGGCAGCAGCGGCTAAATTAGATAGTCCCCAAAATTGAGCACAAGGAATGCCATGCAGCACAGCATCTTCGCGTTGCCTGCTCATAATCATGACTTCTGCATGCAGTCAACACGAACTGTGTTCCTGATTGGCTACACATATCAGCAGGGCACAAAATGGCAACTTGCTGATACTGCTTAAAGCCAACATATGCCTCTTAAAAGGGAAAGTGTACTGGTGGCTGGAGCAAGTGGAGGGAGTCCTTTGTCAGCTGAATTTGACCTGGGAAAGAGAACTAGGGGGAGAGCAGGCTCCAAGGTTTTTTGAAGCTGCACTGGAGGCCTTGGGTGAAGGAAGTGGAAAGGAGGAGAGATGTCCAGTCTCCCCAGGGGAGCTGGGGGAGGGGAGGAGATGAACAGTGAGAAGGCAGCAGGAGCAGATAGCTGCAGAGGTCAATGCCAGGAGTTTAACCCCAAGGACCTGGGATATAGTGCCGCATTAAGTTTAGTGGCTTCACAAGAGTGGTCAAGGTCATTGGAATGCACCTTTAGATGTCATGTCCTATCAACTTTGGCACTAGCCTTTGACACTGTTCAATTCACCATACACCCGTCAGTCATCTTCCAGCCGTCTCTATCAATCAGGAGTCATACCTAACATGTAATTTCACCTCACCCTCACATTTAGCAGTGCTGCAAGCCTCACACTCACAAATAGAAGCTTGCACACAGTCAGCTATCAAATCATGACAGCCACACCATTCAAACAGATTGCACCACATTGACTAATACACATACTTCTCTCTTGCAGAAGACGGTGGCACTCAACTGTAGGAGCTAACCGGGGAGGAACATGTCTGTCTACGTGTCCCAACACCTATGGAAGAAATTGGAGTGGCCATGAACGAGGTTATGGCCAGCAGAAGGGCTGAAACCATTGAAGGTGACACTATTCTCATACCTGACACACCTTCTCATATCCCACTAATCCTTCATTCCACAATCTCTTCTGATATAAAAGCTGCACTTCTTATTTTCCTCCCTTGCCCTCACCACAATCTTACTCATGTGCCTTTTTCCTTTCAGGTGCCCAAGAGGTGCATCCTGGCCAGGCAGTGGAGGAACGTACAGAAAAAAGAGTCATGAACACATAGCACCATCAGGCTAGGGTGACCAAATCTTGCGGAGAAAATTAAGGAACACTCTGGCATGGGGGTCTGTACAAGCTGGGGTGTTGGCGGGGGGGGTGATGGCTGGTGGAGGGGGTTGGGGGCTAGTGCTGTCAGACCTGTGAAATTGTGGGTGGGAGGAACTGCCAGAGCTGTGAGAGCGGCCAAACAGGAGAAAAGCAGATACTGCGCATGCGTGAAGTTTAAAGGTACGAATTACAGGAAAAGCAGCTTCCTGGCAGCAAGTAACCTGGGACATTGGACAGTCGCCTCAAATACATGATGAACTCATAAAATAAGGGACGGTTGGTCACCTGTGTTACTCTCGCAGCCATCGACTCACATGCTGTCACTGAATGTATGCATCTTAGGTGATAGATCAGAGAGTGGGTGTTCACATAGAAAGACATTGGGGCATGGCGGGTGGGGGGGGGTGGCGAGGATAATGCAGCTGCCAGCTTGCCAGAGGGCGAGATCATTCATGGGGTCTGCTGTAGAGGACTCAGGTGAGTACTTCAATTGTGCACATCTAATGATAGACCTAAATCTAGCAATGCTACTCTTGTACGTGCACATGACAAAACGTACAGTGACTTTACAAAACATGTGTATTTATTCACCTCAAAGAATATGAAGAAAAGCTGTATTTAGATCCATGTAAGGTTAAGAATCATCAAATCCAACTGTATTCTCTGAATGCATAAAATATTATCGCTTGGACCAATTTGATCACAGTGAATTTTCCTTGCTACCTAGCTGGGTGAATCCAACATCAGAAATAGTATGGCGGTGGTGGGGGCGGGGGGGATGGGACGGAGAGGTGAGAAGGGAGGGCACTGTATCATTGGTTCTTAAACAAAATTAGAAAAATCAAATTATTAAAATAAATTAAAAACCTGAGGGGCTAAAAAATATTGCAGGAACTTCAGTTGAAATTCATATACAATAAAAAGTAAACAAAAATATTAAAACAGTGTCAACACTTAAAAGCACTTCATCGGCTGTAAAGTACTTTGAGATATCCAGTGTGTTAATGCTATGTTAATTATACTGTTAATAAACAATGCCCTTCACCTGTGTATCTTAAATACTCAGAGAACTTATAAAGAGTGACCGTCGAGCGCTGGTCATGAACCTTGCCGCCATGTTGTGGTACCGGTTGGTCACTTGGACTCCTCCCCTGGAGTCTGTCATAAAAATCCATTGATTTTCATTGACTTCTTCTGGGACAAAAGGCTGCACTGGGTCACTGCGGAGATTCTGAGACTCCTGCTTAGGGATGCGGTCAGGCACTGGTGTACCTTTGCATCTTCAGACACTGCAATGATACCTTTACGTTGAGCCCCCTCCTAGATGGCGTGACCTGGCGACGTATTTCTTCCCAGGTGCACGGCCTGAATTGGTGTGCAGCTCCTGAGGGGTTTTCGTGGTTCTTTGCAGGCGCTGCCCGTCTTTTACCAGGACCTGGTCAAAGTATGGAGCATGGTCGCCTCGTGCTGGAGCACCTCTCCCGCCAGGAATAGCAGCTGTTGTTAGGAAGACACTGCTCAGGAATCTGCACCTCCACCGACATGATTTCTGGTGGCTGGCGGAGCAGGGGGCTCTGGCTGCTGGGGCGGCCAGATTTGGGGATGTGCTGGGCGGTGGAGGAACGGGCTGGATGACATCATTTGAATTGGCGTGCCGCGCATTGGCGGATATCCATCATGCGGCCGACGCCGTCCACAGCGTCAAAGCCGTGATGCTCGGCCCCAACAGCACAACTGGTCTTGAGGCTGTTCAAGTGTGCGGTGGGCTCCCGGCTGAGCGTGCTCCTGCTTGGACAGAATTTCGCACAGGCTCCAAGCCCCGGAACCTCCCTTGGGAGCCAGAGCCCCACAGTTTGAGCTGTCTGGCAGAAATTCCCTCCGTGCCTCTTCGTTCAGCATGGAGGGGTTTCCTATATGGGCTGCAGCTGCACATCCTTCACCTGCTTACCTTTGTCCGCCATCCAGACATGCCTTTTAACATTTGGTGGTTGCAAAAGTCTCCAGTGGTGGGGGGGGGGGGGGGCTTTCTACGCAGGAGTCCTCACTCTTACCAGGGTGTTGCATACAGCAGCCCCATACAATGGTAGGATGAGGTAGTTCACAGACTCCCAGGATGCTTGTGGTTTTTACAGCCTTGTAGAGTGTTTGGACCATGTCTACATAAAGTGCAATAGGCTACTGCCCCTTTTTAGTTTTTTGAAAGGGCTTTCTCCTTAATTTTTTGGCTGCACTTCAGCCCGCGCTCATGATCTTTGGGCATTCAGTGCAGAGGGGAGGGACGGGGGCGGGCAGGGGGTGGGCCTGCACCTGGGCCTGGCCAAGTTGGCCATTAACCGGTCCAGACAACGGGCAGTAGAGGGGGCTGTCTGGCCTGACTGTCTGCCACTCTTCCACGGCCGGGTGTCCTTGGAGTGGGAGCACGCGGTGTCCACTTTAGGCCTTCCATGACTGGTGGGCACCGGAGGGCCAAGGGTGCAACATTGCCCCCCCCGCCCCCCCTCAAAACCACATTTTGATAAGTTTCTTTTATGATTTTTAAATTTTTTTTTCTCTTTTTGCCACAGTGTAGCCTCAGGGAGATCATCTCCTATTTAAAACTTTGAATAAAGAGGTTTAAAAAGTTTCCCTGCCATGTCCCCTCATGTGACACTGTCCCGTGGATGAGGTTTCATGCTTTTTCCGAAGTCCGCCAAAGCTCCCGGCCTGCCCGCCAACCTTAAGGTCTATTAATGACCTTAATCACCAGCTTCAACACCTCTTTGTCCTTTTATCTATGACATCTTTTGGTTATCTCCACCTATCACTGGCCCTCTATCCAGCTCTACCCACCCCCCTCCACTTAAACCAGCTTATATTTAACCTCTTTTCTATTTTTCCTCAGTTCTGCTGAAGAGTCATACGGACTCGAGACGTTAACTGTGTTCCTCTCTGCAGATGCTGTCAGACCTGCTGAGTTTTTCCAGGTATTTTTGTTTTTTTTTTTAATGACTTTTTCAATGGCCATTGACAGGTCGGTGGGCACACAGCTGACTCGGCTGTGCCCCCACCGACCTGAACATGGAAATGACGCGGGGTGACATTCCACCTGACGTCATCCCGCGTCATTTTACATGTCAGCGAGCGGGCCCCGCTGGCATGCCTCAGTGATAGGGAGGGGGGGTGGGAGGGGGATCTTTCACAAAATACAATAGTTTAATTAGCATCACCTAATTCATTAATTTTTCTGTTAGGTTCCTGAGGATTATTTTTGTTTTTACTGATGGATTTCCCAACTCTTTAAAGCTTCATTAAGGGCTGTATAAATGGATTCATGAACTAGGTATTTAGGGGAGATGATAGTGTGGTGGCATTGTTGCTGCACTAGTAATCCAGACACCCAGGGTAATTCTCTGGGGTTTGAATCCCACCACAGCAGATGATGGAATTTGAATTCAATTAAAATCTGGAATTAAAAGTCTAAAAACCATTGTCGATTGTTATAAAAACCCATCTGGTTCACTAATGTCCTATAGAGAAGGAAGTGTGCCCATATGTGACTCCAGGACCATAAGACCATAAGACATAGGAGAAGAAATTAGGCCATTCGGCCCATTGAGTCTGCTCCGCCATTCAATCATGGCTGATAAGTTTCTTAACCCCATTCTCCCGCCTTCTCCCCATAACCTTTGATCCCGTTACCAATCAAGAACCTATCCATCGCAGTCTTAAATACACTCAATGATCTGGCTTCCACAGCCTTCTGTGGCAATAAATTCCATAGATTCACCACTCTCTGGCTAAAGAAAGTTTTCCTCATCTCTGTTCTAAAAGGTCTTCCGTTTACTCTGAAACTGTGCACTCGGGTCCTAGTCTCTCCCAGTAATGGAAACATCTTCCCCACGTCCACTCTATCCAGGCCTTTCAGTATTCTGCAAGTTTCAATCAGATCCCCCCTCATCCTTCTAAACTCCATCAAATATAGACCCAGAGTCCTCAAACATTCCTCATATGTTAAGCCTTTCATTCCTGGGATCGTTCTCGTGAACCTCCTCTGGACCCTCTCCAGGGCCAGAACATCCTTCCTGAAGGACAGGGCCCAAAATTGCTCACAATATTCTAAATGTGGTCTGACCAGAGCCTTATAAAGCCTCAGCAGCACATCCCTGCTTTTATATTCTAGCCCTCTGGAAATAAATGCCAACATTGCATTTGTCTTCCTAACTACCGACTCAACCTACAAGCTAACCTTAAGAGAATCCTGGACTAGGACTCCCAAGTCCCTTTGCACTCCAGATTTCTGAATTCTCTCCCCATTTAGAAAATAGTCTATGCCTCTATTCTTGCTACCAAAGTGCATACCTCTCACTTCCCCACGTTATATTCCATCCTCCACTTCTTTGCCCATTCTGCTAACCTGTCCAAATCCTTCTGCAGCCTCCCCGCCTCCTCAATACTACCTGTCCCTCCACCTATCTTTGTATCATCTGCAAACTTAGCCAGGATTCCCTCAGTTCCTTCATCTAGATCATTAATGTATAAAGTGAAAAGTTGTGGTCCCAACACTGACCCCTGCAGAACTCCACTAGTCACCGGCCGCCATCTGAGAAGGACCCCCTTATCCCCGCTCTCTGCCTCCTGCCAGACAGCCAATCTTCTATCCATGCTAGTATCTTGTCTCTAACACCATGGGCTCTTATCTTACTGAGCAGCCTCTTGTGCGGCACCTTGTCAAAGGCCTTCTGGAAGTCCAAGTAGATAACATCCATTGGCTCTCCTTTGTCTAACCTGCTCGTTACCTCTTCAAAGAATTCTAACACATTTGTCAGGCATGACCTCCCCTTGATGAAACCATGCTGACTTTGCCCTATTTTACCATGCACTTCCAAGTATTCTGAAATCTCATCCTTAATAATGGACTCTAAAATCTTACCAACGACCGAGGTCAGGCTAATCGGCCTGTAATTTCCCATCTTTTGCCTCACTCCCTTTTTAAACAGGCCCAATGTGGTTGACTCTTAAATGCCCTCTGAACGAGGGCAACTAGTGATGGGTAATAACTGTTGGCCTGGCCATGAATGAATAATGAATAGGTGGAGGGACAGGTAGTATTGAGGAGGCGGGGAGGCTGCTAGAGATTAGCAATGATGTTGGCCATACAACCAATTTTCTGCACGCACACATTGATGTGCGATTAAAATGTAACAAACTAGTCACTGCTTATTTATTTATGAATAACTTTGGTTAATTTACTTTTCATTAATTATTTTAAAAGCAGAATCTGATTTAGTTTTAAAAATTAAGATGTATTTTGGTTCAGATTTTTCCCTGGTTTTCATTTTATCTTTTGACTCACTTTGAAGTCCTGCTGCATAATGTGGGGTGGGGGTGCAGGAAGGAAGTAAAGGAAGGGAGGATGGGAGGAAGGAAATGGATTTCTGTCACTGGACTAGTAATCCAGAGACCCAGGGGACATGGGTTCAAATCCCACCACGACAGCCGGTGGAATTTAAGTTCAATTAATAAAAGATTGAAATTGAAAGCTCGTCTCAGTCGATGGTGACTATGCCAATTCATCAACTGTCCTTTGGGGAGGAAATCTGCCGTCCTTACCTGGTCTGGTCTGGCCTACATGTGACTCCAGACCCACAGCAATATGGTTGACTCTTAACTCCCACTGAAATGGCTGAGCAAGCCACTCAGTTCAAGGGCAATTAGGGATGGGCAACAAATGCTGGCTTTAATTGCCAGTGATGTCTGCATCCCATGAAAGAATAAAAGAAAAACTGTTGCTATATCAATACACTACTTTCAATTTAAAATATGAGTGGCAAACTTAATGATTTAACTAAGTAAAGGTTGACATTTTGCCATTGCTCCTTGGCATCAACAAAATAAATAAAAAGCCACAAACAAAATTGCCTGGGAGCTCTGTAGTGAAAAGTTCACTTTACATTTCATTGACTAAAAGACCAAAATTCCAGAAGAAGCAGATTAATCCAACCTTCCTGTTGCCTGTTAGTAAGTCTAATTATTTTTCAAGACAGAACATTGTAGTAGAATTGGTGAAGAGTCATACGATCTCGAAACGTTAAACGTCTTCCTCTCCGCAGATGCTGTCAGACCTGCTGAATTTTTCCAGGTATTTTTGTTTTTGTTTCGGATTTCCAGCATCCGCCGTTTTTTGCTTTCATGTTATTGTAGTAGAAAGTCCTGCTTTTCGAAAAATGTAAACTTCACAACACCGCCCATCAGCTGGAGCACCATTTCACCCAAGTTAGCCCCCAAAACCAGTCTGCATCAAGCCCTCGTTACAGAAGGGTGTTGTTCTTTTACCTCCCTTCGCTTTTTCCTGAAAAGTTAAATCTGTCCCTTTCACGTTTTCCCCTCAGAATTCTAGCGAGTACTTGGTTGATTTAATGAAACTTTTTTTTTTAGAACACACATTTGGAATATATGGCCCACCAGGATTAACATTTTAATTTGCATGAATAGGTGAATAGATGAGGGAGCCATCTGGCTTTGAATTAACATGTTAGTTTGACGGAAAATTAACATATCGGCTCTGTGAAATAAGTGTGAAGTTATAAAAAAACACAGGAAATGCTCAGTAGGTCTTGGAGCAACTGTGGAGAGAGAAACAGAGTTAATGCTTCAAATCAATGACCTTTTGTCAGAATTGTTAAGTTAATATTGCCTGCCGAGAATCCAATGAACAGTGTGACTCAAATAAATTGACTCAGTATAAGAGAAAGCAAAGATTCTTCCCCCAACCCCCGAATTCTTCACTGCAGCTTTTTTTTTAAATGGATGTTGGGTCGATGGTCTTCAGCTACCTCAATCCGTGCAAATAAAAATGCTGGGAGGGGACATTCCAGTAAATTCTTGGATCATTTTATCCACCTGTTAGTCTTGGTGGGCGGAGAACATAATCTAAGGTTCCTATCTGTTTGTGAGTGGGAATGTTTATCATTTTTTATTTATTACATAGTTCAGCTAAGTCCACAGCTTTTGATTCCTATCAAAGTCCTTCTTTTCTTTTTGCTATTGACGTGAATAAATGGCCTTTGAGTGCATGCAGCAAATTATTCTCAAGTGCCTTAGTAGCCTGGTAGCTTGATGTCCATAAGATTTTAATGCTATGTTATAAATTAGAGATAGGCGTACAATTGTGAGGCTGATAACTGATGATTATATTAAAGAGAGAGATAAGGGAAGATGCTGTAGGATATAATTGATCCAAGGACAGAAAGTATGTGCAATGGATGTAGAGGCCCATGAGAGGTGGAAGCTGACATAAGGGTGGGCTCAGCTTCATGATTGAAACAAAAATACTTGATAATTCATTGGGCACCTTGTATTGAAGGGGAACTCCCATAGGACAATTTGGTTCAGACAATTTAGCACCCCAGGTCCACTCCTATGGGTGTAAAGGAAACAAAAATAAAAATAGCTGGAAAAACTCAGCAGGTCAGACAACATCCGCAGGGAGGGACACAGTTAACATTTCAAGTCCGTATGACTCATTGTCAGAACTGAGGAAAAATAGAAATGAGGTGAAATATAAACTGGTTGAGGGGGGTGGGACAGGTAGAGCTGGATAGAGGGCCAGTAATTGGTGGAGGCAAAGAAGAGATTGCCAAAGATGTCATAGACAACAGGACAAAGGGGTGTTGACGGTGGTGATATTAGCTAAGGAATGTGCTAATGGTGACATTAAGGGTAGAAAGCAGGACGAGCAAGTGACAGATGGCCCTAGAGGGGGTGGGGTGGGGGGAAGGGGTCGAAATAGGCTAAAAGGAGGAGATGAAACAATAGATGGGTATATATTTAAAAATAATGGAAATAGGTGGGAAAAGAAAAAATATATTTAAAAAATATAAACAATATAAATAATTAGAAAAAGGGGGATCGGAAAAGGGGTGGGGATGGAGGAGAGAGTTCATGATCTGAAGTTGTTGAACTCAATGTTAAGTCTGGAAGGCTGTAAAGTGCCTAGTCGGAAGATGAGGTGCTGTTCCTCTAGTTTGCGTTGAGCTTCACTGGAACATTGCAGCAGGCCAAGGACGGACATGTGGGCATGAGAGCAGGGTGGAGTGTTGAAATGGCAAGCGACAGGGAGGTCTAGATCTTGGTGTAAAGGAAATGTTTTTGAAAGAAAATGTTCTTGAAAGAAGTCACTGCAGTAGGCGGTTGGGAGGAACTCTTGAGGGTGGATCCATGCTGACTTCAGTCTAACATTCTTGGTAGTTAAGGGAGACTTTAAGAAGCAAGGCATCAAGAAGAGAAAAAAGAAAAGAGCTGTTGGTGCATTCCAGGCATTCCGCCCGACCCGGATCGGTATTCACTATTTGTCATGACCGTATGTTTATGCTGTGTAACTAGCTACAGGCCAGAATTTTCCCATTGGCATGTGGGAGCGGGCCCCGCATGCTGACGCGTAAAATGACACGCGAAGCTCCTGAGGTCACCACACGCCATGGTGATATTTAGGTGGGCGGGCGCACGATGTTCTCCGATGCGCCCCCGC
The DNA here is from genome assembly GCF_017639515.1 of Carcharodon carcharias. Taxonomy (NCBI): domain Eukaryota; kingdom Metazoa; phylum Chordata; class Chondrichthyes; order Lamniformes; family Lamnidae; genus Carcharodon; species Carcharodon carcharias. The sequence continues at coordinate 14,721,897 of NC_054486.1, read as the reverse complement.
CATTAATTAATCACCCAGTTAAGGCCCTTGAGGCAGCAATTGACTGCAATTTTTCAGGGCCCATGCGATCTTCAGGATGTCGCACGGGTGCAACAGGCAGGCGGGTAGGAGACATTTGTATAAACCTCATCCAAGGGCTGGGTGATTGGGGTCGCGAATGTTATCTGTCAGGTATTTAATTGTGAAAGTTACTGATGTGTGTGTGAGCAGGAGTAATTCAAAGCTCATACCAGCTGCTTGGACAGGGGTAAAAGCCTTCAGGTCAGGGCTGTACAGTAAAGATCACTTTTGAGGCCTGCAACTTTCAGGAAGCCTCTCCTTAGCCTAGGAGTGGGAGTTGTGCTCTCCACTGGAGGCACCTCCTCTAAGGAGGAGTGAAGGGATTAGAAGGGGAGGAGGCCAGGAGTTCACATTCAGCCTCCAGGGGAGTCACCTTTGGGAGGAGAGGTGCAGGCACAAAGGGCGTAGGGTCAACAGGAATTCCAAGGCGGGAGCGGCCGCAGAAGATGCCACTATCCTTCTGCCAGGGTATACAGGCAGCAAAGCAGCTTCCTCAATATGTCTGAGATGCAGTGCCGTAGGATGCTCCATCTCTCAAGGGTCATCTCTATCTGTCAGATGATAGGCCCTGAGATCTGCACCAATTGTGTGGGTGGACACCCCATGCCAGTGGCACTAAAGGTCACAGATGCCCTCAACTTCTATACCTCTGGCTCTTTCCAGGGCTCAGTGGGTGGGTGATCTTTGTGGTGTCTCCCAATCAGCAGTCCACACTTGTGTCATGCAGGTTACAGACGCTCTGTTCAGGCGTGCATTGACTTTCATCCATGACCACTCGGATGAGGCAAGCCAGACACAGTGAGCCAGAGGTTTTGCGGCCATTGCTGGCTTCCCCTGTGTCCAGAATGCTATAGACTGTATACATGTGGCCGTCAAGGCGCCAGCAGGTGAGCCCGGTGCCTTCGTCAACAGGAAGGGATTCCACTCCATGAATGTGCAGATAGTGTGTGATCACAGGATGCTGATTCTACAAGTCTGTGCAAGGTACCCAGGCAGCTCCCACGACACCTACATCCTCAGACACTCTCAGGTGCCGAGGCTCTTCAGTGCTCCAGCCCGGCTGGATGGATGGCTGCTGGGTGACCAGGGCTATCCCCTCAGATGGTGGCTCATGACGCCTCTCCACCATCCAAGAACAGAAGCTGAGCAGCGGTACAATAGGAGCCATGCCCCCACAAGGGCTGTGGTGGAGAGAACCATCGGTCTTCTCAAGATGCGCTTCCGATGCCTGGACCGTTCAGGGGGCGCACTCCAGTACCCCCCAGATCGTGTCTCGGAGATAGTGGTTGCGTGCTGCACTCTCCACAATCTTGTGCTGGAAATGGGGGACACAGTGGACAAGGGAGGAAGATGTAGACGCAGTTGCACCAGATGCACACAATGAGTCCAGCAGTGAGTCCGAGGATGAGCACACACAGGAGAACGCTGAGGGGGTAGATGCTGACCCGGGCATACTCCAGGGAGGCAGAGACACCCGGGAGGCTTTAATCCAAAGAACCTTCAGCTAGCACACTACAGATGGACCTTCAACACATGCCAGTGCTACAGGTTCCATACTCGATACCTGAGTGCTAAATCTGCCTCGATAGTAACATTAACTAAGGCCCTTGTCAATAAAGCTCAATGTCAAACAGCTCACTCATAACATCACGGCTTCCCGACCAAATGCAGGAGTAAGGAATCACCCTGAGACATGGCAACATGTCAACATTTATTGAGATTACAAAAGTAACTTCAGAAACCAAAACAAAAAGGTGTGGCACATCACACCAAGTCTTAATTGAACTAATACGGGGCAACATAAAGCCACCAGTGAGAAACCTGTGGTGTGCCTAAGGTGCCTTAAATTTACACTTACAGGTGCCACGTCTAGGTGCTGTCCCCTCACTGGCACTGGCATCTGAGACAGCCTACTCACTGAGCTGTCCTGTTGGCCTCGCTGACCTTGGCGGACATCCTCTGGCCCGTGAAGCATTTGATGGCCCCGCCTGGGAGGGAGTGGCCAGTTCTACAGCTGGCTTCTCCCCAGTCACTGCAGCCTCATCAGATGCCACGGTCACTGGCAGAGGGGCGGAGGAGCTGCTGCCCTCATCCGGAGTGCCCTGAGGGGAGCCCGCAGAGATGACAGGCTACTACTGCGCCAACATGAGGCTGCATCCAACCTCCCTGCTCACTGTAGATGGATCAGCACCGAGCTGGGATACTTGGTGCCCAAACCATCTCCCACACGGGCAATGACCAGCTGAAGTCAATGCCGCTATAAGGGCTTGCAGGCCCGAGCGCAATCCCAGGAGGCCCTGATTGTTCTCCTGGAGAAGCCTCTCCACAAGAGTAGCCACTCTCTCCATGATGGAAGCTTGGTGCTCAGCCATGATGCTCACTGCATCGGTGATGGTCCGCGTGGACTCCTCCAGCACGGGCACCATGCCACACATAGCCTCATGTATCTCTGCCAGATCATCCAGCGTACCCTGCTGCACTTCCAGCATTTACTGCCTCACGGACAACTCCAGAGACACATCATCAGCCACTGACCGGGCATGTGCCTCATCCCCAGGAGTCCTCTGACTGCCAGCGTCCTGTGCACTCTCTGTCTCTGCCCGCACCTCAAGCGAGTGCGAAGTGCCCTCACTGCTGTGCCCCGGGACACTAACCAAAGATCTAATTCCCACCAAGGTGCTAGTATCTGCGCTGGTGCCTGCCTGGTTGAGGTGGTGTGACGCTGGTGAGTGGATGTGTTCTGGGCCCTCAGGGTTGAGAGGTGGGCCCACTGCCTCCTCCTCCTGGCCCTGCCCTGGTGATGCTGAAAGGAAGAACAAGGACATTTGATTAGTTACAGTGCAGACAATGTCAACATGCATGCTGCTCCCCCAGATCATTATGCGCTCATCCTTCCATAATCGATGGTCAACCCATGTTGCTAACTTCAATCACTGAGCATTCAGCAGGTACATGGCTTTTGGGACACACATGATGAGCTGAGTGCTCGGCAAACATACCTCCCCATGGCACCCCAACCTCACCGCCACCAGTGGACCTGGACGCATGGCGCCTCTCCAGATCCATGGCCTGCTGTTCAAAATCTGTCAGGGTCGCCAACTGGGCCTGGCCTCCGCCAGTCCGCATCCGCTCTGCGGAATTGTGCGCAGTCTTCTCCTGAAAAGCCTGTACCTGGATTCCCATCACATCCCTGCCAACCCAGCCAGAGTGGGACATTGCAGGACTCCAGTTCTTCATCACCCCGCAGCTGCCGCACACTCACCCAAACAAGCCAGAGCTGACCACCACCCCACCCCATTGCCCAAATGCTGCTTCCTTCAGATGTGGCACCACAAGGTGTAACCTTGCTAAACAAGGAGGCACAAGCATGTGGAACACAAAGACCAGCAGATGGATTGGTGCCTTGCCACCAGGGAACTCCCCTCCCAGTATGTTAGCACCCCGACTCTGACATGCTTTCCAGTTTCAGCACTCTGCCTAGGTGCAGACCCTTGAGTTTCACCCATATTCTATACCCAGGTTGTCAGTGTCACACATGCTGTGGGTACAGAACCCATCCTAGCTCATATATCTCAGGGTGAACTGGGCAAGGGCAATATCTGCTGGCCCACCCAGTGAGAGATACATGCCGTGAGGGATTCAATACCGTTACTGTGCTCAGAGTTTGCCGGGTGGGAGGGGCGCTGAGGGGAAAGGTGATGGCTGCATTAAGTGACCTCAGCCAACATGGTACTCACCCTTCCCAAGCGCAGGAGGTTGCTGAATCTTTTATGGCACTGGACCCATGTGCGCTGCACCACATCATGGGAGCTCACACTCTCGGCCACCTGCTCCCACACACGTTTGGTCAGGTGGTGAGGCCTCCACCTCCCGTCCCTTGGAATCAGGACTTCCCGCCGCGCTGACACCTCCTCCACTCATCCAAGGGGCACACTGCCTTGCTGCCCTACCCTCCGGACGTGCTTGCTGCACAGTAGCCCTCTTCTCCCAGTCATTATCAGCAGTCATGCAAAGGCTGCCAGGCCTCCATTTAAACAGGTCTCTGGGTCACCATTGTACCCGGTGGTCTGTGCACGCCCACTGCCGCCCACCCACTCCCGCTATCTACGGGAGTCGAGAAATATGCTGGGGGGGCCTTAATTGGCCCACCCGCATAAAATGGCAGTGCGGACCCGATCGTGGGCGGTGATCAGGTCCGTGCCCGCCCACTCCTGCTCGGCCCACCCGACATGGGGAAAATTCTCCCCATAGAAAATAGGAGCAGGAGTGATCATTCAGCCCTTCGAACCTGCTCTGCCATTCAATATGATTATGGATGATCCTCTATCTCAACGCCGTACTCCCGCTCTCTCCCCACACTTCTTGATGCCTTGACCCACAATATCCCATCCTATATTTTGACTAAACTCAACATACACAACATGTAGATTGCAGTCAATCCTGATTGATTGAAATAACTACAAATTGTGCTTAAATTGAAACTCAACAGATAAGGAATGCATTCTGGAAAAAAAAAAGCTTACGTATGACCTCCTCAATGAACTCCAGGAACTCCGCAGATTCACACATTTTTGTAAACGCCTCCACATTTCAAGGTTATTTTCTTTTCCTGTGTATTATGCTGGCTTTCCTGTGCCTTCCCTGAGTCCATGATAATTTTCTTACACACACCAAAAAGCAAAATCCTGTAAAGTATGGAAATGATTCCTAGGTAGCTCATTAAATTGGAAAGAAATGCAATCCAAATGTCTCCCCAACATTAATCAATACATCAGGCTATTACCAGCATTGCAAATCACCATTCTAGATTTGGGACATTGATTGGACAGGAAATAAGGGAGCTCCACTGCAAATTGAACACAGTTTCCTCCAAAATGAAGGAATTGACTTTTTCTTGCACATGTACCTCTGTGACCTCTCTCTTCAGTCATGCGATGAGTTCAAGCAGTAAGCTTCTGTCAACGTTGATCCAAAATAGGCACTCATGTTAACTCATTGTCCAGTTTTACATTTCTTTAGGGAGGGAAACCTCTGTTCACAACACTTCTGGCCTATACATGGATGCAGTCATACACCAGTATGTTTGACTCTTAACTGTCCGCTGGCCCTAGCCAGAGTATCAAACCACCTGTGGTTCTAGGAAGTAGGACCGCTACCACCACCAACACTACAACAATGCAACCAGGGATGGGCAATAAATCCCAGCTTTGCTAATAATGCCCACATCACAAGAATAAAAATGCATGTTAAAAAATTCTGCCTTATGGGAGGTCATCAGTTCTCTACTTAGTGCATCTCCCAGTGTTTTAGATGAAAGCCTCAACAGGTGGAAAAATATGGGGACAGAATTAACATTCCAAGATGCTATTCATTGGGAAACCAGCTTGCTGCATCATGGGCCATCCAGTGTGGCTGAGGTTTCGAAATATTATTTGAAAGCATTATTACTACATTATCGTAATTCAAGGGATGATTCCATGATCTCAGTACAAAGCCACATTTGCAGAGAGAACAAGTCAGAGAATGGGGACTGCATTGTCATGGACCTTTCTCCAATTTGTGCTCCCTATGAGGGCAGTGTCCCAAGAGCGGAGTGCAGAATTGGAAAATCACTGTTTGTGGGTGAATCAGGTTGTTTCTTACCTTAAAGTACTGTTGTGAGAGATGGCCGAGTTGGTACTATTGATAGAGTTGATCAGCAGACATTTCTTAGGTGGAAACTTTAAGATTATTTACAAAGGTACTCAGCAGCAACTACACTTCAAACTCGATCTCTACCCTAACTACAAAGATAGCCCGTGCTACTCTCCTATTGGCTACTAAAGATCATGTGATTTTCCTTAACAAAGCATTATTCTTTAAGGTATATTACACACTAAATAAAACCACAATTACCACATCCCTCCCCCTTTACTCAGATATACATTTTATATTTACAAGTACAATTTTCTCAAAACAACAAAATATTTACACTGATAAGTAATTTACGAGTTCAGTCTTTCTGGGGGTTTCCTTATGCATGTAGAGTGTCTCAGCTCCACAACTTCAGATGCTTTGTCTTGAACTTCCTTTTCCGGAATTACCTGAACATCAGGTACTTCAGTGGGCACCTGCAGTTCTGTTTCCTCAACTCTTACAGAAACATCAGACATATCTGCATGGGGTTGAGCACTCTCAACAGGAAATGCTGACCTGGTCGTGATTACTGGTGGAATCAATTCTTGGTGATTTGTTTCTCTCTTCCTTAGATGATCCACATGTTTCTGTATGACTTGACCTTTCACCTCCATGTGGTAAGACAGAGGTCCAGTCACCGCATTTATTTCATCCGGTAACCACTTTGGTCTTTCTCCAAAGTTCTTCACATATACCATCTCTCCCACAGTAAATTTCCTCTCATGACTGTGTCAGTATTGTCTAGTTTTCTGACTTCCCTGATACCTTTCCACCTTCCCTTCTAAATTTGGCATTATTATGCTCAATCTCTTCCTGGCATAGCATGTCAACAATAACTCCCTGGGTGTGACACCTGTTGTTGTATGACGGGTGGTCCTATAATGCAAAAGAAAGTGTGCTAGCTTGGTTGCCAAGGAATCGCCAATTAGCTTCTTCATGCCAGCCTTGAATGTTTGAACTGCCCTTTCTTCCAGTACATTTGAGGAAGGATGGTACGGTGAAGTTTTTACATAAGTGATGCCGTTGAGGTTGATAAACCGTTGAAACTCAGTACTCGTAAATGCTATGCCATTATCAGAAATGACTACTTCTAGTGGTCTGTGAATGGCAAAACTTTGATGTAGCTTCTCAATTGTGGCAGAAGACGTTGGTGACTTCACCTCATATATGTCCATCCATTTTGAATGGGCATTGACAATGAGCAGAAGCATTATTCCCATGAAAGGTCACACAAATGTAAGTAAAGGGGGAGGGATGTGGTAATTGTGGTTTTATTTAGTGTGTAACTGCACCCATGGTCTTTCACCATCCATCTCAGGCCACCATAGGTAGCTGCGAGCTATGGTCTTCATTCGGGATATTCCTGGATGTGCGCTGTGTAGTTCAATTAAAAGTGGCTCCCTTCCCTTTGGAGGTACCATCACTCTTGCTCCCCACAATAAGATGCCATCCTGGCTGGTTATTTCATGTCTTCTGTTGAAGTACGGTTTAATTTAATCAGAAAAGGGCTCCTGTGACTACCCATGAAGCACTTGTTCTCATACTTGAGATAGGGCTAGGTCCTGATTTGTCCAGTCTCTGATTTGTCGAGCACATACTGGCGAGGAATCTAAGAAATTTAATAATAAAACAAGTTCCTGTGGAACTGGGACATCCTCATTATTTTCTTGCAAAGGCAAATGACTAAGTGCATCGGTTTGTGATTTCAAGGCCCATGAAAGTGTACTCATATGCAGCCAGGATTAAAGACCATCATTGTATTCTTGCCGCGGCTATGGGTGGTATAGCCTTGGTCTCACTGAACAATCCTAGCAATGGTTTGTGGTCTGAACTGATTGTAAAATGGCGGCCGTGTATGTACTGGTGAAATTTCTTGAGACCAAAGATGATGGATAGGCCTTTTTCTATTTGCGAGTATCCCTCTGTGGTGAGTGTTCTTGATATGAAACCTATAGGCCGCTCCATGTCATCGTTCATCCAACGGGAAAGCTCTGCTCCCAATCTGTAGGGAGATGTGTCACATGTCAGCACCAATTCTTTCGTCTGGTCATAATGCACTAATTGGACGAGTGCAACAATTGTTTCACCTTTATGAAAGCTTCTATCTTGGGCGCTTCCTGAGACCAACGTTGGTTCTTTTTGAGTAGATAATGCAGGAGGGCCAACAATGGAGACAAATTGGGTAAGAACTGCCCATAATAGTTGATCAATCCTCGGAAGGATTTGAGCTCTGAAGTGTTTTTTGGTGCAGGTGCCTCTCTTATGGCTTTCACTTTCTCCTCAACCGGGTGGAGGTCCTGTGAATCTATCCGGTGACCAAAATAGATTACATCCCTCGCTTGGAATGTGCACTTTTCTTCTTTTAAACACACTCCAGCTTGCAAGAAATGTTTAAGACTTCTTCTAAGTTTGCCAAGTGCTCTTTTTCAGTGAATCCTCTCACCAATACATCGTCTAAATAGACTTAAACCTGGGGCAGTCCCTGAAGTAAGCTTTCCATTGTTCTCTGAAAGGTGGCATAAGCGGAGGAGACACCAAAAGGCAATTGTGTATATTGGTATAAACCTTTGTGGGTATTAATTGTGACGAATTCTCAAGAGGCATTATGTAACTCCATTTGTTGATAAGCATGACTCATGTCAAGCTTTGTGTACGTTGTCCTTCCTGCCAGCTCGGCATACAGGTCTTCAATTTTTGGAATGGGGTGCCTGTCTAGCTTAGCTACGTTATTAACTGTCAGTTTGAAATATCCAGAAATTTGGACGCTTTGGTTGGGTTTAAGGACGGGGACTATGGGTGCTGCCCATTCTGAGAACTGAATAGGTTGAATAACGCCCAGTTTCTCTATTCTGTTCAGTTCAATGTCGACTTTTTCTTACAGTGCGTATGGCACTGATCTTGCCTTCATGAAGTGAGGGGTGTTTTCCAGATCCACACGAATCATGACCTGCAGGGCCTGGATTTTCCTCAGTTCGTCCTTAAAGATGGTGGCATACTTTCAAAGTAGTTCTGGTAACTCACTTACTCTCAACTGGAAAACTTCAGCCCATTTTAACTTAATCTCCTTTAGCCAGTTTCGCCCCAGGAGGCTTGGTCCCTTGCCTGCTACCATCACCAAGGGTAGCTTTGCCGACTGGCTTCTATAATGGACAGTTACTCTACTTATACCTCTGACTTGAATGTCTTCACCTGCGTTTGTTTTTAATTGGGAAGTTTTACTTCTAAATTTAACTGATGTTCCCCATTATTTAGATTCCTGAAGGTATGTTCCCCAATTACTGTAGTGGAAGCTCCTATGTCCAGTTCCATTCTAACGGGTCTGCCATTTACTTTCACTGTGACAAATATTGGTTCTGTCTTTCCAACCTTCAGATTAAACAATGAGCAAATATTTGAATTGGTTGTTTCAGGCTCTTCTACATTGCAGATTTCATTGGGCTTCCTTTGTTTACAAGCCTGCTTGAATCTTTCCTTGCACTAACTGATTATATGTCTGTTTCTGTGACAATAAAAACATTCAATTTTTTTAAACTGCCAATCATTATAAGACTGTTTGTTTCCACCTCCGTCGAAACATAGTCTTTGTTTTTGCTGCTAAGTCATTTTTTTCTCATTTTCCGCTTCTCGGCAGAGTCTTGCATTCTCCTGCCCTTTTAGGCTGGGGTTTCTCGCCCAGTGTGGAGGACGGCACAATTTTGCGCGCCCTGTATGGCTTTTGAATCTCTTACTGCGCTTTCCAGGGCCAGCGCTATCTCTAGCGCCTTCTTGAAATCCAGATTCACTTCAGACAATAAAATCTGCTGAATCGTCTCCTTATTCACACTGCACACTAAATGATCTCTGAGCATGCTGTTTGGAGATGTGCCAAACTCACAAGGGTCCATTAACTGCTTCAAACTTGCCACATACAGACAACTGCCTCACCCGGGGCTCCATTTCTCGGGTTAAACTTGAACTTTTGCATCATTACTGAGGGCTTGGGTTGATAATGACCCTTCACGAGGTCCACCAATTCATCAAAATTTTTTGAATCTGGGGCACTGGGTGTTGTCAAACTATGGATCAAGCCGTAGGCTTTATTCCCACATGTACTTAAGAGGATCGCTCGCCTCTTTTCTTTCCCTGTTTCTTTCTCTTTTCATTCACTTGGAAAAAGAGCACGAGGCATTCAATGTAATGAGAACAACTGTCCGTGGCTGGATCGAAAGGATCAATTCTTCCAAACTGCGGCATTCTGAGAGGGAATTACTTCTTCGATTCAAACTGAACTTCTATTTACAATTACTGGGCGATGTATAGTGCCGATTTCTTTTCACTCAATTTCTTCTGTTAAACTTGTTGCCGATTTATTGTGAGTAGTGGCCGAGTTGGTACAATCGATAGAGTTGATCAGCAGACACTTTTTAGGTGAAAACTTTAAGTTTATTTACAAAGCTACTCAGCAGCAACTACACACGTGCTTTCACTTCAAACTCTATCTCTACACTACTAACTACTGAGGTAGCCCACGCTACTCTCCTATTGGGTACTAAAGATCATGTGATCTTCCTTAACAAGCATTATTCTTAAAGGTATATTACACACTAAATAAAACCATAATTACCTCAAGTATGCACTATCAACATGTCTTAGTAACAAAAATAAAGTCAGCAAACATAGATCGTTACTTATACCTGAGGCAGATGTAGTACTACAAGTGCAAATTTTAGAGAGAATATGAACCACACACTTTATTTCATTCAAAAAAAAACATCGGCTTATGTTAGTGTTTTGACACATTGTACATAGAGGAGAATACAACAGCACATTTTGCAGTTGTCAATATGGTTGCGCAAACAATATACACCAGTGGGTGGATAACTTAGCAAGAATCCCAGGGGCATAGTTGCATCAGGGCACATAAATAGGAAGTGGCCTTTTGAGCTTGGGTCATTGCTCTGTGTGGGCTTTAACATTAAATTGTTGTTAAAATGTGACCACTTCTCTCTGACTTGTGGAAGGATGGAAGGGTCTTGCTTACACTATGACAGTTTAAAGTAAAATGCTCCATACAGCTTGGTACATCCACTTCTCCAGGTTGAGTTCTCAATAGAATGCTTTCTATTGGAACCAATGGTTCAATATTTAATCCTTGAGCTTTTTTTTGCTCTGGTGTGTTCATCTAAATCTTTTTTAATACTGCACCTGAATGACATCACAGATATGTCAAGCAATTCAATTAACAAGCTAGGCGTTTCGAAATACACATAATGAACTCTTCGCATGAATTGCAAAAAAAAAACAGCCAGCCACCCACACAGTATGAAGCATCAAGCAGACTCCTGATTTTTTAATTTCCTGAGCTGTCCTTTATATGTTGTGCCTGAACACACAAGGTATGACTCATGGTGTTCAGCAAAAGGGTAGTTGCACTGAGCTTTGTGCAAAATTACCTTTAACTGAACACAGAGATCACATCTACCTTACTATGAATAAGGTGATGTGTGACTTCAGAAGCAAACTTAAAATCCCAGCCATGTAGTCTAGTTCTTTGTTCAAATCCTACGGCAAACTTTTCAAGAGCATTTACACTCCACTCAGATTTCCAGTAGTGTATTTTGTTTGGACTGTCAAAGGTTTCAAGTGGTTTCTTATTATATACTCAAGGCCGATTCGCTCCTCATGTTTTGTGGGTTAATTATTCACTCATGAGCATGAGGGACGGAGGGCAGGGAATGAAACATTTTCCACTGTTAATATTGAAAGCATTCCCAAGACTGGTATAACACAGTTAAATACAGAATAATGCTTTATGAATACTGCCCCAATAATGTAAAGAAAGAAAGACTTGTATTTGTATAGTGCCTTTCACGATCATTGGATGTCCCAAAGCACTTTACAATTAATGAAGTACTTTTAAAGTTGAAATATATGGGGAGGTGGTGTAGTGGTATTGTCACTGGATTAGTATTCCAGAGACCCAGTTAAATGCTCCAGGGACCTGGGATCAAATCCCACCATGATAGATGGTGAAGTTTGAATTGAAAAGACTGATGATGACCTCAAGGCCATTATCATAAAAACTCATCTGGTTCACTAAATGTCCTTAAAAGAAGGAAATCTGCCATTTTTAGCCAGTCTGGCCTACATGTGACTCCAGACCCACAGCAATGTGACCAAGGGAAGATAGGGATGGGCAATAAATGCTGGCCTAGCCAGTGACGCCCACATCCCATGAATGAATGAAAAAAAACAAATACAGGAAATGTGGAACAAAAACAAAAATAGCTGGAAAAACTCAGCAGGTCTGACAGCATCTGCGGAGAGGAACACAGTTAACGTTTCGAGTCCGAATGACCCTTCATCAGAAATGTGGAAGTCAATTTGCACACAGGTCCCACAAACAGCAATGTGATAATGACCAGATAATTTGTTTTTTTTTAGTGTGAGCTTCATTGAGGGAAATATATCGTGCAGGCCACCAAGGATTACTCCCCTGCTTTTTTTTTTAATTCATTCATGGGATGTAGGCATCGCCGGTTGGACCAGCATTTATTACCCATCCCGAATTGCCCTTCTTCAGAGGGAATTTAAATGCCAATCAGATTGCTGTGGGTCTAGAGTCACATGTAGGCCAGGCCAGGTAAGGATGGCAGATTTCCTTCTCTAAAGGACATTAGTGAACCAGTTGGGTTTTTACAACAATTGGGAATGGTTTCGTGGTCATCATCAGACTTTTAATTCCAGATTTTTATCGGATTCAAATTCACCATATGCCATGGTGGGATTCAAACCCAGGTCCCCAGAGAATTACCCTGGGTCTCTGGAATACTGGTCCAGCCTACGGAATATTAGTCTAGTGATAACACCGCTATGCCACCTCCTCCCCAAAATAGTTCCATGGGATCTTTTACATCCAATTGAAAGATCAGAACAGGCCTCATTATCACAACTCAAAACTCTAATACACAAATATACTGCACCAATGTGGCAAATTTCCATTTCCCATGCCAGCCAACTTGCAGTCTCTCTCAACAAGACATGGATTTAAGGACCAAACTTAAGGCAGTTGTCTGTGATTAACTGGATTTCAGCTGCAAACCATTTCAGACAATTTATATTGTTATAAAATTAATTTTACAGAGCCAAAGTGATACTTTGCGCCAAAGGAACCCATCACCAGTCCACTGCTGGATAGTTATTGTTCGATGAGGTACTCTCTCACAGACTCACTTAGCGAAGTCCAGAATTTTGTTGCTCCAATTTACACACGTTTTAGACCTAGACTTGGCAAACTTCTCATGTCTAGAGATTCATGAAGCAAACAAAACACACACTTATGTCTCCTTCCGTTAGCTTGTTTTTCCTGGAATGGATAATTAAACAGAAGAACAGAAGCCAGAGTTTAAAGCTTGAGGGGCACCAGCCCGCATCAAGCATGGCTGGCCGGGACTCTCTCCAGCTCTTACCACCTGCCATAGGCATGTTGGAAGGATTTGCAAGTTGTTTTGGCCATATTGTGAACACATCTTCCACGGCCATTAAGTGGGACTAGAGGCAGGGACCCTCAAAACATTTAAGAAGTATTTAGATGAGTACTTGGTTATGGAGTGATGGGGCATGGTCTGCCTCTCTTCGATACCTGAGAGTCAAAGGGTGGCGCCGGTCCAATACCATGCTCAAATAGTCCTAGCTAATAGTTGCTGTATGTTCCTCTATCATTTCTTTCACACAGTAACTGAGTTAGTTCGATAAATAGTATGTACTGATTTGTTTAGGTTCAAGTTATCTACCTTTGCATTCCAAAATTAAACTGCAATGCAACAGGAAGGCAACTAGCAACATATTAAAAGTCTGTCAACATTAATGTTACTTCATGTGTAACAATTTTTGAACTACACTTTAAATGCAAACATTTCCTCCTCTTCCTTCAGATATCATGCCCTAAGAGGGCATTGGCAACCAAGGACTTCCATTAGATTAGCCAACAATTAGGCTTGGCAAAGGACTGTAGTGGTTTGCTGTTGCCTTCCACAGTATGGCTGCACAGGAAATTCTCCCACTCTCACCCCCTGCCATCAGGCATTTTGGAAAGATTTACAGGCTGATAACCAACCTGTTTGGCCTCATTATCAATGCATCTTCCATGGTCATCAAGTCCTGAAGTGCAACTTGAACCAGGAGTTTCTGGCCCAGAGACAGGGAACGCTACAACTGTGCCACAAGACCTCCTGTGAATGTTTATCCTGGGAAAATTGTATTTCAACATATCAATGCTGGCATTTTGCATTACCTCGTTGCTAAACTAACTGTATCAGTTACAATTGTTGTTAGGGAAGAAAAAAATCAGCTATTTTTTTCAGTAACTGAAATTCTCAAGCTCAAAATATTTTTTTAAACAAAGTTGAAAATGACAGATTTGATTTTGTGTCATTCAATGTCTTCCTTTATTTATTTTACTTCAAGACCCAAAAAGTAAAAAGAATTTCCTAACATATTTGTGCATTCTGAGCATGTACAGTTTGCAGACTGTCCCAGCGAAATTGTGTGTGCTGAACATGTGCAACATTTTGAATTTTCTGGTACGCACCAGCATGAATTGGCATGCATGATGTGCAAAGTTATCAGGTGGAGATTTGTCAAGTTGCGTTTTTTTTCCAAAAGACTAAAGGATGAATTCTCAAAACTTTATTTCAAGGCAGGCTCACATTTAAAACCACAATTGGCCCTATTTCTGGTGTTTCTAGTAATAAGACTGTACAACTTAAATAAAATTCAGTGGAAATAGTTTATTTTTGCACTAGTGGCATTAATGCAAATGCTTCTCACATCTGGATGATGATCTTTCATCAGAGCAAATGACTAACGAAAGGTCATCAATCTGAAACATGGGCCAGAATTTTAGGCTCGGTGTGCGGGTGAGCGCCCGACACGCCCAAGCGTAAAATGACACGCGATGATGTCAGGCATGTGTCCCAACGTCATCGCGCACTTGTGCGATATTTCGTTCGGCAGGCATGCGCCGGAGTCAGCTGCGCGCCCGCAGACAATTGAAAGGCCCATTAAGGCCATTAACAAGCTAATTAAAATCAAATTTACGCTGCCCGTCCAACCTTACGGTTGATGGGCATGCGAAATGGCCAAGTGGCCTTTAGATTTTTTAGGAAACCTCATCCATGAGAGGGATGAGGTTTCCTAATGCAAGTAACCATTAAATAAAAACTTTATTTCGGAGTTAAGAACATGTCCCATCTCATGTGACAGAGTCACGTGACGGGCCATTAAAAAATTTTTTTTTACTGTCTTTATTCATTTTTCTAAAAAGCGCTTCAATCTCCCTGAGGCAGCCCCATGTCTCGGGGAGATTGAAGAGCTCTTTCGCGCAAATGCGCGACAGGCCCGCTCTGCCTCCTCTCCCCACCTGTACAGATAGCGCTGAGCATTGCTGCTCACGATCCGTGCAGAAATTGCAGTGCGGAGCCAATCGCGGTGCAGCGGTCGGCTTCCAGATCCACCCCTCCCCCCCCCGCCAAACCCACCCAACAAGGGAAAAATTCTGGCCACGACTTCTGTTTTTCCATCCACAGATGCTACTAGACCTGCTGACTATTTCTAGCATTTTCTGTTCTTATTTTAGATTTCCAGCAGCTGCAGCACTTTGCTTCTGTTGAAGTACTTTCTGAAGCACAGTCACTGCTTTCCACACAGAAGCAGAACGAATTCCATTGTAATAGTCAAGAGACTCACTGGAGAACATATTGAGCTACCGTTAACAAAAGTTCACTAAAGCATGAGCTTGTTGCGGGGCTAGTAGCAGTGGATGTGATACCAAGCTTGCCCATGCAAGGGGTTGACTTTTTATTGGGGAATAATGACCTGGCAGGCTGGACGGTGTTATCCCTAACAATTCAGGGACAGTATGGAAAGACTGAAGAGGTTGGAGAAAAACAGCAGAATTCTGCAGGGGTTCAGAAAGCTGGATAAGGTTCAGAGACCCTGCGGGGGCAGGGTGATGTAACCCATGAGGGGTGAAGTGCCTCTGGAGAAGCCACTCGAGTCAAAAGTGGACGAAACTAGGCCAGTGGAATTAAAATAAGTTGAGGAAGGATGCCTGGAATCTAAAATAGATGATGGAAGTGCTCCAGAAATCAGGGTGGCAGGCACAGTCTGCTCAGGTTTAAACAGGGACCAGAGAAGCTTCAAAGCAGGCAAAGGGACAGTGAGAGAGATGCCCCACTTAGTTGAAGAGCCAGAGGGCAGAGCAGGCACCTGTGAGCAGTGAAGTCCCAAAAGATATGGGGCAGATTGGGTTCCAACCCATCCCCACAGTAACTAAACTGGGGAAATCATTACCACTTAAGCAAAACTGTGCATGTAACAGCCCAAAAGGGAGTTCAAGTGCTACAGACACCTCCCAGGGGTTGAAAACAAATGCACCCTACTCCATCACACTAGAAATTCAAATCCTCAGTCATCTGGGTTCACAAGCTCCTGGATTTTGGACACAGCCAAGCAAGAGTTAACAGATTTACATCCCCTTTCTCAATGCAAGCAACATACTTTGCAATGTTAAAAGCCTTCATGCCAAAAGCAACCTGGTGACATTTGACACTGCTTTAAAAGCCAGCTCAATTTCATACATGCCTTCCAATCTTTACTGCCCTGAAACACCTGTGCCCAATGAAGTCACCAGTCTTAAAATGTTGTGCTGTAATGATTGATAATACATCACTGGGGAATATTAAGAGGGAAAGAATACATAGGAAACGGTATTGCATCAGCCAATTGTATGAGTGTGAAAATAAAACAGCGTATGCGTTTCTTTATGTTATGCTTTTTGAGGGAAAACGTAAGAAGGGAAAATGGAATTTCAATTTTTCCCCATGATGGGCATGTGTCACGCCAGTGTTTTTATGACAAGTGTTATAAATTTTGAAAACTGCATTCTTAAAGGTTACATTTTACAAAACAAGTGACTGACTTATAAATGGCTCCCAGAACATCCAGCTGGGAATTGTGGATTTCATGCTGCATCTCATCTTTCAACAGAACAAAGACCATCTTTAATTTAGTTATGAGTCATTGTAAACACATCCAGAAGGTAACAAATCTCACGCCACGTTGTGGGAATGTAAATTTTGCCTTGGTAAGAACAAAGGACTTGACCACTTAAAACACCGGTGGGAAATGACTTCAGGTTGCTAATTAACATTACCCTCCCCGACCCCCTGCCCCCTACCTCCCTCCCTCTCCTCCTCCCCACTTTAAGAGACTGCAATTTTGACCAGGTCAAATGGTACAGCGGCCATCTTAGCTTACCCGCTAAGGATACAAAAAAAGCAAGTTGCTGAGAGACAGAACTCCATCACAGAAAGACTGCATCACACAGAGAGAGAGAGAGAGAGAGAGAGAGATAGAGCGAGAGAGTGTCCAACAAGCGCATTGAACTTCTGTAACCAACCAGGCTAAGAAAAGGGACACACCGCAGTTTCTTGAAGGAGAAATAAGGGACTTCTTTGTTCTCCCCTACTGTGTCCAACCTTCAAGCTTACCTGAGAAAACCAAACTCCTGCAGATCGACTAAGGGAGCCATCGCAGCGGCGGAGGCAATCCTACCACCTCAAAACCTCCACTTCAGCCAATGTGACAACTCAACTATGAAATAACAGGCCTGCATCAAAACAGAGACTGAGATCCATTCCATTTTTTTTTATGTGTCATTTTTAAAATCTTCCTCTGTGGCTAATGTTGGTGGATCTATGTGTTAGTAACTTAATCTTTTCTTAAGTAATTTCCAGAGCAACAGAGTGAAATAAACTAACCCTGATTATTTTTAAGTGAAAAAGGGCTTTGCTGCTGGGTTATTTTAAGTTGAATTACTCATTCCAGGGGTAAGAGATACACACTCGCATACGAATGCATTGTTCACGGGCGACTTTGAGAAACATCTTTTAAAGCCTCCGTGACATAACGTTGAGATACATCTTCCAGAGGTAATCTGAGATTTGATCAATTATAAGCAAAGGTTTCTGCTGGATGCCTTGTGGATATTAAAATAAGTTCTTAACTTCATTCAAATACTCAATACATTTTCAAAAAATAAATAAGATCTTTTATCACATAAACCTGACTATGTCATGCAATGAACGGATGATGAGGTGGGAAAAGCTGAGATTATAGGAATATTCCACTGAAAACATAGAGCATAACAAAACTTGGCAATAAAATTCAGGATGTTAAAGCTTTGAGAAATGGGGAGACGGGGGTCCAATATGTTGTGCCATGAATTGGCAGGACATAAATGCTTGTTCTTCTTAAAGTTGTCGCAGAGGGAGTGGCACTTACGATCAGTAAAAGTGAAGCAAAAATGTGAACCAGAAGTGTATTAAATTTTGTGAGCGTGAGGTCTTTAAAATAGGCTTCCATTCTTCATTAAAATCTAAGAATAGTTCTCCAAGGAAGACATATCTGGTAGATCAGTGGATTCCCAATGTGTTAAATTCTGTTAGTAAGGGGGTGAGGGCCAATTGATTCCCCATGGGGGAAGAGAGTGAAATTCTTGGGGAAACAACTATGGAAGCCGTTATACATTTCATTTCAAAGCTGCATTGCGGAGGGCAGTGAGCTATCAGGGGAGAAATATGTGGAGAAAATAACATATTTCAGGAAAAGATGCCTCTTTTTTATCGCAGTTATAAGGCTGAGGGTGTAAAATTGTCGATGAATTTGTAGTGAGGTTGACCACAATGATCCCGACTGTTTCAAGCGCCCCCTCCTGGAAGTTTGTCTAGCAAATCTACAGCTGACTGAGACCCCAAATGAGCACTGTTCTTTTTAATTCCATAAAAAAAAAATAACACGTTGACATGAGTTCAGATGACACCAGGTGGGCAAGTCTCCCTCCACCAGCTGCAGTTCCCAGTCCAAACAAGCCCATATTCCAAGTACAAACAGCACTGTAGGCCTGGGAAATATGGATCTGCTATTTTGTTCTCAAGTTAAGATGCCTGTTGGAGTAAACTGATTTTACTATCTTGGTCTCTGTGTTAATAGCAGAGGCCAGGTTGCCCATGGTAAACAGTTCCTGGTGTCTGGAGGTTGTTCCTGTAATAGGATTCTTAATGTTCAAGTACACAGGTAGAAGCGCCTACTGAGAAATGGGAGAATACAGAAGGCTATAAGATTTATCATGGAGAACATTTATTTCCCAACCAACATCACTAAAAGAACAGTCAGTATCTCGTTTGCTCTTAGTTGGACCTTGCTGTGCGCAAAGTGTCTGTTGTGTAGCCTACATTACAACAGTGACAACTGTAAAGTGCTTTGGAACATCACAAGGTCATGGCAGCTGTAATATACATGCAAACTTTTAGTTCTCCGACGTAGATTCATACTACATTTAGATAAAAACAAAAAACTGCAGATGCTGGAAATCCTAAACAAAAACAGAATTACCTGGAAAAACTCAGCAGGTCTGGCAGCATCGGTGGAGAAGAGTTGACATTTCAAATCCTCATGAACCCTTCAACAGAACTGAGTGAACCTAAGGAAAGGGGTGAAATATAAGCTGGTTTAAGGTGTGTGTGTGTGTGTGTGTGGTGGGGGGGGGGGTGCGGGGAGAGAAGTTGGGGGGGTGGTGGTGTGGTTGTAGGGACAAGCAAGCAGTGATAGGAGCAGATAATCAAAAGATGTCACAGACAAAAGAACAAAAGAACACAGAGGCGTTGAAGGTGGTGATATTATCTAAACAAATGTGCTAATTAAGAATGGATGGTAGGGCACTCAAGGTATAGCTCTAGTGGGGGTGGGGTGGAAAGCCCTTACCTGAGGCCACTTCTTCCACTTCCCCCAAGCAAGCCCTAGCCCTGCAGCCGTTGAAAAGCCACCCCCGCCTTACGGCTGGTCTGGTCGGTAGAGACCTGCCCATGAGGCCCCCTAAAAGTGATGTAATGCTGTCTGTGAAGCCAGGCGCTGATGACTGCGAGTGCTGCCCGAATAAAGGGAAGCAAACAAACCTCAAAGTCCCAAATGAAGTGCAGCTCTCCAGGCGCACATCGCTTATGTTCAGTTGTGAAACACGTTGGTGAGCAAACATGCCGATGTGCCTGGATGATCCAGCGTGGGGGAGGCATGATTCTGGCGAGCTGGCCTTATAATGATATTCAGATGTATTACAATGAAGTTCCCGACATTTGGCGGTGGGAAACATGGCAAGCCATTGACAGGTAGAGGGGATGATTGCAAACTGATTTCACAACGCCGTGAAACTGATTTTAGGTCTTCCTGCCATATCGTCCGCTCACACACACCAAGACATGTGATGCCAGCGGGTACAGAAAATTCCACCCACTGCTGCCATTGTCGGTCAGTAGTTGTGGAAGTTCTTTAGTTAAAAATGCAATTAACAGAAACCTTACCTGGCAGGGGAGAGACCTTCATCGCGTTTCTGTCAGGGAAAGAGCAATGGCTATAACCAGTCAAACTCCTTACCATGGGGTACCTAACACCATCCAAGTCATGGTGAAGGGCAGCGAGCAAGGAACAGGAATGGATAGGACCTTCTTCACCAAGAGGATCCTATTCAAGCTGTGTGGTTTCGAGGCTGCGGAGATCTACTGCCTACAGGATTTCCCCAGCGCTGGTTTCTTTGATGTGACCTTCAAGCAAGTGGCAGCTTGTGTCAAACTCCTGAAAGTGTTTGAGGAAAAGAAGGACCTGCCAGAAATGAAGATCCTGACAGCGGAGCCGCTCTTTGCTCTACCGTTGCATCGAGAACGGGTTGCGATGGTGCATCTGTACAACCCCTACGTCCTTGTCGCTGACGTGCTCATCTTCCTTACCAGGTACTTTGATAAGGTTGGGAGCTGCACTGAGGTTAAAGATAATTTGGGGATCTGGACATGTAAACGCCAGGTTAAGGTAACGCTCAAGACCGAAGGTAAGGGAGCCGTTTTCCACCCCGCTTCCAGATTTGCTATTGGGGGAAGCAGTGGCTACCTTGTCTACGCTGGGCAACCCAAACTTTGTCGCTCATGCGGCAAGTCTGGTCATGTGGCGGCCAACTGCAGTGCTGTCCTCTGCAAGGACTGCAAAAAGGAAGGGCACCAGACAAAAGATTGTAAACAGGCTAAGTGCTGCAACCTGTGTGGCGAGGCAAGTCACCTCTACAAGACCTGCCCCAAACATTGCCGTACTTATGCACAGGCAGCTAAAGCCAATGAGGGGGAAGCAGAAGAAATGCCTCGTGTCACTCCAACCACCAAGGCCCCCAGGGAGAACAACGGGACAAAGGAGGACACAGAGAGAGACAAGGTGGAGGAAAAGATTGAGGCAGCAGACAGCCAATCAACAGCACTGCCCCCGAACCTCCCACTCCTTAGGAGAGCGAATCAACGGAGGAGGAGGAGGCAGCACTGGGAAAGCAGCAGGGGGAGCGGCAGCTGGTGAAGAGAGCCAAAAGGAAGAAGGGGCTAAAAGGAAACCAAGCCACTTCCCAGACAAGAGTCAAGAGGCGTCTCCTATCCGACACAGATAACAAGACCAGCAGCTCTTCGGACGTAGAAGGGCCAGGGCGGCGCCAACAGAAGAAGCGGCAAAACGCTAGGGAGTTGGAGGATGAGACACCTGAGCTCCAGAACATTGGAGACAATGAGGAGACCAGCGCACCCCAACTTTGCCCACAACCCGAAGAGGCCAGTGCACCACAACCCCAGGAATCTGGGAACAGTGAGGCGCTCAGCGCACTCCAGCTCCGGGAAGCCGGGAGCAGCAACGCCCCAGAGGGGGAGAGGATTGGAGAAGCTTCTCCAACAGAGGACACTTCAAACCCCGCTCTCTGCACGGACCCCCAGATGCCACTCGAGCAGGTTTGGTAAGCGATTAACTGCTTTAAAATGGGTGTAAAGATTGTATCCATAAATGTGCGTAGCATTAAATCTACTACGCGATGTGTTGCGACCTTGGACTACCTTGCCAAGGTCAAAGCTGACCTGTTGTTTCTGCAGGAGTGTGCGATACCGCACCTCAGCTCCTACAGGCAATGGTCACGATGGTGGTCCCACGGGCCATCAATCTGGTCGGGAGGAAACGACTCTTGTTCCTCCAGCCTGGGGATTCTGCTGCGGGGAGGCAGCTTCACTATCTCCCAGGTTAAGGAGGTGGTGGGCGGGCGCCTCCTCGTAGCAGACGTAATGTATAAGAATGCTCCACTCCGGTTAATTAACGTCTACGCCCCGTCACAAGGGGCTGAGCGGCTGGAGGTTTTTCAGTAGCTCCCACTGCTGCTGGCAACCTCCAGGCTGGTCATTCTGGGCGGTGACTTCAACTGCATCATCGATGCGGCTGGACGATCCGGCAGGGCCGACAGCAGATTGGATGCTACATCCAGATCTCTGATGGAAACAGTAAAGGATGCCAAGCTGCACAACGTCTTCAGCAACTCTGCAGACGGAGCGCAGCGTAGATACACCTGGTCGCGGCCTGACGGGTCCATCTGTTCCAGGATAGATTTTCTGTTTGTGTCCCGTGCATTCACAGTCAGATCCACCGACATCAAGCCGGTGTTCTTCTCTGACCACTGCCTCCTACTGGCTGACTGTCACTTAGAGAAGGACCAGAGGGTTGGCAGGGGGGCATGGAAGCTAAACGTGAAACTGCTGACCCCAGAGAACATTGAGGAGCTCAAGAGGGACTACAAAGGTTGGAGAACCATGAAATCCCACTTTGAGTCACTGACACACTGGTAGGAAGCGATCAAGGGAAACATCAAGAGGTTTTTCATCCTCAAAGGCACCCAGAAAGCTAGAAAGGAACAGAGGGAAATGTCCCAACTCCAGAAAAACATGCAGAACCTGCTCTGGCTGCAGTCGATGAGGGTCGATGTCAAGGAGGAACTCCAAGAGGTGAAGAGCCAGCAAGCCTCGCTCTTTGCCTCGGAGGCATCCAAGATCATCTTCCGTTCCAGAGTCCGCTCCGTGGAACAGGACGAGACATGCTCACGTTTCTTCTTCCAAAAGGTACACAGAGAGAGAGCTCTGTGATTAGCAGCCTGAAGGAAGAAGATGGCTCAGTAAAGTCATCACAGTCCGACATTTTGAGGATCAGCAAATCCTTCTATGCCGGATTATATGACGTGAAGCCCACAGACAGCACGGCCTCCCAGTCCTTCCTGTCCTCTATCACGGAGGTCTTAGACGACAGTACACGGGAGAGTCTGGACAAAGCGCTAACTCCTGACGAACTGACTGAGGCCCTTGAGTCCTTCGAGAAGAGTAAAACTCCCGGAAGCGACGGCTTGCCGGCAGAGTTGTATTCGGCTCTGTGGGACTGGATCGGCCCAGACCTGCTAGAAGTGTACGAGAGTATGCTCCTGGCCGGCAGTATGTCAGAATCCATGAGGAAAGGCATTATCACCCTCATCTACAAGCACAAGGGGGAAAGGGAGGAAATTAGAAATTGGCGACCCATTTTCACTGTTGAATGTGGACTATAAAATTCTGTCCAAGGTCATCGCCAATCGGGTCAAATCCGCTTTGGAATTGGTGATCCACCCTGACCAGACCTGCACTGTGCCGGGCAGGAAGATCTCTGACAGCCTCGTGCTGCTCAGGGATACGATTGCCTATGTACAGGACAGGGGTGTGGACACCTGCCTCATCAGCCTGGATCAGGAGAAGGCCTTTGACAGAATATCGCACACCTACATGGTGGATGTGCTCTCCAAAATGGGGTTTGGGGAGGGAATTCGCAATTGGATCCAACTGCTCTACACTAACATCAGTAGTGCAGTCTCAATCAATGAGTGGGAATCAGATAGCTTTCCTATTAAATCTGGAGTCAGGCAGGGCTGCCCTCTCTCGCCTGTTCTTATCGTGTGTTGCATAGAACCCTTTGCTGAGTCCATCAGGAAGGATCCGGGCATAAGAGGAGTGACGATCCCAGGTAGTGGAGGCACTCAGATCAAAGTCTCCCTGTACATGGACGATGTCACCGTCTTCTGCTCGGATCCGCTGTCGGTGCACAGACTTATCCACATCTGCAACCAGTTCTAACTGGCCTCGGGAGCCAAGGTAAATCGTGGGAAGAGCGAGGCCATGTTCTTTGGGAAATGGGCTGACCGATCCTTTGTCCCCTTCACTGTCAGGGCTGATGGCCTGAAGGTGCTGGGGATACAGTTCGGAGGGATCAGGGCACGCGTTAGAAACTGGAAGGAGCGAGTGTCTATGGTGAAAAGGAAACTGGGCATGTGGGAGCGATGCTCCCTCTCCATTGCGGGTAAGAACCTGGTCATCAGGTGTGAGGCACTCTCGCTGTTGCTGTACGTGGCGCAGGTCTGGCCCATTCCACACTCCTGTGTGGTGGCGATCACCCGAGCCATCTTCCGCTTTATCTGGTGGTCGAAAATGGATCGTGTCTGCAGGGACACGATGTACAAGCCTCTAGATAAAGGGGGAAAAAACGTGCCCAACATCGCCCTCATACTGATGGCCACCTTTGTGTGCGGCTGCATCAAGTGGTGCGTAGACCCTCAGTATGCAAACACCAATTGTCACTACATGCTGAGGTTCTACCTGTCCCCGGTGTTGCGAAGGATGGGTCTGGCCACGATGCTGCGGAACGCTCCAAGTAGTTGGACCGTGCCGTACCACCTGTCCCTCGTGGGAAAATTTATGCAGAGAAACACCTTCGACCACAAGTCCATCAGGCAGTGGTCAGCACGTAACGTCTTAAAGGCCCTGAGGGAAAAGGAGAGGGTGGATCCTGTGGGATGGTTCCCTGAGCAGACTGACAAAGTCATTTGGCAGAATGCCTCATCGCCAGAACTTTCCAACAAGCACCAAGAAGTAGCTTGGCTGGTGGTGAGAAAGGCCCTCCCTGTAAGATCCTTCCTACACGCCAGAGTCTCACCCCCTCTGCACGTTGCCCTCGAGGTGACTGTGGTGGGGAAGAGACCGTTGTTCACCTCCTTGTAGATTGTGTCTTTGCGAAGAAGGTCTGGAGAGAGATGCAGTGGTTTCTGTCGAGGTTCATCCCGAACAGTTCTGTGTCAGAGGACTCTGTGCTCTACGGGCTGTTCCCAGGGACACACACTGAGACAAACGTCAGCTGCAGCTGGAGCATCATCAACTTGGTGAAAGACGCTCTTTGGTCTGCCCGAAACTTGTTGGTTTTCCAGCGCAAAGAGTCGTCCCCGACCGAGTGTTGCAGACTGGCACATTCCAAGGTCCAGGACGACGTGCTGAGGGACACAGTTGGGGCAGCCGCCACAAAGGCACAATGGGGAAGGGTTGCTGCCTAAGACCTTTCTGCCACAGTGCACTGGGGGGCTGGGAACTGTAAAGAGCCCCTCAGGCTGTACAGATTAAAATGAATGTCTGCCAATGATTGTAATATTCATTGTTTGTTCTGATACACCTTGTGATTCATGTTGTAAAAGTTGAACCTGATTGTATTTTTGTAATGGTGATTTGAAATGGTTCGAAATGTTTTTGAAGATTTATGAATAAAGTATATTTTTGCAAAAAAAAAGCGATTAACAGAAACCAGCCAGTCTCGATTATGAAATTCTCTCATATAGACGTGTATATTTTACCTCGTCTACACGCTTCAAGAGGCTAAAAAAGATCCTAACACAAATGTAACAATGCCTTCCACT
This sequence comes from Carcharodon carcharias, assembly GCF_017639515.1. Taxonomy (NCBI): domain Eukaryota; kingdom Metazoa; phylum Chordata; class Chondrichthyes; order Lamniformes; family Lamnidae; genus Carcharodon; species Carcharodon carcharias. The sequence goes on along the minus strand of NC_054486.1, from coordinate 14,696,528 downwards.
TTAAAAATACCACAGACTGGCCTTGCTTCAACTTAACTGAAAGGATATAATGGAAGTTTTACATATATTATGTTGTTTTAATGGACGCAGCACCATATCTGACAAAACCAGGTGGATCTCCATTTCATCAGATGTTTCTTCACTAATCTATTTCAAAATAAAAATGCTCTGTAATAAATGTAATAGTCCCTTTGGACAGTCAGTTCCATAGTTGAAGCTGTTATTAATATGGTGTCAGCTATGATTTTATTTAAACATAAGATTTAATACACATAGTATTTGAGCAGCAGTTTACAAGGGACAATTGAGTTATATTCCCCCATTGGTCTTTGGGTAGGACTCTAACTTAGTCCCTTGAACTCCCAGCAGTTTGACCTCATCCATGTGCCTGTGTTACACGCTTAATGGGCACAGTGCTTATTGTACGCTTACTTTATTAGGAATGAATGTAACATGGCTGTTTCCAGTCAGTGCTTCATGGTAGAGGCCATCTGAATACAGCAAGCCAGGTAGGACTTGTAGTACATGATTACACTTCAATCCAAACATCCCCACATTTCAATCCAAACATCTCATATTGAACAAAAGACAAATTAGCATATGCTTTCATGTGCCACTGTGAGTTGCCTGAGTTATCCCCCTTTACATCAACTGTTGTCATGCATTACCAATTTGGTCGTTATTCTAGTCAGTGTCTGCACCTGCATTGTCCAGGTCTCTTGATGGTATGAATGTATGTTCCCATTGGCTGTTCATCTGGGTGATGTTCCCTCTACGGGGAGTGTCATTCCCTTGGCACTTCTTGTCGTGCTAACTGTTCTTGTTGTTCCATTTCCCTTGTTGGGGACCAGTGGACCTCTGGGAGTAATGGTCGTTCTATACTCTGCACAGCTGATAAGATCCCACCTTCCTGATTTTCCACCTGCAGTCAAGGAACAGCCTCTTTAGTTGTGTGTATATGCCTGCGGTTGCGCCGCTATATTTGGTCATTCACATCCAACATGTACAATTGAGGTGACAACTTCTCTACGCATGTCCCAAATTGCCATGTGAGCTGACTCCTGTTCAGAGCATTGAAAGTTGTAGCCTGACTGGCTCTCTAATGCTCAGCTCTGGCAATGGTCTGGCAGTTTTATCAAACAAATTAGCCACCCAGCTTAAATCGTGGTTGGGGGCCAATCGTGATTGGTCGTCCATTTCCCGGCCGCTCCCGGGCCCACTGATTGCATCTGCCCGCCAAGGGTAAAATTCAGGCCCTTGTTTTTTTTTACTCACGCCTGTGACTACTTCTGGCTTCAGTATATTTATTGTTATTGTAAAAGGGTTTGGCTGCAGCGTGACATTAGTCTTTGGACGGGTCTACTTTCCATGCCTTCAGCCAGTGAGTTTCTCCACTTGATGATTGCTTTGCATACATCTGTGCTAAAATTGCTCAATTTCATGATGATTCCTTTAGCGATTTTCACTGCCGTCTCAGCCTTTCCATTCGACTGGGGATAGTGCGGAGACAATGTGTAGTGTCGAATTTCCCAATCCTTTATGAAGCGGCTGAATTCTTCACTCATGAACTGAGGGCCATTGTTGCTTATCACAATGCCTGGAATGCTGTAATGACTGGTGAACTTTCAGGTATTCTACAATCTCACCGGTATTTGTTGAAGTCAGCTGGTCTAACTCCCAGCAGTTCGAATAGTAGTCTACAGTGACAAGATAACCAGTTCCTGCTAAATGACATCTCCTCCCAGTTTCATCTATGGTCTGTCTAGAATGTCATGTATCATCAGTGGCTCTCTAGTTTGTTTAGCTTGGTACTCATTACAAATGCCACACTGGTTGGTGTGGTCCTTAATTTCATTGCTCATGTTTGGCCAGTAGAGCACTGCTCTTGCCTTCCTCAGACTCGACTCAGTTCCTTGATGGCTTTAACCAAATGCTGTACAGGCAGTGAAAAATGTATGTTAATTGAGACTTTAATGGCCTTAACAGGCTTTTTAATTGTTGGCGGTCTCGCTGCCAATTCCAAGGTGCTCCTGCCAACCGAAATATCGCGCAACTGCGCGTTGACGTCAATGCGCGTCATTTTATGCTCGAGTAGGTTGGGTGCACGCCCGTCTACCGAGATGAAAATTTTGCCCCTCGTTACGAGCTCAATGAGTACAGTGTTTATTGTACTCTATCTTTCTTAGCAATTAATGTAACATGGCTGCTTCCAGTCAGAGCCTCATAGCAGAGGTCACCTGACTACAGCAAGCCTGTACGTGATTGCATTTCAATCCAAACAGCCTGGTTCCTCCTGTTAAATCCTCTACCCTGAGAGTGGCCCAAGCCCCTACAAATATATCCTAAAAACCAAACTGCAGCGAAATTCATCTGATCATATATCTTCCATATCTCTCATTCTACCCAATCATGGGATCAGCAGATACATGTCCAGTCCCAGACAACGCCTCATAACCCCTTATCTTTGTTTTTGGCCTCTATAAGCTTTCCTTGTTTCTGCTTCTAACTAAACAAATAAAACTATAATCTGACAAATTTATTATTAAACTGCAGTCTAGGGAAGCTTTAATACTAAAAACAAAGAAGGGGATTATAATTGATTATATTTCAACAAATACCAAGAGTCCTCTGGTGCATGTGGCAAAGCCAAGGCAGAAAATGAGATCACACTGTGGATAACTTCATGTCTCAAAGCTTGTAATAACAACCATCAGTCACTCTGTATCTTTTTTTTGTTCATTCATGGGACGTGGGCATCACTGGCAAGGCCAGAATTTGTTGCCCATCCCTAATTGCCCTTGAGAGCAGTTATTGTCTGGAGTAGGCCAAGCCAGGTAAGGACAGCCACAAAAGGGCTTTAGTGAACCAAATGGGTTTTTATAGCTTCATGGTTGAACTTTGTCAATTCCAGATTTTTATTAAGTGAATTTAAATTCTACCTGCTGCCATGGTGGGATTTGAACCCGTATCCCCAAAGTATCAGCCTGGGCCTGTGGCTTACTAGGCCAATGACATTCCCACTCTGCTACCACCTCCCATCTGCAACAAATTAATTTGAAAGCTTCAGTTTACTTTTTCAGGACAGTGGGCCTGACTTTAATCCCTTGCAACTGTTTTGATTGTATTAAAATTTTGCTTTAGATTTTTTAACCCTATCAAACCTAGTCCCTCTAAATACCCTCCTAAGGCTATGCTCTAACAACTGTTACAACAAAAGGAATGTTTTTTTCCTCTTTTAAATAGTCAAAGTTCTTTTGTGGGGGTGGGGGGAAGGCAGGTGAGAGTAGATGCTTCTCATCATCATAAAAATGAGGGATGTCAATGCATTGCAATGGAACATTTTCTGTTTCCAAACTGCTGTCATCTCGTTAAACTACCTGGGCAAGTTAATAGTCCCAAGCTTCTGAAAATGCACTGAGTGAAGATTGTGAGCAGCTTTTGCAAAGTCAACACGGGAAGTTAGTACTGTGACATCATTTGTAGAATAGTAAGGAATGTATTTATCAATTGGGAAGCCGTGCAGTGCTATTACTGGAATGCTGAAAATGTTGTAAATTTTGAAAAAAAATGTTCAGGATGGAACTTTTGAACCAATAAAATTTCACGGAACCTAGTGCTCTCCACGGGCCTATAAAAATTTTTGACCCATGGTCAGTGGTCATTTAGCTGATCTGAGCCATGCAGTGCCGAGGTGTTGGGGAAACGAGGTGATAATTGCCTTCAGCATCTCCAGATTAGGGAAGAGAAAAAAATTAACCATTATTTCTCACTTCTGTTCACTGCTAAATGACTTTGATTCAAAGTACATGAGTGTGGGTGTCAGGTAAGAACAGGTTCAGGGTTGTAATGCTCGCCCACCATCACACCACTGCTTACCACCCCCACCCCAGTCAATCAGCTGGCTGACACCAGCTAGGCTCACAAATAAATAACTGCCTCTTGGGTAAGTAGATGCAAAACCTTGTGAGTTGCTGACTAGCAGAAAGGGTAGTGTTATGAAGATGTGATATATAAAATATTAATTTATGTCATTGGCTGGGCATATATTACTTTACAATGTGATCAACTGGACATACACATGTACTGAACCTTTTTTGAAAGGGGCACTTCTTGCTAAGCAAAGAACACAGGTTACAGCAGCTACCATGTTACATTTGCGAAGGACACAAGCCGCTTTTATGGAGACACAACGTCTATAGAGCTCTCAGAGAGACGTCAGATGACCCAGTTCTTGTGTGTAAAAAAAGATACTGAATTTAGAATAGTGAGAGAGACTGCCGCAGGGGCAGTCCTTTCCCCATCTCTTTTTCTTCCTAAACCTCTTTTATCAAAACTGAACTCTTTGTGATTTGAAAAACCCACCTGAAGACTCCATTGCTGCAAGGAGAATTCAGAATCAAAATCACTCTTTCCAGTGAGAAAGCCCAAGAACCAGGATCTACTGTGGACCGGGACCCTTCAGCTATGAACAAGCATCCGGACACTCCGTAAATATATATTTTTTTGCTGACTTTCTTGTTACTTGGGCTAATTTTTAAACATTTGATACTCTGTGGTGTTTTACTTATTTTTTGTGTGCTGGGGGTGGAGGAGCGGTGGTAGCATTGTGTGTGTTGTTTTTGTATTAGTGGGCAGATATTTGTACATGTTAAACATTTTGTTAATAATTTCTGCATCTTTACCAGAGTGAGTTTTAGCAATAAAACTAATTCTTTACTTGTTAACTTAAGGAACCTGGCTGACTTATTTCTTGCACCAAACCAAACACAGTTAAACACATATTAAATTGGCAAAATCAACTCCCTTTTGGTTATAACAAAGAAAGGATTCAGTCCATTGGTGTTAACCTGATTGTAACGTCAGTGAGAGTGAGGGAAAATATCAGCAGGATTGGTCTCATCTCCCAATGATTAGTTGTGGTACAGGAGAAAACAGCAAATTGTAACATAGGCTCCCTGGGTAACTTTAAAGCAACAGGAAGTCAAGTTAGGAAAGATGGGCAAGGTGAAATGTGGAGTGAGGAATTAAAAGGAATGCATCTTTAGAGGCTTTGCACTAGGTAGGTAGCATTTTATACCATAAAAATAACCAAAATGCTCACATGACTGACTGGCACAGAATGCCACGCCCCAACCCACATAAAATCATGAATTGAGGCATTAAAGTACTATGTTGCATTCGGTTCTTCTCCATGTCACAAACACAAGCCTACCTTCTAGTTTAATGCTGTATGTATATTTTACTTAGGAGATTTTTATGCCATTTAGGTTCTCTGAATTGTTATTTCGTTATACCACTATTGTTAGACCAATAGTGGTATAACAAAGTAACAGTTCAGAGAGTCTAAATGGCATAAATCTATGACGTTGTGAATCGGAGAAACGCCCTGCATTGTCGATATTTTCTGCTTTTGCTGCGGTTCCACATTCAGCCATTAGGAGGTGAGCTGTATTTATCTGCCACTATAAAGCAGTGCATCTGATAACCATGCTGAAAGCCACCCTAACACCACTTGAATTCAAGTGTACCTAAGACCAGAATTCAAACTGAGCTGTGACACGAGCTAAAAAAATGTATCCGAATAGTGAAGGTCTTAATAAAGGTCATTTAATCTGAGTGTTTAAGACGTTCCAGGACATTTGAATAAATTTTCTTGGTAGCATTTACAAAGAATTTGATAACAAACAACCATTTTGATATATGGACAGGACTGCATTCATACCAATGAAGCTGAATTGAAATACCTATATATGTTCACTGCAGAGTTCCAGACTCAAATAAACTGTTATGAATAAAACCATGTGTGCTAAATCAAATCGTATAAAAATAATACTCTATATTCTCCTATTGAATGTGGGAAAAAGGGAAATCATCTGGCAAAGCAGTAATCTTCTGCACTACAGTGATGCAGCATGACTTAACACTGATATCAGCTGTGCGACCTAGGACAAAAGTCAAACAGGAGTCAAGGTCCTTTTACTGTGAAATACATGCCCATAACTTCCAAGCTTCCAGGTGTCATAACTGGGGCTACCCCAAAACATGTGCTGGGGAACCTCCCCCAAGGAAGTCCCCAAGTAAGGATTGCTTGGCAATTACCAAACTAAGTACGATTTAGAGCCCAAACTTTGGATGGTTCCGACTGTCTTACAGTAATTGTTACTGAGGAAAAGTTAGAAGAATTAAAACCACTTCTAACTCTGGGTAATTAGAATACTGACTACCAACCCCCCCCCACTGACACCCCCTTACTACCAGAACAACCCCTCACCCCCACAGACCAGCCCTAAATGACCACCCGACCACCCCACACCCAATCCTACCCACTTACCTTGCAAACTTACTTTCTCCCTGGCTTCTGAAAGTGGCTGGACCTTTAAACTTACCTGCTCTATGCAGCTAGTGCTGTAAAAAAAGGGGGCGTGGCTTCCTTCCAACTCTCCAGCACTCAACTGAAGGCCCCGGGAGCGCGCTGCCCTACACAGTTCCTGGCCTGGCCTGAGTTGGAAAGTCAGGTGAGAAAAGATCGGCTGGATTTCCAAGAAAGTAAGGAGGAGCAGATTGGCAATCTGACTCTCATTGCCACTCCAGGGTCATTCAGGCCCAGAGCGTTACTTCAGACCTCCCACGGCACCTCCCCACGGTGAAGGTGCAACACCTGCCCCTTTACTTCCCCTCTCCTCAGTGTCCAAGGGCCCAAGCACTCCTTTCAAGTGAAGCAGCATTTCACTTGCACTTCCCTCAATTCAGCCTACTGCATTCATTGCTCCCAATGCAGTTTCCTCTACATTGGAGAGGCCAAACGCAGACTGGGTGACCGCTTTGCAGAACACCTTCGGTCTGTCCGCAAGCACGACCCAGACCTCCCTGTCGCTTGCCATTTCAACACTCCACCCTGCTCTCATGCCCACATGTCCGTCCTTGGCTTGCTGCATTGTTCCAGTGAAGCTCAACGCAAACTGGAACACCTCATCTTCCGACTAGGCACTTTACAGCCTTCCGGACTGAATATTGAATTCAACAATTTTAGATCATGAACTCTCTCCTCCATCACCACCCCCTTTCTGATTCCCCCCCCATTTTTTCCAATAATTTATGTAGATTTTTCTTTTCCCACCTCCTTCCATTATTTTTAAATGTATTTCCATCCATTGTTTTATCTCTACCTTTTAGCCTTTTTTGATTCCTTCACCCCACCCCAACCCCACTGTGGCTATCTGTACCTTGCTTGTCCTGCTTTCTACCCTTAATTAGCACATTCCTTAGATAATATCACCACCTTCAACACCTCTTTGTTCTTTTGTCTGTGACATCTTTTGGTTATCTCCACCTATCACTGGCCCTCTGTCCAGCTCTACTTGTCTCACCCCTCCTTAAACCAACTTATATTTCACCTCTCTTCTATTTTTACTTAGTTCTGTTAAAGGGTCATTCGGACTCGAAACGTTAACTGTGTTCCTCTCCGCAGATGCTGCCAGACCTGCTGAGTTTTTCCAGGTATTTTTGTTTTTGTTTTGGATTTCCAGCATCTGCAGTTTTTTGCTTTTATCTTATTCCCTTCTTGGTAGGCAATTTCAGACCAGCACTGGCTCCAGGCTTGAAAGCAGATCGATTATCCTATCTCTGCTTGCAAACAATGCATGATGCCCTGAAACCAGTGGAAATACGAATGGGAATTCTTCTGCCCACAATATAGAATGCAGCTTTTTAATTACGTGGACATGTTGTCTGCAGATTTTGTTTCGCAAACATTTTGACTTTTTCAGTCCCATTTTACTGGCAGAACAGAACCAAGATGGAAATCCTACCAACAGCTGCAGAACAGCATCATCAGTAGAATGCAATACATCGGACTCCTAAGCTTAAAACTGCCCCGCAGTATCAACATTATCAACAGAGGTTAAAAATATGATTTGGGTGCTTTCTGCTGCTACCCACCTGAGCTCCTCGTCTTGTTTTCCAGATGGGTGTGCTACACTGACAAAATGCATTTGGCAGATGATGGGCACTTTTTGTTTCTATTTCAGCTTTCCAGCATTTGCAGATTTTGTGCTTTTTTTTAACATTTGGTTAATGACATAGTTATATTGGAGGTGAAGGCATCGATAAAGTTAGGTGGACAGGCCTATTATTAAAAAAACACATGTTGGAAACCAGCCACAATATCTTGTATAATTAATGCTTTCAGCATATAAACATGCAGAGGCCGTGAAACTTAATAAGCAAACGGGCAAGGGGTGCGTGATGCCTGATTAACTTGTGACCGATGCTTCTGATGCAGACAACATGCAAACTTTGTGGTGTTTGCATTTGAATGAATGCAGTGTGCAGATAGCATTAAATAGGCTTCACAACTGAGCAGGGTCACAAAGTCATGAGAGGCTGGCACCGCTTAACATTAATCTGCACCACTTAAAGCCTGCGCCTCTTAAAGGGGAAGTGCTTTCTGGCAGAAGCAGATGCTAGAACTGGTTGCAGAAGACAGTGTGAGCATACAGAACACTGAGTGATGGTGCAGCAGGACAGAGAGTAAACTTCAAGATTGTCCAACATTGCATTGGAGGTAAAAACAAAAAACTGCGGATGCTGGAAATCCAAAACAAAAACAGAATTATCTGGAAAAACTCAGCAGGTCTGGCAGCATCGGCGGAGAAGAAAAGAGTTGACGTTTCGAGTCCTCGTGACCCTTCAACAGAATTCTAGTTCTGCTGAAGGGTCATGAGGACTCGAAACGTCAACTCTTCTTCTCCGCCGATGCTGCCAGACTTACTGAGTTTTTCCATTGCATTGGAGATCTTGGTTGAGCAGGAGAGATGTCCTCTGCCCAAACAGGACCAGGAGATACGCCAGAAAAGCTCTCAGAAGGCAGTTGGATCAATGAATGAATCTTCAAATGTCATTGTTTCTAAATCGCTCATGGGCTGTGGGTCTCATTGGCTAGGCCAACATTTATTGCTCATCCCCTAATAGCCCTTGAGAAGGTGATAAGCTGCCTTCTTGAACCACTGCTGTCCATGTGGTATAGGAACACCTACAGTATGGTTGGGAAGGGAGTTCTGTTCTGGGAAGAGAATTTGACAGTGAAGGAGCGACAATATAATTCCAAGTCAGGATGGTGTTGACTTGGAGGGGAACTTGTAGGTGGTGGTGTTCCATGCATCTGCTGCCCATGCCTTTCTAGATGGTAGTGGTCGTAGGTTTGGTAGGTGCTGTCAAAGGAGCCTTAGTGAGTTGCTGCAATGTATCTTGTAGGTGGTACACACTGCTGTCAGTGTGTGTCAGTGGTGGAGGGAACAAATGTTTAAAGTGATGGATGGGGTGCTGATCAAGTGGGTTGCTTTCTCCTGGATAGTGCTGGGCTTCTTGAGTGTTGTTGGAGCTGCACTCATCCAGGTAAGTGAGGAGTATTCCATCAAAGTTCAAATTGTGCCTTGTAGGTGGTGGACAGGCTTTAAGGAGTTAGGAGGCATGTTACTTTCTGCAAAATTCCCAGCCTCTGGCATGCTGTTGTAGCCACCATATTTAAGTGGCTGGTCCAGTTCAGTTTCTGGCCAGTGGTAACCCCCTGGATGTTGAAATCCCACCAATGCACCATCAGCCTCACACACGGTTCAATTCACCACACCCTTATTACTCATGCACCAACAATCACAATCAATTAGGACTCAAACCTAACATTCAGATGCTTCACCACATCTGCTCACATTTCACCCTGCTGCAAGCCTCATGCCCGCATCTCTCAGATTGCACGCATTGCTAGCTATTCAACCAAGACAGACATCACTCAAACACATTGCACCACACTCACTAACATGCTCACTAACTTCCCCTTTCTCTTGCAGAACAAGATGGTACAGAAATGGAGGCAGAAGGCACTAACTAGTGAGAGTGAAGCATGGCTGCATGTCCTCACCTTCATGGAGGAGATGGTGCTCACTATTATCAGAGCTGCCATTGCTGAGGCAGTGGCCAGTCATGGGACTCAAACCATCTACAAAGATAGCAACCTCATACCTAACCCTCCTCACATCTCACTGCCCACATTCCACAATCTCTTCTAATTTTCTCAACTTCAGATATTGGAAGAATGCACCTCTTCTACTACTCCCCTCGGTAAAACCATAGCCTATCAGATACCCAAGAACTGTAACTTGGTCAGGCACTGTTGGAACAGAAAAAGGTGGAAGAACAGGAATACACTGGTAAAGGAGAAACACCATCACTCGCTCTCAAATGCACAGTCGCCAGCTCAGTTACTGACACTGTGGGCACTTAATGGTGAGACAATGAGCCTGCAGCCAGGGCAGGGTATCAAGGGAATCACAAGTTCCAGCTCACTGGACAGCAAGGTCGTACACGGGTTCTACTGCTGAGAACTCAGGGTAGGACCGTGATGGGGTACAGCAGTCAAACAATGTAATCCAATGTGTTACTATGACCTCTGAGACACTGGCCCAGTCGATTGGCAATGCCTCCATGGAACGCAAGCCTGCTGTCCTCTCTTAGGATGACAACATTTGTCCTCCTGCCCCCGCCGCTGCCCTGTCGACCAGCCCAGACCACTGCCACCTATGCTAAAGTGGTGCAGTTTGAAGCCAGGCCTTCAAGGGTTAGAGCCGATCAAGGGTCATCTTCCAAGTCATCTGCAGTTTCCCCCACTGAAAGTCATCAGCCTTCCACAAGCCATGCTCCTGCCACTGGGGTAGCACTGGGCCTGGAAGAGGCACACTGAAGACATGCACAGAGCGGGTGCACAGGGATGATTGGCTTGTGTGTGAAATACAGCAAACTTTATTATTAATATTTGCCTGGCAAAGTTTGTTTTGCGGCGGCTTTTAATTTAAGCACAGCTGCCAAGTGCTGTCGTAACATCTGTTCATGTGGCCCAGCGGCTCAGTTCATGGGCAATTAGGGCTGGGCATCAAATGCTGGCGTTCCAAGGAAGGATAAATGAAATAAAATAAATAAATAAATCAGCAGCAAACGTTTTCCTCAAGCTACTCACTCAAGATCAACAGGTGAGCAGCAACACAGGCCAGGCAGGGCTGACAGGTGTTGAAGTGTCCACAGGGGGCGCACAACGCGCGCTTGCGTATTTGTCGGGAGGTTTGTCCCTGCCGAGTTCCTGTCGGAGCCGCCCGGTGACTGGGGAGCGATACTGAGGAGAGGCTGAGCGGCCGGGGACGGGGAGGGGGAAAATCGATCTGATTCGGCTCGGGTCGGGTACCGCGCTCCCTTCACCATGGCCAAGACATTGAGATGCTGCCGGGAGGGGCACTCCAAAGAGAAAATGAAGGACGACAATGTGCTGACGGTAACTTCGGTGGAGCAGGTGAGAGGGAGAGAGTGGGTCCGCGCGATTGGGTTTGGGGGGGGATGGGGGAGGAGAGTGCCTTCCGGCTCCGCCGCATTCTGGGAGTTGTAGTCCACTCGCACCGGAAGTGCCTCCTGCTGACTGGAACTGGAACTACAACCTCCAGAATCCCTGTCGCCGCTCCCTCCCCATCCGTCCCCCTGACGCCGGGTGAAGTGCAACAGTTCAAATTTGCCCCCCCGCCCTTTACATGAAACTTCATAGGATTGTAGTTTGCTGCTGATAATCTATTTGGATCTAGGACTGCAGTTTCTCCACTCAGTACATTTATTGTTTTGCATGTTGAAATTTATTTAATTCAATATCAGAAATATGGACTCTTTGTCTGGCTTCTATAACAACTTTCTGTTGTCAAGTGTTCTCCATAGGATATCTCAGTGCACTTTACACCTGGAGAAGATGGTGCTGTGCATTAGGAGGGAGAAGGCAACTGAAAGCTCAGAGTTTGGCCTTTGAAGTGGGGGGGGGGGGGGGGGGGGGGGGGGGGGGGGGCTGGGGGTAGGGGAGTTAGCAAGGCAGAGGAGTAACTGAAATACAACCCAAAAAGTACTGGAGAAACTCAGCAGGCCTGGAGGCACCTGTGGAGAGGGAAACAGGGTTAATGTTTCAAGTCCAATATGACTTCTTTGGAACTGCTGCTGAAGAAGAATCATATTCGACTCAAAACATTAACACCGTTTCTCTCTCTACAGATGCTGCTAGACCTGAGTTTTTCCAGCACTTTCTGTTTTTATTGCGGCACCTGCAGTGTTTTGCTTTTATTTTAATGAGTAACTGAAATGGTTGAAGGATGACCTCGGAAGATGTAGTGGCGATCAGCATTAAGTCATTTGAGGAGAAGGGTATGGACTTGTATGGCTGGCAAAGACAAAGATGGAGCAGGGAAAATTATGGTGCAGAGTTCTGGATTAACTAGTTTATGTGGAGTGGAAGAGGAAAGGCTGGTATTTGAGAAATCTATCAACACCAATCAGTTGCATTCCTGTAAATGTTTGTCTAGAATTGAAATATCAGAGCTGTGAGTGCAGCTTATTGATCTACGATGATTGCACAACCACCAAATGTCATCTATGATTGAGGCTATCTGATCCACTATCTCTGCTGCTTCCCTCCCTCTTCCTCTAAGGACCCCATCTGCTCTAGCACAGAGCTCATGCCATTCTCTAGTTTCTCTCCTCCCTCCCCTCATGGCTCCTCTGAGCTCACCTTGTCCTTGAGACCCACCTCCTGTTCCCTTGATTCCTCCCTAAATTGTTGATCTAACTTCAATAACAGCAACAACTTGTATTTATATAGCTTCGTTTTCGGTAATAAAATGTCCCAAGGTGTTTCATAGGAACATTATAAAATAAAATTTGACACCGAACTGCATAAGGAGACATTGGGTCAAATGACCAAAAACTTGGACAAAGTGGTAGGTTTTAGAGCGTGTCTTAAAGCAGGAAAATGAGGATCGAGGCAGACAAGTATAGGGAGGGCGTTTCAGAGCTTAGCACCCAGGCAACTGAAGGCACAGCCACCAGTGATGGAGCAATTAAAATTGGGAATGCTCAAGGCCCAGAATTAGATGAGCGCTAATATCTCAGAGGATTGTGGGGCTGGAGGAGATTACAGAGACAGAGAGGGGTTATCTGTGGAGAAATTTAAAAACAAGAATGATAATTTTACAATTAAGAATTTGCTAGAGCCAGTAGTCATTGCATGTCAGCGAGCACAAGGGTGATAGGCGTATGGGACTTGGTGCGAGTTAAGACACAGCAGAGTTTTGGGTGGCTTCAAGTTTATGAAGAGTAGAATGCAGGTCCTCAGCCAAAGGTATGTTGGAATAGTCACGTAAGGAGGTAATGAAGGCATGAATGAGGGTTTCAGCAACAGATGAGCTGAGATAGGGGTGAAGGTTGATGACGGTACAGAGGTGCAACTAGGCTGTCTGAGTGGTGGCGTGAATATGAAATCCCCGTATGGCTGATAATGTTAACAGTTTGCTTTCCTTGGGTACTGTTCACTCTCCTTAAAACACGCCGTGGTTACCACCTCCTCAAAAAACCTTTAGCCCCCCCTTCCTTGCAAAGTCTCCAACGTCCTAGAAAGTGCAGGTGACTCCCAAATCTGTGCCCATCTTTTCCAGAACTCTCTGTTTGAGTCCCTCCAATCGGGCCCTGCTGCAATATCGAAACAGCTCTTAGCAAAGTCACAAATGACATCCTATGTGACTATAATCGTAGTAAACGATCCCTCCTCATCCTTCTTGACCTGTCTCCACCCTTTGGCATGCTTGATCACTCCATCTTCTTTCTACACCTCTGTCACCCATATGAACACAAGAAATAGGAGCAGGAGTAGACCGTATGACCTATTGAGCCTGCTCCACCAATCAATGCGATCATGGCAGGTCTTGGGCTTCCACTTTCCTGCTCTTTTATTCTCTTGATTCCCTGAGAGACCAAAAACCTGTCTATTCCAGCTTTGAATGTACTCCATGATGGAGCATCCACAACCTCCTGGGGCAGAGAATTCCAACTATTCGCAACCCTTTGAGTGAAGTAACTTCTCATCTCAGTTGTGAATGATCGGTCCCTTATCTTGAGACCCTGCGTTTTTGATTCCCTGACCAGCGGAAACAATCCCTTAGTGTCAAAACAATCTCTGAGTTGGATCCAGATGGGTTGGATTGCCCTTGTAAGTTGTTCTTGTACAGCACATTCCATGCAACCCTGATTCTTGTATCTTTAATGAGAAGCTATTCCTTTTCCCAGTTCACCAAGGCATGCCTTCTTAAGGGCAATTGTGGGGGGAGGCAGTAGCATAGTGCTATTGTCACTGGACTAGTAATCCAGAAACTGAGGGTAATGCTTCAGGGACCCTGGTTTGAATCCCACCATGGTAGATAGTGGAATTTGAATTAAATAAAAATCTGGAATTGAAAGTCCAATGATGACCATGAAAGCAGTCGATTGTGATAAAAATCCACCTGGGTTCACTAATGTTCTTTAGGGAAGGAAATCTGCCGTCCTTACCTGGTCTGGCCTACATGTGACTCCAGACCCACAGCAATGCGGTCAACTTTTTAATGCCCGGAACCTACACCACATGGACATTTTCGTTATTCATTCACGGGATGTGAGCATCACTGGCTGGGCCAACATTTATTACCCATCCCTAGTTGCCCTTGAGAAGGTGGTGATGAGCTGCCACCTTGAACCACTGCAGTCCATATGGTGTAGGTACACCCACAGTGCTGTTAGGGAGTTCCAGGATTTTGACTTAGTGACAGTGAAGGAACGGCCGATATATTTCCAAGTCAGGATGGTGAGTGACTTGGAGGGGAACTTCCAGGTGGTGGTGTTCCCATGTATCTGCTGCCCTTGTCCTTCTAGATGGTAGTGGCTTTGGGTTTGGAAGGTGCTGTCTAAGGAGCCTTGGTGAATTCCTGCAGTGCATCTTGTAGATGGTACACATTGCTGTAACTGTGCAGCGATTCAAGAAAGCGGCTCACCAGCATCTTCTCAAGGGCAGTTAGGGTTGGGCAGTAAATGCTGGCCTAACCATTGACGCCAGCATCTCATGAATGAGTTTAGAAAAAGAAATGGGCTGCAAATGCTGGCCTTGCGTTGATGTTCCATCCTTAGATTTTACCCACAAGGTTAGATTTCTGATCTCGGCCAGCTCCCCCAGAGCAAGTGCCCAGCAATGCCTGTCGTTCTGTTTCTTTTGGGCTGACCTGGTTTCACTTTTTCCAGTTGGTACTTCCCTTTTTGCTCTCGTGCAAGTCAAACGTTTGGCCAAAGAAATGGGCTCCTAACTGGTTTGTTGGAATCAGTACTGCCGATTATTTACCTGCTGGGGAGTGTGGGACAGCATCTGAAGTAATTGCATTGTGTAATGACTGCACACTGCCTTCTAGCTGATCAGCTGAGCGTTCTATAAATATCACTTCAGAGACCTGCACCTGTGTCTAAGCCACTGTATGCTCCAGCTTTTGGGCCACCCTCACCATATTGTGTTAATAGGGGGACGGTGGAGGGGAGCGGAGGGCGGTGGATGCAAATAGGATCTTTCAAAATCAAGAAGGAAGTAGTTTGTGCATCCTATTGCGAAGATTAGGACCTATGAACACTGTATTTCACCTGTAAGTAAGTTAATAAAAAACATGTCTTGCGGAATGTGTGACTCATAACTTGGGTGCAGTTTGGATTATGAGTTTCACCAGAGCTGTTTCTTCCTGAAGTGCATCCTCCATGTAATTGTAGTTCAGTTATTCAAGAAGGTTCTCAGGAAGGCTACCATTTAAATGGTGATTAAAATTAGCCTTTTCAACAAATGTAAACCAAACACATTTTTCACATGCTGGATAATCCTGCAAAATTCTTAAATTTTCCCTTTACAGCCATCAACAGTTAAATTTTGGACTCCACTTGTTATTGCTCCATTTTCTGCTTACTTTGCTTCAGGAAAATTAGTAATTTACTGCGCCCCCCCCCCCCCCCTCCTTTCAAAGGCATCGCCTTGACCTCCCCTCAAAAATAAAATCCATCTTTGACCCGTCTGTCCTTGCAAAGAATTCAAGACTTCGGTTCATCCAAAGCTCTGCCTGTATCCTGTGCAGCACTGGGCCATGATCACACTTATCCTTACTGATTTACAAAAACCTCCAATTTAAAATTTTGATTGTGTTGAAATTGCCTCATGTTCTCGCTCCTCCCAATCTCTGTAAACAGCCCTATAATTCGCCACCCCAAACTTGGTTCCTTTGGCTTCTAGAGTATCCTTCTTCATTCTTCGCATCATTGGTTAATGTGCAGTCAGTGATCTAGGCCCCACTTTTTTTTTTCATTCTTTGTCAGGATGTGAGCATCCCCAATTACCCTTGACAAGCTGGTAGTGAGCCAACTGCGTGTACCAGTGCATTCCCTATAGTGTGGGTACACCCGCAGTGCTGTTCGGATGGAAGTTCCATGATTTTGACCTAGCGACAGTGATGGAACGATTATATAGTTGCAAATCAGGATGGTGTGTGGCTTGGAGGGGAACTTGCAGGTGGTGGTGTTCCCATGCATCACTGCCTTTGTCCTAGGTGATAGAGGTTAGGGATGTGGAAGATGCTGTCAAAGGAGCCTTGGTGAGTTGTTGCAGTGCATCTTGTAGATGATACATGCTGCAGGCACTGTGCATTGGTGGTGGAGGCAGTGCATGGTTAAGGTGGTGGATGGGTGCCAACCAAGCAGGCTGCTTTGTCTCAGATGGTGTCGAGCCTCTTAAGTGTGGTTGAAGCTGCAGTCATCCAGGCAAGTAGAGAGCATTCCATCACAGTCCTGACTTGTGCCTTGTAGTTGGCGAACAGGCTTTGGGGAGTCAGGAAGTGAGTTACTGCAGAATTCACAGCCTCTGACGGTTTAAAATTCTCTGCCCTGCACTCAACCTATTCACTTTTCTGCTCTCCTATGAAGCCTTCTCTCAAGCCCAATTCTTTGAGTATATTTTGGCTCATTCCCCCAATAACTCCTTCCCAGGCTTGGTGTTCATTTTGTCTGATTATGCCTCTGATGTGCCTTGGAGTACTTTTCTATGTTGAAGTCTCTGTACATTGTTGAATGCTCTCAATGTTTTTACTGAAGATTTAAAGGCTTTTCGTTATGTAGACCATGAAATTTTGCAATTTAAAACAAAATATAATTTACCACAAAGCAATGAAGACCATAATTGCAAAAGTTAATTAGAATTTGTAGGAATTCAAACAAGTTGATCCAGCCAATTTTTTTCGCTGTGGAAATGGGTTGAAAGAGTCGGCTGAATGTCAGAAAGGAGGTTGGGAAAAGTTTTTTTGTTTGCTTGCAGGGTAACAAAATTATGGACTGATGTGCCATGGAAGATCACTGAAACAGGCATTACCTCAAGAACACAGTTGTACTGAGATTTGTTTCTGATGTGAGAAGGATCTGGTGAGACTGTAGAGACTAACAAAAAGAATGGGCATAACTGGTGAAGGAGCTAACCAGGAAGACTGCAAATGTAATCCCACATCTAAACCAAGTCAGCTGACATTGCTTTAGGCTGGCAGTAATTGACCTTTGCACCCACTGGTGAGGCAGGAGAAAATTCGCTGGGGTATCTCACCATCGGTCATGTCTGTTGGCGGTATGCCAGTGTGAGTATCAGGTAATGAAAGGATCAAGCTTGTCTGATATGAAAAGCATGCAAACACTTACACATGTCCACACACAGGAATATACATGAGGAATGTCCAACTTAGCAAGTATTGATCCCTGTGGAAGCAGCAATGGTTTCATTCCTTTCAGAAGCGGAAGAATGGTGTTGTGGGGGGAGGTGGAACCAACCCTGGCTTTAACGTTGATTCTTATGGGAAACTATGCTTCACTTAAAGGGGTTTCACTTTAAATTGGTGATTTTCAGGAACGCAACCACCACTTTTAAGTGCAGACTCACTGATTCATCATAAATTTCCTATCATTTCAAAGAATTTCATGGGAATTTTTTGCAGGGCAGAAATGCATGTGTTTCTAAAATTAAGTCACTTGAAGAGGGGAATGCATTGTGTTGCTATTATGTGATTGTGTTCTACAAAAAAATACTTCTCAACACAAGAAAAGCTTTAAAAAAAACATTGGTGACTATCTATATTTAGAAACACTAGCAAATCCAATAGGGAATTCAGGAAGACATCCTTTATCCAAAGAGTGGTAAGAATGTGGGACTAAATACTACTTGGAGTGAGTAAATAGAAGTTAGATAAGTACTTGAGGGAGAAAGGGATAGGTGGATCTGATGATAGGGTTGGATGAAGGAGGTCCTTGTGGGACATAAATGCCAAGATAGACCAGCTGGCTCGAATGGCTTGTTTCTGTGTTGTATATTCTATGTAAGAGTGATAGTGATACTCCTGCAGCTAGAACTGAAGGATCCCTGTTTTGTGGTAGTAATGATGATTCAACTGTCAGCATTCACTATTGTTACTCCTCTGAAACTGGCAGCAACTTCTGGAGTCTGCGCATATGCAGATAAACGTGGAAGGCGCTTTTCCATAGCGTGTGATGTTTAAGCCTCTTGACTAAACTGACGAGAACTTACCCTTTTACGCTGTAATACCGCTGTTAAAATCCCCAAAATAATTACACCTTAATGTGATGACTTGGGCTTTTAATGGTTTACTAAGTCACAATTACTTATGAAGACCCTGATATAAATTCCGAGATTTTTTTCAACTTTTTTTTGGAGTTTGTTTCATGATATTTCAGACTCTACTGTTTATGTCCCAATCTTTATTTTGGTGTTTTGCACAATTTATAAAACATGAAGGTTTATCAGTGCAGCATACATCCTGATTTTCAGTCTGTGAGAATGTGTCAATGTGATTGGCTGCTAACCCTGCTTGATGACATCACTGTTGCTGAATGCATGGAGATCACCTTGACTTGGTGTCAGATTCAAGTTAACATCAGGAAAGGTGATATCCACACCACAGAGATAGCTAGACCATTTCGGGCAACTTTCTTTGAGGTCAGCAGAGATTGCCACCATTTTGCTGCTACCCACAAAATCTGGGTCAAGGTTTCAGGCGTGGACTTTGTTTTTGGTTAATTTCAATGTAAGACAATCATTATCATCTCGGTTTTGTTGCAGTCTGTCATGGATCAGAATCGTGTCCAAAATGCATCGTGAATTAAGTTGACATGTGCTAAATGAAATTCTTCTTCCATTATTTTTTAATTGGAAACTGACAGTTCATTAGGCTCATTGAAGCTCATTACACAATTATTTTTAATGAACTTGGCACTTGGCATTGCTTTTGGACACCACAGCAGATGTTATCACAATTTCCATTACTTGGTTCCAAATCCAAATGCATGAGGCTGTAAATTTGAGAGACACCTATCCTCCAATATCACTTTTCTTGACAGATGCTCTGACTCTTGCCAATGTGTCTAAAAAGAAATGAAAGTTATGTAACTTTCCTTCAAAACTGCTGTGGTTATTTTGAGAAGATTAGCTGTAGACTGCTAAATACTGTTTTCTGATTCATAAGGAGGGAAATCTATGTAACAAACTAGCTGCGGCCCAGGTCAAAATAAAATTTTAGCACGGAAGACTCGTGCCAGTTCAGCTGCTGACCTCTGATTCCCCTTTTGTACGGCCTGTCACTGCAGCAAATACCTCCAAGTGGGTCTATTTTGCTAGTTGAGAAGGATACTTCCACTATACTTGCTCATGCATCAAAGCAGAGAAGGAGAGGGAGAGAGAGAGGCATATGATCAAGATGTTGCAACATGTTCTTCAGTTCACGTGTTGGCTTCACATTCTAGCAGTGAGGCAACTCTTCAAATACATTGGCAACTGTGCCATGGACCCTACATGTGGTTTCCTTAACCATATCTTTCAGCTAAATTAAAGAATGTTGGAAGACAATATTGAAATGTTGATTATGAAACTATGGAAACGTTATGGCACAAAGAGGCCATTCAGCCCATTGTCTTTGCGCCGGCTGAGAAATTAAAAAAAACTAGCTGCCCTTTTTAATCCCACCTACCAGCGCCTGGTCCGTAGCCTTGCAGGTAACAGCACTTTAGTGGACTCGATATCAATTCCAGCAGTGTGGTGATGTCATTATGGCTAGAATGAGGTTAGCGAGCAGTAAGCAGTGAACAAAACTTATCAATTTCTATCGTTAAATGATGTGTTTCCTGTTACTGTGCCCAGTAAGTTCCATATTCTGAGAAACAGTTTTTAAGCATTGGTGAGAATAAAGGTGTATGCTGTTTTGCTTCTGTATATTACTGTTTAAAACAAAACTGTGTTAAAGGATTTTGCAAAATACTGCGGATGCTGGAAATCTGAAATAGAAACAGAAAATTCTGGAAAAAACTCGGCAGGCCTGGTAGCATCTGTGGAAAGAGAATCTTGTTCGAAGAAGAGTCATACGGACTCAAAATGTTAACGCTGTTTCTCTCTCCACAGATGCTGCCAGACCTGCTGAGTTTTTCCAACATTTTACCTTGTACAGCATGGTCTAAGAGCATGATGGTTGAAGAAATCTGGATGCCAATTGGGCAGGGAATATTATTTTCACTTTATAGCCAAGAGGATAGGTTTTGTTAATTACATTGTGGCATGGCATCTAATATATTTCACACTGAAGATTAGGTTTCAACTCGTAGGAGGTTTCATTATTCACAGATTTACATACAGGCATTGTCTTTTACATTAGGAAGATGCTCAAATTGTAACAGCTTAATGATTCATAGCATAAACGAATAGGTGCAGTTTTATTAGCTTCTCCCTTGTTTCTTACGTGCCTTTCACACAAGCACACGTAGACAAGCTGGTGACTATATACTGCAGTGTTTTGCCTGTGGTGCACGTTACATGTTGCAGTAGCAGTGAAAGATAGGAGGAAGAGAGAAGGATCTTTCTCAGTAGCTGGGGATGTGTTTGCACGAAACTCATGAAACCGGTAGTAATTGCTGTTGACAAAGAAAGTACTGTGATTGGAACATTGTGGTTGAGAATGCTAAATAAACAAGAGTCCATTCATACTTGTCTGCATTTTGCAGGCAAATTTTGAATTGAAGGAGCCAAAATGGAAAAAAAAAGTTAAAACAATAATGAACTCTCCACCCTTTGCACCAACCAAAAGTGGCCTTTAATATGCTTTGTAAATACAGTGATTATGCACAGGACATGAAAATATGTAGGGGACAGATACATTCTTCACATTTTTACATTGAGGCACAGCACAGTTTGAAGCATTTATGTTTTATTTGAATATATGGACTGTCCTTTAGACCTATGACTTTAAACTTCTCATGGCAAAAATATCTTGTCACTTTGCAACCTATGAATTGATGCTTTCTAGTAATGAGAATTTAACGTTAACAGTCATTTATTAGCTAAACGGTTTATAATCATAGTTTCATGGATGTTAACAAACAATTCTGTTGTTTGAAAACAGTTGTAACTTTTTTTGTGCAGGATAAATATTCATCTTTGTTTTGGTATTTGACGCTATATTAGTCATAATAAAATGTAAGCACATAAACTCTCCAGACAAGAGAGAGCACTTTAACTGTTGCAAGTTTTATCATGTCAAAAAGAAAGCATGGGAGGAACTAGAAATAAGATGGAAATTGAAGTTTAATTGTGGCATTACTGAAACAGCATAACCAAATAGCTTACAACTCTCGATCTGACACCATGATTTACATTGAGATGAGAATCCATGTATGACTTCTTTTTCTGGTGGAGCCACAATAACCCTCTGTGTCATAGAGTTTACAGCACGGAAGGAGGCCCTTCAGCCCATCGTGTCCACGACAGTCATCAAACCCCTATCTGCTCTAAACCCATTTTCCAGCACTTGGCCCTTAGCTTGTGGTCTTTAGTGTAAGTGCAAATTAACTTAAACACAGCAAAGAAAGTGAAAAGGGTCCCCACATTACTGATAAAAGCACTTAGCCTTGCTACATATTGGTCATGACATTGGGCAAAAGTCCAAATGAAATTGAGCAGCATGCAGGAGAGTGAAGTGGAACGAATTGAGACAAGTACTGTTTCTGTAAGTACGTAATTACTTTGGTCCTTAAAACTACTAAAGTGTTCCAAATTACAGTGTTAGCCTAATAGATTTTACAGTGGCTCTTGCTATCAACAAGTTCTTGAAAACTTGAATTCAAAATTGAAATGCTTCATGTGGATGCTCAGCTTGGTGTAAGTGTCCGTCTCACTGCTGAAGTAATGGAGGAGCAGGGAGCAGAATAATTGCACTTGCCTTAGTCTTGGGAGTTTTCAAAGCTGCAACCCTTACTATAATGCTGTGTTGCTGAACGAAGATGGACATGAATTGTGGCTTTTTCCCCCTGATTACTTAGCAAGCCTCCTTCAATCCCCTGTGCACGCACCCCTGCTTGGAATGAAAAACTATGCACCGATGCACATGTGCACTCTACATACACACAGACACACATACACTCAAAGATGCTCACAGACACACGTACTCAGATCCACACACGGGTATATACGCATACATGCATAATCACTCGGATGCATACAAGTAGATAGGCACAAACGATTACTCAGATATATACGTGGACACACACCTGCACCAGGTTACTCAGATATACGCACGAGGGACACATCAACACATACACGTACGAACACACGCATTGATATAAATGAGTACACACACTAATACAAACAGCATACACACAAATATGGACAAATGTATGATGAGTGTCAGCAGCCTTTGGCATATTTGACCATTGCCACCTTTCTCCAACACCTCTCCACTGTCATCCAGCTGAGTGGGACTGCACTCAACTTGTTCCATTCTTATTTATCTAATAGTAGTGAGAGAGTCTCCTGCAATAGCTCCTCTTCCTGCTTCCACGCTGTTGCCTCCAGTGTCTCCACCGGATCTATCCTTGGACTCCTCCTATTTTTGATCTACAGGCTGCTCCTCGGCAACATCATCCGAACACGCAATGCTAGTTTTCACATGTACGCTGACAACCCTCAGCTTCTAGCTCACCACCACCTCTCCCAACCATATTTGACCATGAGTTGAACTTCAGCCACATATTCACACCATCACTAAGACACCTATTTCCACCTCTGTAAATCTGACCGACTCCATCCCTGCCTCAGCTCTTCTGCTGAAAGCCTTATCCATGCCTTTGCTAGCTCCAGACTTGACTATTCTAACACACTCCTGGTCAGCCACCTTGAATTTAAGGTCACCCAAACTCTGTTGCCCATGCCCTAACTCGAGCCAAGTTCCGTTCACCCGTCACCCCTGTGCTTCCTGACCTACACTGGACCTCGGTCCCACAATATCTTCATTTTAAGAGCCTCATCCTTGTTTTGAAATCCCTCCATGGCTTTGCCCCTCCCCTGTCTCTGTAACCTCCTCCACCCTGCAACCGTCTAAAATACCTGTGTTCCTCTAATTCTGGTCTCTCGAGGAGCCCTGGGGCAGAATATTATGTTCGGCATGCGGGCCCGACACACCTGAGCGTAAAATGACGGGCCATGATGTTGGGTGAGTGCCCCAACGTCATCACGCGCTCACCATATTTCGCTCAGCGGGCGCGCACCGGAGTCAGCAGCACGCCCGCCGACAATTCAAAGGCCTATTGAGACGCTAATTAGATTCAAATTCATGCTGCCCGTCCAGCCTCTTCAATTTCAATCCATGGGCAGGATGAGGTTTCCTAAAGCAAATAAACATCATCCAAAAATTTTGTTTTTGAATCAAAAGCATGCCCCAGCTCATGTGACAGAGTCACATGGGAGGGGGTGGGGGGGGGGGGGGGGGGCATGTTTTATGACAATTTTATTTCCTTTATTATATTTTTAAACAGGGCTTCATCGCCCTGAGAGAGCTCCATGCCTTAGGGAGATTGAAACGCTCTTTCGTGTGCATGCGCAAAGATCATGCAAGGCCTGCCCGCCCTCCTCCCCCCACCCGCGCAGGCAACGCTGAGCGCTGTCGTTTGCATTCTGCACGGGGCAGGCCTTAATTTTACCCACCAGCGTGAAATCGCGTTGTGGAGCCAATCGCAGTAAGCTTCCCGACCGCCTCCACCAAGGGCCAAATCCTGCCCCTGGTTTTAATTGCTCCGCCATTGGAAGTTGTGCTTTCAGATGCCTGGGGCCCAGGTTAGGAATTCCTTCCCTACATCTCTCCACCTCTCTACCTTCTTTTCTTCCTTTCAGATGTTCTCAAAACTCACCCCTTTGACCCAGCTTTTAGTCATCTGACCAAGTATCTCCTCAAGTACCTTGGTACCATATTTTCCAGTGTTTTTAATTATAAATACAAGTTGTTGTTGTATTATTTAGCTGCCTAGCTGCAACGCTGAGCTTGGTTTTAAAACATTTTTATTCCTGACCAGTTTAAGACACAGAAAGAATCAATTATCCTAGCTTTAGCAGATTATTGTTTTTTTGCCCCCAGCCCCCAAGGTGCATTCAACTAGACTTCATTTTTTCTGAAATGCAGACTGGCACATTCAAAATGTGCCTCATGTCCTTGCCAGCTCTCTGCAGGATTAACTTGGCTAGTCCCACTCCCTTTCCATTTCCCTGTAATCCTGTAATTTTTTTTTCGTCTTTAGATAATTATCCAGCTCCCTTTTTGGAAGCAAAGATTGAATCTGCCTTCTCCACACTGTTGGGCAGTGCATTCCAGATCCTGATTGCACGTTGCTGAAAATAATTTTTCCTCATGTCGCGTTTGGTTCTTTCGCTATTCACCCTAAATCAATGTCCTTTGGTTCTGGGCCCTTCCCGCCAATGGGAACAGTTTCTCCCTTTCTACCCTGTCCAGAACCCTCATGATTTTCAGTGCCTCTATCAAATCTCCTCTCAGTCCTCTCTTTAAAAAGAACAGCCACAGCTTCTCCAATCTATCCACGGAACTGAAGTCCCTCATCCCTGGAACCATTCTTGTAATTCTTTTCTGCAGTCTCTATAAAGCCTTCACATCCTGCCTAAAGTCTGGTTCCCAGAATTGGACACAGTCTTCCAATTGAAGTTGAATCCATGTTTTACAAAGGTTCACCATAATTTTCTTGCTCCATGCCTTTATTTATAAAATCCAGGATCTTGTATTCCTTGTCAACCACTTACTCAACCTGCCCCACCACCTTTGTCGATTTGAGCATACCCTGAGGTCCCTCTGCGCCTGTGTTCTTGTAGAATTGTTCTTTATTTTTTCTATTGCCTCTCCTCGTTCTTCCTGCCAAAATATATCACTTCACACTTCTCCGCGGCAAAGTTCATCTGCCACGTGTCTACCCATTCCGCTTATCTATGTCTATGTCATACAAACATATGATTTAGAGCATAGGAGTAGGCCATTCGGCCCTTTCAAACCTGCTGCGCCATTTAATAAGATCATGGCTGATCTGATTGTGGCCTCAACTCCACATTCCCGCTTAACCCCGTAAACGAAAAATGGATAGTACTATCATACATGGTGTGCCTGACTGCCCGCTTTCTAATCTTTGGTATGTGCGGTTTCAGTTTGATAAAACTCTCATGATGGTCTCTTTGCCATTTTTAAAAAAAAGATATTTCAATTCGAACATTGAATCTCCCGAAAACGTTTGTAGATTTTCTTCCTGTTGGAAGAGACACATTGTTAATTGTCTCAATGGAATTCAGCCTATAGCCTATATCACTAAAATATTGGTCTGTGCAAAATGTTACTTTTTTGGGGGAAAAAAATGCTTTCTGAACTGTTACCTTTGTGACAAATTATGATGTTTATTATTGACTGTAACAAAGGTGGCCAGTCCTCATTTACCCTAGATTGTGAGTGGCAGCTAATGCTTTAGAGATTTGTGAAGCTTTTTGGTAATCTTTTGTAGACTAGCTTTTCTGAGACAGTACACTTAATTGAATTGAGGGGAAATTTGCTGACTTTAATATGCTTGGAGTAGCTGCTTTAAGGAAAGCAATGTTTTACTTGCAAGTAAGCCATGTGTTCTTAACAATATTACTAATTCAGAAGGGTAGATTATTTACTGAATAAACTGTTGCGTTTAGCAAATGTTCTCTCATCCTGTTATCCTGAGATAGAGAGGACATTGATACTCAGTTTTTAAAAATAGCAATTCTACTTTCTTTGAATCCAATTTTAATCTTAATAAAATGTATAGAACTTACCTATTCCTTTCTGTTTCCATATAACAGGAGACAGTAGAACGGAATGTGGAAGAGGCATATGATGCCTTCAGAGCTGATCAGAGCCTGATACAGTAAGTACATGAATCGAAACCACGTCAACCCTGCAATATATTCACAAGGCTGTCAGTGTGTGTGTATTGAAGTAACCTTAAAGCAAAACTAACCCCACATGAAATCATCAGTATACGTGTTAAAGAACCGTGCATGTACTAACAACACTTGAAAATAAAATATTTTGGTTACCTTATGTGCAGTTTGAAATATCTGATGTGTGGCACCAGCTGGGTCAAATAACATAATACCATATAACTGTGAAAATCATAATGTGAGCTTCAAGTTTGCAGTGGGCCATCGCTGTGTATTTAGTGTCACACTGTGTGTTAGTAATTCTGATGCATTAATTCTCCCCCAACCTGAGTGCAGACTTCACATGAATTTCTCTATGCACCACCAATAACTGGTGCTGGTGGATCAAACATTTCTTAAATAATATATCGAGGTCATTGTGCTTTTTCTTGATCTACTCCTTACCCTGGAGGTAGAAGTTCCGTGAAACTTGTTTTGAAAACCAAATCTGATGGTTTTGGAACGAGTGAGAGTGTTGGAAGTTGCGAAGTATTCAAGTGAGAACATTGGCTGTATTTTTTACCTAGCTCTGTGTCAAAACTATTTGAAATGCGGCTTGAAAAGAGCTCAGTTTAGCTTTTTGTCACTGAAGGATGAGACATAGAAAAATGTCCTTACTGAGGCTACTTTGCCAGATTCCCTCTACTTGATTGTTAGTTTAAATGAGCTATTAATATTGTGTTTCTAATTTTTGTGAAAGCATTTTTTTTCCACAGTTGATGTTTTCATTACAATCTGTACCAGCATGGATTAAAAATCAAATTCAGTGCAGCTACTCTGTGAACAGTGTGAATTTATTTATGTAGAACTTAAGCTTCTCTGTAGTTACTGCCATTTACCTTTAGGCTTATCCTAGTTGTGGTTCTCCGCTTTGTCTCCAATGAATACATGTCCCTTTTTGAATTGTGGGGCTCAGATTTGCACATGCTATCCAGTTGTTGTCCAAAGCCTCGAGCTTAAATCTACAAAGATTATGCTCTGTGTTGTGGCAATTTATCCCCATATTTTATTTGCATTTTTAGTTGCTACTCCACATTGACATTGAAATTGACAAGTCTGTTGTCCTTTTTAAAGTCTCTCGCTGATAATTATAAATCCTTCACTTTATTTTTCTAGTATCTAGTATTTGAGGATTAAATTTGCATTATGTGGCAGCTTTGGCTCAGTGCTACCACTCTGATCTCTGATTCAGATGATCAAGGCTTCAAGCCCTACAACAGCGCACACTTTTGTATCATCAACAAACTTGCTGAAAGTTGTTCTAATGCTTTCATCCAGAATGTCATTATAGATAGGAATGCTGTTTTTGCTGACGCCCAGCCCTGCATGACTCCACTTGTAAACAGTCTCCACGCAGACCCACTGCCATTGATAACAACCCTCTGTCTATAAGAAGGCAGCTAATTTCTCATCTACCCCAGGACGAGCTTTCCAATCGCATTGGAATATTAATTAAACCGGTGTGCAGCATCTTGTCAAAAGATTTTTTGAAAATCCACAAGTACAATGTCCACTAAGCGAGTTTCATTATCCAACCTAGTAACCTTCTCAAAATATTCAACTTGACTGATGAGGCTTGACCTTCTTTTACAGAAGCCATGTTGCAAGTCTCTCATAGCCCCCCCTTCTCTGTCCCAGTAGACATGCAAAGAACTTTAAATGCTTCCTTCTAGCAGCTTGCCTCTAATCAAACATTACAGAAAGTGGGTATGCACAGTAGATTCTCCTCAAAACAGCTTTTTAAAACATATGTTTTGTTTGATTCCTCTGCACACACAAACATTAAAAATGCACCTTGCATCAAACTTGGAATGAGTGGATGGTATTTTGTTGAGTTTTTTTGTCTTTTTACCCACTTACCCCGCTCTCCCCGCCCCCAACCCTGCACTTGAGGATCTGTCTTGTTTGCTATATTCCATCAGAACGATGCAAAAAATTAGGTTCACCATTTACCAAAACACCCAATGCGTTACACAAATTATGGAACATTATGCATTTAAATTCAAATCTTCCAATTTGCTTTACTGTAATTGTAGAACTTATCAACTAATTTTAACAGCCTGTGAAATGTGCAGTAAGCTAATGCATTACCCTCTCTTTAGCACCTCTAGAACATTATTTCTTCCTGGAAGTGATCCTTTAGTATTTCAATTATGTTATTCTCAGCTTTGCCTGCCTAATTCACTGTTCGTGGGTGAGTCTCTTTGACAGTCATTTTTGGTCTGTAATTAAAATGAGTCAATTTATTATCCTGCATTCTTATAATTCTAAATTGTCCTTGAATTGCTCCTCTACTGTCATGTCAACTCATCAGACCCATTCTGATTATCACAAGAGGGGGAATATAGGTTTGTTACTTATACACTAGCCTTTAAATTGGAGGGTGGGTTGAACTGTATTCCAGACTGATGAGATACATGTCTCCTCAGCTGATTATAAAGCTCACAGTGCTGGTGGGTGCAGTTCAGTTTCACTCAGAGGCTGACGGATGTTGATACTAAAAACAGAAGCTGCTGATAATGCCCTGCAGGTCAGGCAGCATCAATGGAGAAAGACACCGAATTAACATTTCAGGTTGATGACCTTTTGTCAAAACTTGCAAAGAAAACCCATTGACCTGAAATATTGACTTTTTTTGTTGTTGGAGCAGACTTGATTTTTCATTCTGATATGGGAAATATGCCCATGGCTTCCAAACTCCAAGGTGTCGTAACTTGTGGTAGTGTGGGGGTTGTAGTACCTCAAAGATGCACTGGGGAGCCCCCTCCCTGGAGATCACCGGGTAAAGATTGTATGACAATTGCCCGGGAAGTTCAAACTTCTGTTGGGCAATTGCCCTGCAATGGGAACCATCTGAAATTACGATTGCAAATCACAAACTTTGGATGGTTCCGACTGTCTGACAGTAATAGCTACCCAGAAAAAGTTAGGAGAATTTAAAAGTAATTCTAACTCCTGGATAACCATAGTAATGACCTCCCCTGCCCCAACTACTGACTAACCCCCCATCCCCCCAATCCTACCCACTTACCGTACAAACTTATCTTCTCCCTGGCTTCTGAAAGCGGCTGGACCGTTGAACTTACCTGCTTTATGGGAGCTAGTGCTGTAAAAAGGGCTTCCTTACCTCCGACTCTCCAGCCCTCTACTGAAGGTCCCAGGAGTGCGCTGCGCTGCACAATTCTTGCCCAGCCTGAGTTTGAAGGTCAGGCGAGAAAGGAGTGGCTGAATTTCCATGTAAGTAGGAGTGGAGTGGAGTGGCAATGTGACTCCGATTGCCGCTCCA
This sequence comes from Carcharodon carcharias, assembly GCF_017639515.1. Taxonomy (NCBI): domain Eukaryota; kingdom Metazoa; phylum Chordata; class Chondrichthyes; order Lamniformes; family Lamnidae; genus Carcharodon; species Carcharodon carcharias. The sequence goes on along the minus strand of NC_054486.1, from coordinate 14,667,039 downwards.
CTGAAGTTACGGGCCATAAATTGAGATTTGAGTGTCCAAAATGCAAAGTGTTACCTGTTACCCAGCATTAATATTTCTTACCCGGAGAACAAAATTCTCTCACACATTGCTGCAAGGAACCTGCAAACTGCATTGCTTCGTGGAAAGCAGGACACGTTTGGCAGGTAGTAGAAGAATGCAGAAATGAATTTTAAAATGTAGCCACTTAAATTTTGGCACGTTGCTTCCTATAACAATCTTGCGGAGTTACGTGGTGTGGTGTTTGGTATTATCCTTGATGTTGCTGTAGCGTCAGGATAATCTCAACACACAAGGCAAATGCCTTTAATCATCCACAGTGTGAATGCGGGCTTTAGTCCCGATGTGGTGACCTTTAAATTCTGCATCATCTTGCAGCTGACCTGGTGGAAGATGAAAGGCAGTTTCATCATCAGAGGAAATACAGTTTTTGTTGATTCCACGTGGCGTGCCAGAGAAATGGGACTGTGACCAAGTTTGTTCATAAAGTTTCTCAGCAGATGGAGACAAAGAGGCAATTTACTTGTTTTTTTATATTCTATCCATGTCTGTTTCATCCTTCAGTTTACAGCTATGCTTTCGCTCTTAGAATTATCAGCTTGGTTTTAAGTGATCCTGGAATTGGTGCAAAGTTTTCTGTTTTGATATTGTCATCTGAAGGTATATTTCTTTCCAAGGAGCAAACGTTTTAGCTTTTTATGTTAAACTTTTAAATTAATTCTTTTGTGTTTACTGGAAAGCCTTGGGGCTTTCTCTTAAACTGTAATTTTTAGATTTTCAGCCTAATGTTGATGTAATGGTTGACAGTATACAAATGGTAATGATTTCACTTGGCACAAAGCATAGCTTTATATTTCTGTCAATAAAGAAAGAGAGATCCTTGATGATTTGGTGAGCTTGTTCACTTGAGAGCAAGATGCCCCAGGTTTGATTTCCCAGACTCTGCTAAGCTGAGTCACGTTACCCAGGGTTGGCTAGCTAGCTAGCTAGCAGTAGCACCGTTCCAGATACCTTCAAAGCCCTGAGGTTCATGAAAGGGAAAGCTGATCCCACTTGATCGTTCTCCAACAGCGCCTGTTAAAAACTTTACGTGTGTGTGGAGTTCAGCTAAAGGCAGGATCGAGCTGGGTTGTAATACCACTTGCAGTTAATTAGTCTACCGACATTGGCTGTCAAATGCAATGCTGAATGATGGTCACTTAAGAAAGGGATTACAAGACAAAGTGCCCGTGCATCTGTCCACTAATGAGGATTCCATGCTTTTTAGAAGAGAAGAGAAAAACTTGATAAAACGGATATGAAAAATTGGGAAACTAAATGTCCTCTGATATTCATTCGAAGGCTTAAATATTTCAATTTGAGAAGTCCGAATCCTGCCAGGTTTCAGAACTATTTTGAATTTCTTGTTATTGCCAATTTCATCTGACAAGAATGTTCAGCATCTCCTCTCTGAACTGATGTGTTTTTAGCCCTGCTGTACGTGGGTTAAATAGAAAATGTGTTACGCTGTGGGTTGTGAAGAAATTACAATAAGTCCACCAGGAGATACTTGGGCTGACGGGGCTCTGCCATCAGAAAGCTGCTGATGATTCATTTACCTATGTTGTCCCTCAGTAGAAACCAAGCTATTAAAAAGTGGAGGCTGTCACTGTGATCAGAAATCTGATGCTTCTGACCTTTCAGTTTCTATTAAAGCTGCAGAATTGCTGCAGATGGAACCATAAATGACGTTAACTGGATACTAGATGATTACACCACAGGCCACAATGACTCATGCAATCATCTGGGGAAGGCAGTATTTGAGTTCCTGAGAGTTAAGTTTGTGCGTTTCACTTTTCTTCGCCATTGTCTAGTGCCATCATCTAAATATTTAGTTTTGTTTTATTTAGTGAACTAAGATAGTCTCTGTAATTGCTGATCATGTGCAGAGAAAGGGCCGTTTGAGATCCATCTTAAAATGGTTTGAAATTTTAAGTAACTGTGATGACAGCACCAAGTAATGTTGTACCACATCACAAAGACTTGGAAGGTCATAAGGCTCAAATCCTGGTCCCTAGGTTCAGTTCCTCGTGTGTGCTGTGCTAATAAATCTCAAGGTCCTGCCTCAGTATCTGTGGGCTAGGAAAGGAAAATAAAATCCAAATTATTTGCTTTTGATCAGTGCTGGTAACCCTGGCTAGAGAGTGAATGCCAGATAAAGATCGAATTGTGCTTTGCTACACCTGACTTCCACTCCCAAAGAGGAATGTCTTCCCAAAATGCAGGATTTGGGCTCGTGAAGGCATAGTTTTCTTTCCCTAATTGTGAAGTGTATCCCGTCCCATCATAAATCCCATGCTAGGGGCAGGGGAAGCTGCTTTGAACTAAACATGGCTTGTCTCTTTGGTGTATTTATGTAATTTATTTTGTATTAACGCAAGGGTATCATTTGAAAACTCTTGTCACTGTGCAATAAATTAGCTGTTATATTCAAGTGGCACTTCAACAAAGGCTCATGTAAATTGCATTTTTGAGCCTCATCTCAGTCATTTAGTCTGCTAATGTTCAAGCGCTAAGGGACCTAGAAATAATGCTGGATGACTGAATGCTGAACACTGAGTCTCTGCTGTCTCACCTTGAGCACTTACAGGTCCCCGGTAAACAAATCCTGTAAGTGGAAATGAATTTTGAACATTATGAGGATTTAATGTTTCAAACAACTGAGTTTTTTAATAACTTGCCCTGTGAATTTACATTTCCAGCTTCCTGATTTCTTGGCCAAACAGAATCTAAGTGCATGCTGTGTACTAGTGACACAATCCTGCTATAGGGATAGCTTTCTTTAGTTGAGAGTGAAATTGTTTTGAGAAAAATCTCCTCTGTCTTTGTTTCGGAGCATTGCAGCATTCCTGATTGAGGACGAGGGAGCCTGTTTCCAGGCCAGTGCCACTCAAAGCAGCTGCTTGGTGCTTCATTCGAGTGGACTGTGGCAACACCCACTCCAAGAGTTCTTTTCCTTCACTTCAGCGGGTTGAGTCAATTGATATTCATCCTCGCAGGACAATTAATAATTGTAATATCCTCTTAACCTTTTCAGGTCTAATGTCATTCGTACCAATTTTTCAAACCTTCGTTCATAATCAGAATATCTCCTGCTTGGTACAAATTTAGTGTATCCTTCCTGCAATACAATGACCAGCTTTTCTCAGTCAGTACTCCTGCCGTGGAGTTGCTTGTTCTGATTTTGGGACCCTGCTACCTGCTGTGACTGTGGCGAAAAGTTGATGTGGAACTAAATTGTTTCCACAGAATTGATCTTTATTCATTCTGTAATGTTGTTTATATAATTTTCCTCCTAATTCAGCTGATAAATGGTTTGATCTTGCAGGTTGTGACTTCCTCTTAATTTGCAACACGCTCCAGCCTATGCATTTGTTCAACATATAGTACTTTTGCCAGGGCTAATTTATTCTGCTCATATGTAACAATGGTGCAGAATTGCATGCTGTCAGCTGAGGTTTTGCTCTGAGATTTACAGTGAACTAAATGCTGTATATTTTACTTCTGTTTAGTGGCTGCAGCACAAGCTCATCTTGCCTGATTAAGACTTCAAATACTATTAAGCTTTCAGTTCCTTGAAAATAATATAATAAACTGATATGGGCTTGGAAATAGTAACACATATAATTATGTTCTGAATTATGACATCCTCACTCAAGGCTGTCAAGTGAGTTCTGTTTTTGGGCTTCCATATCTGAAACCTTAAGGGGTATACACTTAAATGCTCATTATTTTTTGAAAATTCCAGGAGGAAACATTAACTACAGTTTTTAAGAATTTTATGGCCAGCTCTCTCACTTTTATCAAGTAAATCATTATACTTATTAGGTCTGTAACATACAAAGGGTATAAACTTGCATAATGCTACGATCTAAATGCAGTGTATTTGGGCTCAGAATCGATACGTGACAATACTGTAAATTCCTTTATATCACTCGGGTGTAAGACTGCAAGATATTTAAGATTTACAAAACTGAATAGTAAAAGATAGCAAGGCATCCATTCATGATCTGGCATGGGACCTGGTACTGCAGAACTATGCACTTTGCGGCCAGCAGTTGTCCATTTGTGAACGCTCAGTTAGGATGTTGAGTACAGCCCAAATGTATTAATGAAAATATTAATTGTACTGCAGTAGATAGAGGTTCAAGTGCTGCCTAGTTATCTGCATCGGTTGATTCAATCATGTGTGTGCTGTTTTCCAGGCCTGTCCTTCAAAGGGAGAAACATTTCCAGTACTTGAAGAAAGGTCTGAGGCACCTCTCGGAGTCATATGCGGTAAGACTTCAGGCAAGCGAGGTGGAGGGGCAAGGATTGTGCGTCTTGATTCGTGTAGATTCAGTGTGAGGTTTGGAGCTTAGCTGTTGATAGCTGATTAAAATGCATCGTTTTATTGGCGTACGCCGAATTTTCAAGTCCATTTTGCTTTCAGCCTTTGGGTAGCCAAATTTGAAGGGTTATAGTTGCTTTGTGGTTAGCTTTGGCAGGTCAAGTGTATTGAGATGACCTTAAGTTCTGATAGGAATAAAATGAAATATAAAAATATGCAACAAAAAAGCTAACCAATGCTTTGTACAGGCCCTGTACAAAAACAGCTGTCATTTTCACCTCTTTGTACTGTTCCCTTAGAGAATACTGAGAGGAAGTGGAAGGATTGTCATATTTATTTACTGTGTGACAGGGTAGAGAGTAAGCAATTATCCCATGAACTTAGCCATCTTTTTAACTATCAATAGTGTGGTTAGCCCTATAAATCGGGAGGGATTTATGAGCTTCTATAACACAACCAATGAGGAGAGCGTGGGAGGCGGCTTTCCTCTCTCACCAGATGTGAGTATCCCACTGCAATTTTTTTTAAATTCATTCTTGGGTCGCGGGTGTCACTGGCTAGGCCAACATTTATTGCCCATCCCTAATTGCCCTTGTTTGGAGGGCATTTAAGAGTCAGCCACATTATTGTGGGCCTGGAGTTATATGTAGGCCAGACCAGGTAAGGATGGCAGATTTTCTTCCCTCAAGGACATTAGTGAACCAGATGGGTTTTTACAACAATTGGCAATGGCTTCATGGTCATCATGAATTCACAATTCAGAGACTGAGTTCCGGTGTTAATTGGATCCTAAACCAGATGTTGAAGAGTGAACCCAGAGGCTAATCCTTTTTCTTGATAATAGGTTTATTTACAGAATGCAGCATTATATATGTCCGCCTTCTAACCTGTCACCCCCCCTGCCACCCAGTGTCCCAGCAGTTTCTATTTATGCTCTTTTGATAACAATAACAAATGAGCAAATCAACAAGTTAAATTAAAGTGATAGCCCCCATTTCTCTTCACACTCTTTTGAATATACCAGTAAAACGGGCACTAATAGATCAAATTAACAAAGTCTATTTATAAGTGATATAGTTACTTAATTAGACAATGCCCTTTACCTGTATAGCTTAATCATATAACTAATATATCTTCAACATTCAGTCTTCACTTTTGGCATTGTCTGGAGTGGATTTTGAGCCTTGCATCATCTGACTTTGAAGAAGGAACACTACCGCTAACCCAAAGGCTCACTTCCAATTCAAGACAGTGAGGTCAATTCAGGAACACAGAGACTGATGTGAACAGGATCATGGGCAGTTATAGTTTGAGTAGTGGTGAATTTTAGTAATAATTGTAGTATGTTTGATGGTAATGGTGGCCTGACTTGGAGAATTATATAACTGTCCTTCTTTTGATTTTTTGATTATAAACATTATAGTCACAATGACTGTGTGAATTATCTTCACTTATGTCCATCTCAAGTGTGAAGTACAGTATATGTGCAGCCAAGTAAATGCCAGTAGAAAAAAAATCCTTGTTGACAGTTTATAGTGAAGCAAATTTTTACCATCATTGTGTCTGAATGCATTTTATATCCTGAGATTTAACGGTAAGATCTGCTTTTCCCTGGAATATTTTTTTATGATTGACGTTTATGAGACAGCTTCCCACAGTAGTATCCCCATTTTGGAAGGTACCAAAAGCAGATTTTACTATTAAATCTCAGGATATTAAACACATTCAGACACAATGTTGTCAAAATTAGCTTCACTACAAACTGTCAAAGAGGATTTTTTTTCTATTGGCACTTACTTGGCTGCACATCTTATGGATATTATTTTGAATTGGTGTATAGGATTGTTTTATTGAATGTGATTTTAATGTTTGTGCTGGATGTGTGGGTGATGGCCCAGATTTTGCGGTCAGTAGTGAATAGAAAGATTTAATGGCCCTGCGGCATCGATTTCCCATTTAAGTCATCAGTTTATTCCTGGTGACATCTCTCGAGGATCGTTGGTGTCTAGAAACAGTGAAATCATTAAGTGGGCTGAGCACTGAATCAAATTGAAGAATTCTCACAGATAGCAAACTCGGACGTAAAAGGCAAAAATTATCATTCAGTTTTATGGAGAGTGAATTAAAGATTGGGACACACAAGTGGGTTTAAAGTGGAAGATGAAATATCAGAAACCTTGAAGGAAAAAAAAGATAATTTGTATTATTTCAAAAACCAATGGAATTTTTATCGAATGGAGGGAATGAGAGTCCAGACTTGTAAGTTTGTTTTTTAGGGCCAGGAAGGTGGTTTAGTAACTATGGCTTAGAATAACGTAATAAACAATATTACACCTCGTTCAACAAGCCTGCACATTTAAATTTTTTGATGGATTTTACAGTAAATGTGTATAAAAAAATTGAATTTACTGATCTTGTGCATTTGCGAAAACTACAACAGTGCATCCCATGGAGGAGCAGGGTCGTAACAAAGCGATTTCCGTACTTCTGCAGTTAACTGCACACGTGCAAATGCCAGAAGTCGCTGTCAGTTTTACACAGTAATGAGCATGAAAGCTGACTCTTGTCATCATCATTACAACCACAAACACTAAGCCATTGATTGTTCCAATATTGTGCTCAATTTTATCAAATGCACCTAGGCTGGGTTATTCAAGAAAATGCCTGCTTTCAAACAGGAACATCAGTTATTTGTGTGTATTTTTCAGAGGTGGGGGGGGGGAAATAAATGAGTAATGAAGGGTGGGATTTTCTGGCCCTGCCTGCTGCCAAGATTGTCCAGTCCTACCAAAAGCCAATGGAATTTTGGCTGAGCCACTGAAACTCCCCTGTGGGTCCCGATACGATGGGGCTGGAAAATCCTGGCCAAAGTCTCAAATTAGAATTGCAACTTTTTAAAAAAAAAATAGTATTCACTGTGGCAATTTAAACACACTATGTCCAGCTGAGGCTTGTTCTTCTCCTTCACTTTATCTAACAGAAACTAATTAATGAAGTGTTATGTCCAAGTGATCCACTACAGATTAAATGTATTTAATCCTTTAGGGATTGTCGCACTATTTAAAGCTTAATTTAATCTTCTATGATGGTGGAAGGTTCTGAATTGAACAGCTGAGCTCTGAAGAGTCAGAAGATTCCTGGTTATTCACCAGTTTTGATCCTTGGTCCGTTTTGTTTGCTGATTTTATCAATGGTCGCAATGGGACTGCTGGAGTCACCCTTACTCTCTCTCTGGTTTAGGAAGGGGAACATCAGCAAGGATTCTGGCTGCACATTGCTATTCAGAAACCTCTGCTAGTGCTGTGCGGGTGTGAATGTAAGGTGAGGGCATGTTGGGACCTAGCTATGTCTCCCCTCCTCCATGGTCAACTGCCTGCTGACATTGGCAGTTTCACACATAATTAATGGCCACCAGGATGTGACATTGGAAATAAAAGAAATCATGAAACTATATCACATTAACAAGAACTGTAACAAGGACAAAGAAAAGTACTAAATACAAATAGGTTTTTTTAAACTCCACAAATGTGCAGCAGGACATTTATACCTGTAAGAGACAAATAGCATTAGAATAAAGAGTAGTTCAGAAATAGGAGGAACTAAATATGAGAGAAATGTGAGGCAGACTAAGATGAGTTTAGAATGCATGTGTGTAGATGTCTGGTTCCTGGTAAATGAGGTGGTGAGCTGCAGGCACAAGTCACTACATGAGATCTGACTCAAAGTGGAAGGATGGGCACCTAATATTTCTAGCTGCAATGTGTTCAGGAATGATTAGAAAGGGAAAAAAGAGGGGGTATCAGTATTTATCCGGCAGTAAAGATACTGCTACAGTACTAGAAATGGTTGCTGTCCTTGAGGGTTCAAAGGTGGAACCTCTGTTTAGAACTGGTTGTATACTATAGGCCAACTAATAGTGGGAAGGAGTTAGAAGAGCAAATTTGCAGACAAATTGCAACAACTTTAGAGTTATGATTATGGGGAACTTAATTGTCCAAATGTAGACCGGGGAAATAACAAAAGTGCAAAGGGCAAAAAAGTAGAGGATTTCCTGAAAAGTGCACAAGAGAAATCTCTTGTTCAGTATGTTTCCAACCCGCAAGTAAAAAAGCAGTGCTGGATCTAGTTCTGGGGAATGAAGTGGGACAAGTAGAGCATGATTGGCGGGAGAGCTTCTGGGAATCTGTGATCACAAGATTAGGTTTAGAGTAGTATTGAAAAGGACAATGAACAATCATATGTGAAAATACTCAACTATAGGGGAGCTAATTTTAGTCGAAACGGGTCCTGTTTCAGATAGGTTAAATCAAACGTTGGCAGGCAAAACAGTAAATGAGCAAAAGGAAGCCTTTTAAAGAGGAAGTAGTTCAGGTCCAGACACACCACATTCCTACAAGAGTGAAAAGAAGGACATCCAAAGCTTGAGCTTTCTGGATTTACTACAGATGTAGGATTAAGATGATTGAGAAGGTTTATGGTAAAATTCAGGTTCGTAATTTAGTAGTGAATCAAAATGTATGGGAAAGAACTGAGAAAAGGAAAGAAGGGGGCAATGAGAGCACGTTAAAATAATTTCGTGGGCAATGTAAATAGGAATCCAAAAGTTTTAGAAACCTGTAAATATTAAAAGGCTAGCCAGAGGAAAGCTGGGGCCAATGAGGGACCAAAAAGATTATTTTATGAAGGCAGATGATATGGCTGTAAGTAAGTACTTTGCATCTGTCTTCACTATACAAGAGGATGCTGTCAATTTCACAGTGAAGGAGGAAGTAGTAGTGAAATTGGATAGGATTAAAATAGATAAAGAGGAGGGAGTTAAAGGTTGGCAGCACTCCAAAGCAGAAAAGTCACTCAATCCAGATGGGATGCATAGTGGGTTGCTGAGGGGAAGTCAAAGTTAACATTGGAGTGACTCATGGCCATAATCTTTCAATCCTCCTTAGATATGTAATTCACTCTAGCACGGCCAATGTTACATCCACTTTCACAAAGCGGGAGGGATAAATTTGTTAAGTAATTCTGCTTGCTTTTAAAGTTTCTTTTAAACTTAATGAACCACAAAACTTCTGCATATATTTCTCTTTAAATTGAGACTGTTAGAAGTGGAGGCAAGAAAACTGTTGAGTAATTTGGCAGAAATGAGAACAGGGAGTCAGGGTTGGGAGCTGGTTGTGAGATTGACTGTGAGTTGGTGGTCCTTTTCATCCCTGGAAGCACAGAGTGGGATTGTTGAGCAGGAGATGTGAATAGTGAGGGAAATTAAATAGTGAGATGGCCTTGTCAGCAACTGATATCTTGTGAGGAAATGAAGCTTCACGTGATGTGGCCAAAAGGACGGACCTAGGTATAACTGGAAGAGGTGATGCAGATTGTGATTGAGTGAGGGAAAAATGGCAGTGAGGTCAGGGAAGAAGGGCTTTCAGTATGAGATGACACTCAGAAACAAGAGCCCTTGCAACATTTGTATGGAATGTGCTGTAGATGGTGTGGCCTTGGGAAGAGTGAAGAAGTGAATGTTGCAGATCTCGATTTCAAAAATGCCCTCTATATTGACAGTCTTAATAGGATAAGTAATGGGGAGACTTTGCATGTCAAGGAGGAATGAGGCCTCCTTACACTGGAAAAAGGGTAATCTGAGGGAAATGAATGCAGGGAAAGCTAAAGTGGTGGGGATATTTGTCAGAGGAAGGGCATGGGAGATTTTAATATTGGAGAGTCAACTTTGAGTGCTGTGAAAGAGGATGTAGAGCAAACTGAATCAACCATAAATAATGTGGAATCATAGAATGGTTACAGCCCAGAAGGAAGCCATTGGGCCTATCGTGTCCACGCTGCCTCTCTGCAAGAGCAACTTCTTTAATCCTGTCCCTGCCTTTTCCCTGTTTTAGCCCTGCAATTTTTTTTCTTTGCAGATAATTATCTAATTCCCTTCTGAAAGCCATGATTGAAGCTGTCTCCATCATACTCCAGGTCCTAACCACTCATTGTGTAAAATAATTTTTCTAATGTCGCCTCTGCTTCTTTTGCCAACCACTTTAAGGTGGTGCCCTCTGGTTCTCAACCTTTCTGCCAATGGGAACAGTTTCTCTCGATCTATTCTGTTGGGACTCCTCATGATGTTAAACACCTCTATCAAAACTCCTCTCAACCTTCTCTAAGGAGAGCAGTCCTTGCTTTGACAATTTAACCATGTAACTGAAGTCCATCATCCCTGGAACTATTCAGTAAATCTTTTCTGCACCCTCGCCAAAGCTTCACATCCTTCTTAAAACTTTTTAGGAAGGATGTGAAGCTTTGGTGCTCAGAATTGGAAGCTGAACCAGTGTTTTATTAATTTCATACTAACCTGGAGTACTCCAAAATACCATATTAAATGACATGCATAGCCCCTGTTTAAAACCAGCAACAAACATTTGTTTCCATAGTGTTTTGGAAAAGAGTACTGTATTTGTTTCTCAATCTGAAGTTCACATGTCGATGTCTGAGGATTGTCTTTGTTTTCAATATTCTAAGTAAACATATTTATTTAGGAAATATGTTATTTTGGACAAATGTGGCATAATAACACATGAAAGTGCAATCACATTCCTATCTGTTTGATAATCTTTGTGTAAATCAGGCATTTCTACCTTTTTTCTCCAGCTGTGTTTCTCTTGTTGTTACATGCCTATAAATGTTTCTGGTTTTGCTTCAGTGTTTGGATGCCAGTCGGCCCTGGCTTTGTTACTGGATCTTGCACAGCTTGGAGCTGCTGGGTGAGCCAATTGATGACTGCATGGCTTCCGAGTGAGTATACAAAGCCTAAGATCATTTTTGTTGTTGAATGCCCGTTGTAGATGATTCGGTTTTACATCAGATTTGAAGTTTTATATTGATAGCTTGCATGGACCTAGCTTGTAGTCGAACATTTTCACAGGTATCCTTGGCTGAATCATGCAGTCCCTATTTCTTCTATATTGTGGCAAAAGGTAGTTTCACACAGTAGCTGCTAATATTTGTGGGGTGGGGGTTACTGACTTGAGAGAGTTAGTGAGGCTCGCAGTGTTGGAGAACTCAATTAACAGTTTGCGAGAGATAGTCTGTGAGGCTTAAAACGTTAACTTATATCATCCAAGCATTCCTGTTGTAAAGCAGACCAAAATAAACATAGCTAGACAAAAGGATATAAGAATTGGAAGGGCTTTGCTTGATTCATTGTTTCTCCTTACCATAAATTATCTTCTGCAGCTGGCACAATAAGGATTGTGGATTGAACAATGATTGTTCAGCAGATGAGTATAACGTCCTAATCTGTTTTGTGTCGGAGGTGACATATGATTGAGGTCACATTGCATCACATGCCCAGAATAGAGGCATCCAGCTGAACTTAAACTCGAAAGCTTCTTGCAAGTTCCTAACCCTTGGCTTCCTGCTTGAACATTATGAAGTATGTAGGCCAGTCTTGAAGTTTTCAGAGAGTGCTGATGGTCTGAGCTTCTTAATGGTGCTTGAAGTCAGTGGCAAACGCTGTTACTTCGATGCAGATGGCAAAATCCAACCCATTATCTCTTTATTTATAAAGTCTGATTGTATTACTGTAAAATGAGTTGAAACTTAAACTTTCACGCTTAAAGAAGACATTTATGTAGGTGTTTGATGCTTTTATTAGGCCAGAATTATTTCCACTGATTTATGCCCATTTTAAGTTCTAATGTATTCAAGAGCAATGTGGGCATTAGTCAACGTTTTCAAAATGGGTCCATTTTTGGATTTAGCTACTGTGTTGTGTCTATGGAGGAAACTCCAGGCATTGGGGATCATACTTGGGAATGGAGGGTAGCTAATGCAGATATTTTGAATAAGAAATGTACAGATACTTCCTCTTTTAATTGAAATGGTTCTTCCTGCTGATCAGGCTCTGATTCAAAATATTAAAAATCATATACTCCACAGCAAATTTTCAGAATTGATAATAGTTTGACTTTTTGATTATCTATCAGTTCATAATTATATTTTCCCTCCTTTCTAAATAGCATTTGTCAATTCTTGACGCGATGTCAAAGTCCAAATGGTGGATTTGGTGGTGGACCAGGCCAAGAGCCACATCTTGCTCCAACATATGCAGCAGTGAATGCGCTCTGTATTTTAGGCACGGAAGAGGCATATAATGTTATTAACAGGTAAGCATGATTAAAGGATACCACAAAAAATATCCTAAATGGAATATAGTTGGATTTTTATGGTGCTCCAAACAGGAAAAAAAATGCATGTAAACTTTGTGCAGTGTGTGTTGTATACTAAAAGACAGCAGGGAACTTGCATCCAAAATATATGAATTCTTCAATTTAGCTACCATAAAAATAGCCATATGGAAACCTGTCATGTGTGTCTCATATGAAAAACATACTCAGATGACATGTCTCAACTATGACTGGCTTCCATAAATTTAGAAAGAGGTCAACATTTTTCCCTATCTTGGATTGTAACCCTCAACATTCAGACCCAAGGTTGACAGCAGCTAGTACTCAAGGGACTGGATTAGCAGCTAGGAACGGGAAATGGTGCCAACCACACCCTCAGTTTGTGCCAGCAGGCTGACAATAATCCTGTTGACATGATGCGTTTTCATGTAGCTACTTTTGGACAAGATAAATCAGAGAATTTTGGCTTCCTCTTCAGGAGAACCCATTCTGCATGTTTTTCCATAGAATTTTATGTATGGGGAAGATCAATCCTACGTCAAAGCCATTGGTCTCTTTCAACCGTTCAAGGTAAAGTTTCTTTGCAGTGGTTGTCTGATGATGCTCCTCTTCAGCACCTTAGCATGTTTTCTACCTTTAAAAGTGCTAAATAAATGGACTATGCTATTATAATCACCTTGCCCCCCGGACCCTCCGCCCAACCCCTCCACCGAATATAATAATTTCAGTCTTGTAAGTATTATCTCTCCACTTTGCCCCATTACTACTGGAAGAATTTTCTGCTGCCTTACCTCTGCTCTGTGAACTCCTTCCACCCGCTTTTTGAAAAAAAGACTTCTCAAGGCTCATTCCTCTGATAAAAGCTTTCAGTCACTTCTAATCAGTTCCTTCTTGTCAGCTGTCTCTTTACACCTATTTGTGAAATGCCTTGGGAAGTTTTATATAAATGCAAGTTGCTGCTGAGTCAGATATACTACTTGAACGAATGTACAGCTTCTGTTTTAGTGTTTGGTGTTTTATGAAAGGAACCCACTTTCAGCTAATAATTAGAAAAAAGGGAGCGAGAAATAAACAATGGAAAGGAAACACTCCATTTTGTCAATGCTTCCTTATAGCAGAACCGTTTATAGTTACAACGAGACCTGGGTGTCTTTGTACACCAGTTGCTGAAGGTAAGAATGCAGGTGCAGCAGGTGGTAAAGAAAGCAAATGGTATGTTGGCCTTCATAGCGAGAGGATTCGAGTACAGGAGCAGGGATGTCTTGCTGCAATTATACAGGGCCTTGGTGAGACCACACCTGGAATATTGTGTGCAGTTTTGGTTTCCTTATCTGAGGACGGATGCTCTTGCTATAGAGGGAGTGCAGTGAAAGTTTACCAGACTGATTCCTGGGATGATGGGACTGACATATGAGGAGAGATTGAGTCGGTTAGGATTATATTCGCTGGAATTCAGAAGAAAGAGGGGGTATCTCATAGAAACCTATAAGATTCTAACAGGACTAGACGGGGTAGATGCAGGAAGGATGTTCCCGATGGTGGGGGAGTCCAGAACCGGGGTCACAGATTGAGGAAAAGGGGTAGACCATTTAGGACCGAGACGAGGAGAAATTTCTTCACCCAGAGTGGTGAGCTTGTGGAATTCGCTACCACAAAGTAGTTGAGGCCAAAACATTATATGTTTTCAAGAAGGAGTTAGATATAGCTGTTGGGGCAAAAGGGATCAAAGGATATGGGGAGAAAGCAGGAGCAGACTATTGAGTTGGATGATCAGCCATGATCATAATGAATGAAGGAGCAGGCTCGAAGGGCCGAATGGTCTACTCCTGTTCCTATATTCTGTGTTTCTATGTTTATTTGTGTACCACATTTTATTTCTAAAATTGTTGCTGTTGTAAAAATTAAAACTCGTCATCAAATGTAGAAAATATTTTAACCAGCAATCAAAATTCCCAGTGCTATAATTGAATAAATAGACCAGAAAAATAATTTTTCAATCAGCTGCAGAGTACTTGCATCTAAATTTGAAAAGCTGACAATGATCCTGATTTACTATCTTACTGATGTGATCATTGCATTCCAGAGTGTCTTCGGATAATATACTTGTTGTTTAACATTACGAATTGGAAAATAATTTTTCAGTGAAAGACAAACGCTGTTAACAATGAAACAAGAACAAAGAACAAAGTAAAATACAGCACAGGAACAGGCCCTTCGGCCCTCCAAGCCTGCGCCAATCATATTGCCCATCAACTGAAACATTTTACACTTCCGGGGTCCGTATCCCTGTATTCCCATCCTATTCATGTATTTGTCAAGCTGCCTCTTAAACACCACTATCATATCTGCTTCCACCACCTCCTCTGGCAGCAAATTCCAGACAATCACTACCCTCTGCCTAAAAAACTTGCCCCGCACATCACCTTTATAGTTTTCTCCTCTCACCTTAAATCTATATCCCCTAGTAATTGACTCTTCCACCCTGGGAGAAAGCTTCTGACTATCTACTCTGTCCATGCCGCTCATAATTTTGTAAACTTCTACCAAGTCGCCCCTCAATCTCCGTCGCTGTAGTGAGAGCAATCCGAGTTTCTTCAACCTGTCCTCATAGCTAATAACCTCCAGACCAGGCAGCATCCTGGTAAACCCCCTCTGCACCCTCTCCAACGTCTCCATATCCTTCTGGTAATGTGGTGACCAGAATTGGATGCAATATTCCAAGTATGGCCTAACTAAGGTCTATACAACTGCAGCATGACTTCCCAGCTTTTATCCTCAATACCCCAGCCAATGAAGGCAAGCATGCCATATGCCTTCCTGACTACCTTATCCACCTGCGTTGCCACTTTCAGTGACCTGTGGACCTGTACACCCAGATGCCTCTGCCTGTCGATGTAAGAATAAATGCCAGCTTCAAATGAAAAATTTTGTACATCTGTATCAATGAATGCACATTTGTTAGCATTTAGGGATTCCACTCCATTGTTTATCTACAGTTTTCGTGGACAATCAAATTTAAAACTCATATACTGTAATATGAAATAGCAAAGAACAAATTTGTGTCAAATGCACAACTGAAAAATCAAAAGAAATTTGATGTTTGTATTGGTTAACAATGTGTTTGCATATACGTGAAATGTTCCATTCTTATTTGGTATTTTTGTCACAAATTGTCTTTTGTACTGAAAATAGTAGAATGCAAAACCCTTGATGGCACTGAATGAAACCGTACGATCATAAATACTAACAGAAAATGCTGCAATAACTCAAGTCCGGCAGCATCTGTGGAGAGAGAAACAGAGTTAATATTTCGAGTCTAATATGACTCTTCATTAGAACTGAATTCAGTCATATTAGACTCGAAACGTTAACTCTGTTTCTCGCTCCACGGATGCTGCCAGATCTGCTGAGCTTTTCTAGCATTTTCTGTTTTTATTTCCCATTTCCAGCATCTGTAGTGTTTTGCTTTTATATGATCGTAATGCAGCACACTATTTCCTCCAAACTACCCAGCACTAATTGGTGCACGTTTCTTTTATCTATTTGTATGTACATCAGATGATTTAAGATCAAAAGGAAAATAGTAAAAATGCTGATGCAGGGAATTCTCTAAAAATATAATTACAAAGATATGGCTGATTTGAAGTTGGAAAATTGTTTTTTTTAATTGAGACACAATATTGATTCACTTCCACCAGTGGCAAAACTCAAAGCTTTGGCTCAGAAAAGGGCTGTCTGCACAATCCTTGGAAGACTTAGACCAGTCCTTGAGGTTAATTAGCAGACACCAGCAACGCCCATCGCATGATGAACATATATATGATAGCAGCGGGTCAATCGAGTTTCCCCTTCAAACATATTGCAGAAATGCAATCTGATCCCCAATACTCCCCGCCTACCAGAGAGAAGCAGAAACCCAGAGCAAATCAGGGAATGGAAAGAAGTGCTGTAGCTTAGTGAGGTTTAAATGATGTTGTTGCAGCATTTACTTTGTGTGGAGCTTATGCTTCACCCTTCCTGTATGCACGCTTAATGTTCCTGTGACTTCAAATGTATTTTAGTGGCAGAACATTTTAGAAGTTATCATTTGTAATTTGAATGATGAACATCCTCACCAATGGTTGTCTTCACAATGATCATGACTAACAAATGAGGATATATAAAACTCATTGAACTATTGAATGCCGTGGATTGATTGACAGGATAGAAGTTTATATTGCATCCCTAACCTCTGTTCTCTGTGGGAAACGCTTCACAAGCCCTCCTCCCTCTCTCTCTCTCTCTCTCCCCGCTTCCAATAACTCAAGTCACTACCAAAGAGCTCCTGTAAGTGGTTAGAGGGAAGAAGCCTGTGAACATACTCCTTGCTTATGCATCTAGTGTGTGGCATTGGCTGTAAGAGGAGTAAAATCTTTCTGAATGTAACATCCTCTTTCTCAACCTTCTGCTTTATTACTTAAGTATCCTAGTACCATTAAGCCATACAGCAGCTGACTTCCAATTCATCATCAATGCAGCCATGCAACAATTTATAAATGATTGAGCCTGGATGATTTTGATATGTTTTTGTTTTAATTATTGCACCTTGCTTTCAAAGTAAGGACAATCAGTTCGAATGTAAAGGTAAACTTTGATTATGACAAATCTAAGGATATTGCCTGATCATTTGAACCAGTAGTAATCTAACTTAAATCAATGATATATTGAACTTAAGGCTGAACCAGGTCTGATTGGTGGATCTTTGTTCTCAATACAGGGAAAAGTTGCTAGAATTTCTATACTCTGTGAAGCAGCCTAATGGTTCCTTCACTATGCATGTGAGCGGAGAAGTTGATGTCAGGTGAGTTTTGATTTTGATTGGATACTTATTGGAAGGCAGTAAGCGCTGGGAACTGTATTTAAACTTAAAATAATTTGACCAGGCAATGGACATTTGGACAGAGGTATTAATACTTTCATACTGTGTCTAATATATTCACTGTGAAATATTATAATTAAGTTAAAGTAAACTGGGCAAAATAATATGTATGATATTGAACCTTGGTCTCAATTTTTGAGTATTTATCCAATTCTGAATTTTTATTTTCCAGTGTTGGATAATTTACTCCATAGATCACATGAGAGTATTTTCCATTCTATTTCTTTCCAAAGCAACATTTCAGTTAAAAAAAACAAATAAAACAGATTATTTGAATTCCCTTATCTTAAAGAACTTCTTGCTGTCTGGTGAAAGAAAACTGTCACATTCTTCTAATAAACACTTAGGGGATACAATATACAATGAGTGGAATACCTGACATAGGCCTGAATTTTTGTAAAGACAGAAGGGCACCATGCCTAAGCCAAAATGGCACCAGAGTACCAATTCCAGAAATGGTGCTCTTGAACACAAGACCCACCATTTTCACTGGGACTGGGTGGGGGAGGAATGAGGGCGGGAGATATTTTACACTTCTGTGGTTCATGTAGGCAGCGGCATATTTAAAAGTGCAGCTGTCTTCAAACGAAAGCAAGTTTTGTTACTGGGATTTCCAAAACATGATTCATGGGCTTTTGACATTTGAGGAAAAGGTCTGAACCCAATGGAGTTCTCTGGGAGAGATCAGCGACCCTTTTGGAGAGGATATGTATGTATCCCTTTGCGATTGTTAAGAATAGATATGAATGTGCATAGAAAGTGGATAAGCTCTGTGGGACTGTCAAGCTGTTAAATCATTTAAACCCCAAAGCCCTGTAAATTTCTGGGAAGAAAGTCTGCAGTTGAAAAAGAGTGCTTGCAATTTCACTGTTTGTTGACAGAAGGATTAGCGTTGCTTGACTGTTTGCACAGCCTATCATCGCAATGGGGCATAAGTTCATAGTTTGATGGCTCCAAGTGATTATAAAGAGATTAGCTCTGTTTGAGGTGGGGCTATTAATACAAATGCTTGTTTTTTTTTATAAGGGATTAAGTACTTGGAGGGTTGACATGGAGGTCTGAGGGGGTATGAGCTGGCATAGTTGGCATGGTTGGGAAGGTGGTGCAGATTGAGAAGGTGGTGGTGAACCACTGCAGCCCATGTGGTGTAGGTACACCAACAGTACTATTAGGGAATGAATTCCCGGCAATGATGAGGGCACAGCAATATATTTAGAAGTCGGGATGCAGCGTGACCTGGAGGGAAATTTGCATATCTGGGAAACTTTGTATTTTCTAATGGCAGATGCCAGTGTCGTAGGCTAGAGGAATGGCTAGTTTTGGAGCGTAAGTCTTCAGCCCTGCAGCTGGGATGTTGTCAGAGCCCATGGTCCTTCTTGTATCCAGTGGGCTCATCCATACCTTGATATTGCGTAGAGTGAATCCAGTTGGCTGAAGACTTACCTCTGTAATGGCGGGGACCTCAGGCGGAGGCTAAGGTGGACCCTTCAATTGTCACTTCTGGCTGAAGATAGGTGTGAACACTTCAGACTTGCCTTTTTTACTCATGGTTGAAGGTGGGGCCCTCTGGAGCCTTCTCTTCCCTTTGTTTTTTTAATAGTTTATCACCGTTTACAACTAGATGTGGCTGGACTGCTGAACTTTGATCTGATTCATTTATGATGGGGTCACTTGACTCTGACTATAGCATGTTGCTTCCGCTCCTGAGTATGCCTGAGCTGCTCCTGGCATGCTCTTCGACACTCATCATTGAACCAGGATCTGCCCCCGATCGGATGGTAATGGTAGAGTGAGGGCTATGCAAGACAGTGAGGTGACAGATTCTGGTGGAGTACAGCTCTGCTGCTGCTGATCGCACACAGTGTCTCATTGTTGCCCAGTTTTGAGTTGCTGGGTCTATTATGAATCTATCCCCTTCAGAGAATTAGTATTACGTAACAGAAAAGAGGGTGTCCTTAGTGTGAAGATGGAACTTTGTCTCCATAGCGAATGGGCAGTGGTCACTTCTACAGAAGCATCAGCGCGCGATAGCTTGGTGTGAACAAGGTCAAGTAAGTTTTTCCCTCGTATTGGTTCTCTCTCCATTTGCCACAAGCTCAGTCCAGTAGCCATGCCCTTCAAAACTCAGCCAGCCTGGTCAGTAATGGTGCTATCACACCACTGTTATGATGGAAATTAAAGTTCCCCACCCAGAGTACATTCTGCGCCCTCGGTACTTTCTCCAAGTGGTGTTCAACATGGAGAATTATTTATTCATTTGCTGATGGAGGGTGGGAGGTGGAAATCAGCAGGAGGTTTCTTTGCCTCTGTTTGACCTGAGACTGTGCAACCTCTTGAGGTCTGAGGTCAACGTTGAATATTCCCAGAGTCACTCCCTCCCAGTTGTATGCTACCATGTCACCATCTCTAGTCTGTTCTGCTGGGAGAAAAAGACAAACTTGGAGGTTGTAGTGGAGGAGTCTGGAATGTTGAAAAAGGATTATTTAAGCAGGGTGTGTGAATTCTGAATTTCATAACAAATAATTTCCCCTGTGCAGCAAATGTATCAATCTGAGCTCAATGGGTTTCTCAGTTGATAAATGCAGGGTTTATATGCTTAGAACAGGCACAGTACTTCTCAGTATAAGAACTCAGCCTATTTGATGGAGCCTTTGCTGATTGAATGTTCTTCCCTGAAAATAAAACCTTAGTAAATCTGATTTAGTTTGTCCCTGGTTGCCCGTGGCATATCTTTCATTTTGTTTGCTTCTTTGACCCTTCCTGCATTAATGTGACATCTCCAGGCTTCAACTTATTGCCTCTCAGTGATAGCAGTCAACAAGCACAATCCTGGAGAATCAAGGATATTAATCTGCATCTGAGTGTCTTTTGTTGTGTCGATTGGCTTATCAATGCACCCCATATTGTCCACGTCAGAGCAATGTTTGCTTTCAGTACCCACCTTCCACTTATTCATAAAAAAATATGTATTTGCTTGAAACCTTTTAATTTTATGGATGAGAGACTTTCCAATTTTTATGTCCTTTCCACTTAAAGCATCTTGGAGATGTGAATCTGATTTATTGAGGCATGGTCGCTTTGCTGCCTCATTCACTGTTTTGCTTTCTTTTCACCTTGAATTATGAAGCACAATAAAAGCAACAAACCATTTGAGGGTGTTTAGGATCCTCGGCTGCACCAAATATTTCCTGCTAAATGTAAAGGCCCACTCCATAAGTTGTTCCCTATGAACTCAAGTGAAACCTGGTAATGTTTCATTGCCATGGTGAAGCATAATACGCATTGTCACTTGTTCACTGGAAATGACACTGGCTGTCAGATGATGTGACATTGGCTTTCATAGCAATAGAATAAGAGCTGTTGAACTGGCTAACGTCTACAGGATGCATTTCTCTCCCTAAGCACGGAGCTGTCAATCAACAAACAAAGCATCTGGCCAGCCATTTAACCTGGTAGCTTGGAAATTAGGCCTACCTTCCACTGGCTTCCAAAACAATGGCCACTTCCTGACTGAAGTCAGTCTCAAAGTCTGTCGGTGCCACAATGATACCTGAAACTGCCTTTAAACTCCATCCGCACCTGACAATTTGGATGATTCTTCAATCAGGAAACTGCCTGCAGTGGTTATCCATCTTCATAAACCTTAAAATTCAAGGGCAGAATTTTATGGTGCCCCGCCAGCAGCTTTCCAGGTGCTGGGTCCGTAAAATTCCCGAGATGGCCTCGCGCAGCCAGAACCCCCAACACACCCCCCCCCCCCCCCGCCTGCCCCTGACTTGTCCGCAGTTTGATGTGGGGCAGGTGAGGCCTAGGACGGCTCGCCCGCCCTATTCCCAACTCAGGCTGAAGCCGTCGTTGGCCACTTAAGGATCACATCCTGCGCAGCCACGATTTTAAAGCTGGTGGGAGGAGTTCAGGGGCGGTGGGGGCCGAGTCCAGCAGGTCACCCTGCTTGGGTCACGGGCTTGAAGGGGGTGGGGGTGGAGTCACCCCCTATCCCACAGGTCTCACCTCCCCTCTCCACCATGAGACACCCCTCCAACCTGAGTCCTGGACTTTGGGATTTAGAATCTGGGGACTGCCTGTAGACCCGGTCCTGGCCTTTGCTGTCGTTGGCCTAATAAATGGCTCCAGGGCTGCTGTGATCCCCAGGGATGCACTGCCACCCCTCCCCGCCCCTGGGGGAGTGGGGGGGCGGTGACAAAACCCCATCATTAGAAAAATCCTACTCCATATGTCACTAAATGAGACAGATTTCTGATTAGATTCTCAATGGAATTTGCTTATGTTGCGTTCCACCTTGAAGACCATTTTGCTATGGAATTTCTGCGTTTGGAATTGCTAAATATTCTGTCATAATTGTGGAAGCAAACAATTTTTGAAAATTAATACAGGTACAGTACCTCGAATACCGCTATCTGAAAACTGGCAGTGTCCAAAAACTGTACTTTTATTTTTAAGCGGGCCATGCAAGAACTTTTAGGCGTTATTAAATAAGTGAAAAAACTTACTGGCTTGTTCGGGGGTTGCTGCAGTGGCTTGCCGGGTAGTTATCTGCTTTGCCTGCCTGTCGTTTCCCATGCTCTGAGTGGTTGGAGCGACCCTTGACCCCATCCGACCCAGCTCAGAAAAATTCAGGGAGTTGCACTTCTCTGCACAGCTTCCATCCTGAGTGTTTCTCGAGTGCTCCAGTGACCTGAAGTGAACACAGTTTTTAAGCTGTGGCCTTACCAAAGCACTATCCAGCTTCAGTGTGGCAGTGACCTAGACTTGATCACTGTCAGTCTTTTATCTAATTACACTATATAAACTGTAAAATGCCTCAGGACCTTTTTTCTGAAATCTGCAAGATCCTAGATTTGGCAGGGACTTGGTCCCGAATTGCCAGTGTTGAGCCTGAACCTGTAATTCCTTTCTAGAAGGATTGAATTGAGAAAAAAAAGTTAGAAAGAAATTCGATAACATCTTAAATCACAAGTCATAGACCATGCAGACTCTAAAAGGTTATTTCAAAAGGAGGCTGTGAAGAGCAATAGGCTAACATTCTGTCCTTTCACTTCAAGGACTAGAATTGGATGGAGAATTACACTGTTGTACGTGATATTTGTTGAATGAATTTGTCTTGTTGGCTGCTTTGATTAAGAAGTCATTTTGCAGCACAAAACTGCTGGTCATTTTTGCAATTTTGCTGAGAGGCTTTAAGGACAGCTGTTGGAAGGGGCTATGCTATTGGAGCTTGGGATTGAGATGTATTACTGGGAATGGGTCAGGGAACGTTTATTCCTCAAATCGCTCATGTTTGTTTGGGTTTACCTGATGCTGATGCTGAGTTCTTGGTACTGATTTCTAGATGAATGCTAAACTTTGTCCAAAATGGTAATAGCATCAGTGTTGCACTATAATAATAAAATTGCTCTAAAGAATTAAGCATTTTTTCAGAGTAAATATCTTTGTTTATAATAATGCTACTAGTCTTGTCTGGGGTGTAAGGCCTACAGAGTCTGACAATGCAAACGAAGCAAGTCAAATTGTTAATGTACAGGATGCTTAGCTTTAATGCTTTTCTTTTGTTGCCTGATTAAAACTACAGAAATTGCTTATTTGCAAGGGGAAAGGCATTTGTTCAAAGGCTTAAATTTCTTTTTTTGATAAATTACTGACATCTGTGATATGAAGAATAAAAATTACAAATTCATTAGTTTGGAATGTTCCCTACTAATTTTGAACATTGTTGATTAAATGATGCAGGAATCAAATTTTCTGTTCTACAATTTTGCAGGAGTACCTACTGTGCGGCATCTGTTGCGTCCTTAACAAACATTATCACACCAACACTGTTTGAAGGGACACCAGAGTGGGTGTTAAGGTCAGTACCTTTAAGAGGAGAAAAATCAATAGAGAACTCAATTGTTTTCAAAGTTGTGAGTTAACAGCCTTGACGTTCAAAATGTTTTGCTTGCATGTTGCTTCTAAATAATCAAGTAATGTGTGACAGCTATATTCAAACTGCTCAGATATGCTAAGATCCTCTACTCAGTTGCACTGTTTATTAGATACCTCCATGTTCCCCTTAGATGGGAGTCCTGAAGAATTGCACCCATGACCAGTTGAGCATAGCAGGAACAGCTGTTGAACTGTTGTGAAGAAAATTCTCCTTTCTAAGACGGTCCTCTCATTCCTCTCCCAAAGAACCTGATAAAGATGCTGTAACTTCTTAAACACAGTTGAGACTGATTGGAATTTGAGTCATCTCTCTGTTTAATCAAATGCTATTTAGCTAAAATGCTGTCCATGTTCACTGAACATGTTTGACTATCATTTGTAGCAGTTGATTGGGAAAATCACAATAAATAGCTACATGTTGCCCTATTCTCTCTGCCCCTTCCTGCATCCATTAATTATTCAGCCCTGCATAGTGTACAGGAAGTATGGAATTGCTGTTAGCAGGGAGTCAAGTATCTCCTGTTGAGTCTCTGAACGATTGTGTTGTAGGTTTTTTTTTATCCTCAAGACAATTCACAAGTATTTTTAGATCTGACCTGGAAATCCGTTTATAATAATATGTCATGTAAAATGCAAGTCAGATAATTACAAGTTTAAGGCTATGACAGTATTTGAAAAAAACTGATTGCTAAGAGTGAACAAATATTTAAGAAATTATCTCAGCTTTTGAGAAGCAGTATTTTTGCAATTTGCCCATGATTTTGGACCAAGTTCAGGATTCAGTGTTTTAAACCGATCAATTCATGTCAAAGTAAAAGGCTTAAAAACCACCGGTAAATATGAAGGATACACTGAGACAGAAAATTGAGCATAGCCTTGCAGCATATGCCTTAGCGCGCCCCGCAGAAAGCAGCAGTTCAGAGGGAAAATGTGTAATTGCTTGTGACAACCTTTGTAGAACAGTGACAACTTTCTTTCCTTTGCAGATGTCAGAACTGGGAGGGTGGGATTGGTGGTGTACCTGGAATGGAAGCCCATGGTGGCTACAGTTTCTGTGGTATGGCTGCCATGGTCATCCTTAAAAAGGAATGGATGCTGGACCTCAAAGCTTTGTTAGTAAGTCAGAATTTCTCTGCTTTTTTCACATGTTTAGTTTTGTTTTGTTTAAAATAATAATGTCTGATTGTGATTAGGGACCTCAGCTGAAAGAAGAGATTAGATTAAATGTTGGCTCCTAGTTGCAAGTACCAGAGTGACCACCTTGGTATTTTGACCTTAGGATATCTAGACTGCCATTATATTTCTACCCTGTTGGAGTAGTGAACTACCATCTATTCAACAATAGTGTCAGACCAGTATATCTAATTTTGTAATTCTTAATCTTCAGTTGACTGTTTTTGATTCCATTTTCGTTTATTCCAAAATTCATAACTACTGCATTCCAGAGTTTATACATTTCGACAAAAATGATATTGTTTTAAGTGTGGTTCATCATAACCCACTGTAACATTTTTACTCCAGTCACTGAATATTAATCTTCACTATTTTTATAGAGATGTATATACTCATTTATAGAGAATTTTGGATGATCACACAGGGCAAACATACTGAAATGATAGCAGCTCATTTTTGTTCTCAAGTTTGCAAACCTATTAATACCAAATGGAACTGGGATTATTTTTTAGTGACTGTGGAGATTTTGTTTTCTTTCCCAGAAAATGGTAACTGTCACTTGAACCGAGTCAGATTTGACCTTTTGGGTGGCAGCTGTTACAAGACATGCCAAAAAAAAGATCAAAGTCTGTGTTCCACCTCAGTGTCAACTGATTTGTCTTCTTTCTTCGAGCCTGAAGTCACGTCTTCACGATTTGCCTCATGATATTTTCTTGAGTGCATTTCCTAGTCATGAACTAGTTTATGTTAAATGCTTGTCCACTCTTGGACCCGGATCCCTGGACAAATTGGATTCTGGCGCATGTAATGCCCGTTTTAAAAAAGGGTGACTTTCTAACCTGTGACTAACGCTATAGCCAACACTGCAACTTTTATGGTACAGAAAATATGGGATTCTTCAATTCAAAATTAATTTGTAAATATCCAGCTGAAGAGAAAGTGATTAACAAAAGGATTTCATAAAGGAAGGTCAAACTTGCAAACATGGTGGAGCTCTGAGGAGTTGAAACTTTTGTGGGTGGAGAAATGCAGTGATGTGATACACTTGTATTTCAGAAGCCTTTGACACAGGGAATTAGAGAAGATGGATTGTTGTGGGGAGGGTAGCAAATTTGATTTTTTAAAAAAGCTGGTTAGAAGGGAGAAGGCAGATTAAAAGTTAAGGGTATTTCTCAAGGTGATTGGAATTGGGTTGCACAGTTCTGTTCAGGGATCCCATGAATGACTTAGATATAGGACTAAACAAAGTGGTGTCCACATTTGCAGATGACACTAAACTGGAAGGCATAGTAAATAATTCTGGAGGTCTAAGGAAGCACAGTGGGATATTAACAAAATAGAAAAAAATGTTGCAGATGCTGGAAATCTTAAATGAAAACAGAAAAAGCTGGAAACACTGAGCAGGTCAGGCAGCATCCATGGAGAGAGAAACAAGGCTGATTACCTGTCATCAGGGCCGGAATAGTTAAATTGTTAGAAATCGTTTTTTTTAAAAAGTGTAACCGGTTTTAAGCAAATGCAGAGAGGGAAAAATGGGGTAGGGATGAAAGAACAGAAGGGAAGGGCTATGGACAGCAGGAGAGATCAAATGACAAATGAGATGATGGGGCAAGGTGAAACCGGCTGGTAATGAGACAAGTAAATTAACAAGGGTTGTGTCTAGATGAGGTGTAAACAGTAATACCTGTACACTGTAACCTCCATTCTGGAAATCTATGATGCGGAAACACAAGTCGTCCTGAAAATTTTGAGGGGACCCAAGCAACTCTCGGACCCGCTACTTAACTATTTGGGGTGCTGCAATAATTAGAGAAGGCGTGAACTCAGTGACCCACAATTTTCTTTTTTATTGTCCCACAAAAATAGCAGGGATGTTATTTAGCCCTATCTGCCTGACTGAAACCGGGTGGAAATCGCTGTGTGACATCCTCACTGATGTCTTCAGTATTAACCTGCCTAAAGCAGACGAAGGCCTTCTTTAAATATGCAGATCAGGGTAAACAGGCTCCAACTGTTCTTGAGCCTGAGCTGGGAAGCGTGGTCTCTTTCCCATCAAATGTCCTTCGACCAGCTGCCACATCGCACCCATTTCGGGATGATGATGAACCCAACAGTTATAATCGCCCAGGTCTCTTACACAGCCGAAGCCAGTGGAGGAGGGTTTGCTGCTCACCTTGCATAGTCCTTGCCTCCACCATCCCTATTTCCATTCCTGGTTAAATTGGACTTTGTATTTCTAATCCGCTAATTAGCTACCCTAAGTTTTGAATATTTTTGTGCCTCCCTGAATGTCATCGGCATCATTTTAGTGTAGCACTTTGGGAGCAGAAACCATAGAACCATAGAAAAGTTACAGCACAGCAGGAGGCCATTCAGCCCATCTTGTCCATGCCAGCCCGAGGACACCCAGGTGCCCTTTCTAATCCCACCTTCCTGCACCCGGCCTATAGCCCTGCAGCTTACAACACCTTAGGTGCAGATCCAGGTACTTTTTAAAAGAATTTAAAGTTTCTGCCTCCACCACCAACTTGGGCAGCGAATTCCAGGCACCCACTACCCTCTGCGTAAAAAAAAAAGTTCTTCCTCATGTCCCCCCTACACCTCCTGCCTTATCTTGAATCTATGTCCCCTGGTTCTAGAATTCTCCATCAAGGGAAACAATTTTATCCTGTCCACTCTATTTATTCCCCTCATAATTTTGTACACCTCAATCAAGTCACCTCTCAGCCTTTTTTGTTCTAAGGAAAATAACCCCAACCTATCCAATCTCTCCTCATAGCTACACTTTTCTAACCCTGGCAACATTCTTGTAAACCTCCTCTGCACTTTCTCCAGAGCTATTACGTCCTTCCTGTAATGGGGTGACCAGAACTGCATACGCTACTCCAGTTGTGGCCTCACCAGTGTTTTATACAATTCCAACATTATAACCTTACTTTTATATTCTATACCTCTGCCAACGAAGGAGAGCATTCCAAATGCCTTCTTTACAACCTTGTCTACTTGAACTGCTGCCTTCAGGGACCTGTGTACTTGTACGCCAAGATCTCTCACTTCATCTACCCCTCTTAGTATATTCCCATTTATTGTGTAATCCCTGCAACTGTTTGACCTCCCTAAATGTATGACCTCACACTTCTCTATGTTAAAATCCATCTGTTACTTTACCGCCCACTCCACCAACCCATCTATATCGTTTTGGAGATTATGGCTATCCTCTACACTATCCACTACTCGGCCAATCTTCGTGTCATCTGCAAATTTCCCAATCGTGCCCCCCATGTTCACGTCCAAATCGTTAATATATAACACAAACAGCAAGGGTCCCAACACCAAGCCCTGTGGAACACCACTTGAGACAACTTTCCATTCACAAGGGCATCTATCGACCATTACCCTTTGTTTCCTGTTACAAAGCCAAACTTTTATCCAGTTTGCCACATTACCCTGAATCACATGGGCTTTTACTTTCCTGACCAATCTGCCATGTGGGACCTTGTCAAACATTTAATATACAGTATTTGAACGAGTGAAACAATTTTTTTTGTGCTGTGTTATGATGTTTTATCACTGTTTTATGTTTCAGGTGAATATTTATATCAACATTGTTTTCCAGTTCACACATTTGTGGTGAGGCATTCTAATGTTATTCTATAATTCAGAAAATTGCACAACCCAGAAATGACTTGGTCCAAAGCATTCTGGACTGGAGAAGTTACAGAATAGTGGAATTATTCCCAACAGCTGCTGTAAAAATGTATGGTAGCTCAGATTATAATCTGAAATTGTTGGAATCAATGTTGAGGCTGACGCTAATTGAAGCGATGCAATTCCTCCAACTTCCACTTAGAACAGTGTAGGAGGCTAAGAGCAGACAGGTCAGAGTGGGATTGAGACATAGAATTAAAATGACAGGCAAAGGTGACAAAGCAGTCACCTAACCCTGTGCTTGGTCTCCCCAGTGTAAAGGAGACCATTTTGTGAGCAGCAAATACAATAACAGTGACTTGCATTTATATAGCACCATTAATGTAATAAAACGTTCCGAGGCACTTCACAGGAGCATTATAAAACAAAATATGGCACCAAACCACTTAATGAGGTAACAAGTCTGATGACCAAGAGAGGTAGGTTTTAAGAAATGTCTTAAAGGAGGAATGTGAGGTAGAGAGGTGTAGGGAAAGTGCTCCTATGTTTAGGATGTAGGCAACTGAAGGCACGGCCACCAATGGTGGAGCAGTTAAAATCGTGGAAGCTCAAGAGGCCAGAGTTAGCGTGATGCTAACGTGGGGTTAGATGAGGTTACACAATAGGAAAGGATGAGGTATCGGAGGGATTTGAAAACAAGGATGAGAATTTTAAAATCAAAGCATTGCTTGACCGGGAGACAATGTAGGTCAGCAAGCATAGGGTTGAAAGGGGAATAGGACTTGCTGCATGTTAGGACACAGGCAGCAAAGCTTTGGATGACTGCCAGTTTACAAAGAATCACATTTGGGAAACCAGTAAGGAGTGTGTTGGAATAGTCAAATCTAGAGGTAATGAAGACCTGAATGAGGGTTTCAGCAGCAGATGGGCTAAGATAGGGGCAAAGTGGGGCACTGTTATGGAGGTGGAAATTGATAGCCTTAGTAATGGCATGAATATGAAGTCGGAAGCTCATCTAGAAGTCAAATGTAACACTGAAGTTGCAAGTAGACTGGCTTAATCTCAGACTGTTGCCAGGGAGAGGGTTGGAGTCGGTAGCGAGGGATTGAGGTTTGGAGCGGGTCCAGAAACGATGGCTTCAGTATTTCCAATAGTTAATTGGAGGAAATTTCTGCTTATTCAGTTCTGCTTATTCAGTCGGATAGCAGTCTGATAATTTGGCAAAATGGAAGAGTCGAGTGAGGTAGTGGTAAGGTAGAGCTAGGTATCGTCAGCATACATGTAAAAACTAACATTGTGCTTTCGCTGATGTCATTGAGGGTAATTTACAAAGTCTGCAAAGTCAAGCATTGGCTTTTTGTGGAGTGAGGGTGATGATGGCAGATTTAAAGGAGAGTCGGACAACACCTGAAGGGAGAGAACCGTTTACAATACCCACCAAGTTCCTGCCATCATCAAATTCTCAGCTTCCACTCTGTTTATGATCCAGTCTGATTGTGGTTCTCCCAAGCTTGTTTTTAAGTTTCATAGTTCTGTGCAGTCAGTTCTATGTAAGCTGAGAACATGTGTGCGTTTAAAACAACTGCTTGTACTAATGTAGCACCTACAATGTAGTGAAACATTCAAGACACTTCATAGTCATTGTTACAGTCTTATGCACTCCTTGAAAAGCAATAAGCATGATGGATTTTCTAAACACATTTTCTAGCACCGTTGAATCATTCATTTGAACTTGTAACATTGCTATTAATAGGAATTACTGAAGCATCTTTAGACAAATTGGCTTTTGGCAAATAACATAATTATGGGTTTAAAGTATATCTGTCCAGTCATAGTGATTTGAAATTCTATTTGTTAAGTTATAATTTGGGAATGCAAATTGCCAAATTTCATTACAATCTTGCATTTGGAAATGCTTGAGTTATTAGAATGAAAGTAAAGGTATGGCACCATCTAGCTTTTACGTTTAAATTGCAGCCCATTCCCTTAAACATACAGGTTTATATCAGGTACGTCTCTGGAAATTCAAGCTTTGCTGAATGCTTGGTTGTGAAAGAAATTGTGCTAATTTGCTGTTCTGTCACAATCCTTTGACAATCTTCATGTGTATTATTCATCCATCTCTTGTTAGTAGAGTGGCACGATATCATTGGTACAGCTTATATGTTTGTAGTAGTGGCCTTTTGCTAAAAAACTAGTTTAGGATGGGTTTGTATCTGAATACTTTTAAATGTTGAATGGAGTAAAAATTGTTTTTTTTTAAATGAATGCAGTAGAACCTAAAGTTTGCACTTGGAAATGTATGAAGCAGGAGCTTTTAAGAAAACATAATTTTTGAACATTATTCATCAACACAAACTTTTAATGAAATGCATTACATTAGTAACAAATAGAATAACATGACTGATACTGAGGCCTTGGCACCAGGCTAGGAGGATACAGTTTGCTGCAGTTAGCAATTAAATGTTTACTGACTAAATAAGTGTTTAATAAACTACATGTTTACTGTTGGTAAAGGCTGGTGCTTTTTGTAAAAAAGAGTTTTCAAGAATCTACTTCTGCATATAAATTTGTTACATTTATGATCAAAGTTGTTAATTCTTAGTAACAAGTTAATCTGGGTAAAGATGCAGGATCTGCATTGTCCTCCTAATAGGTAGTTGGGTGTTGGGGAGTGTCAAATTAAGGTGACTAAGCCTACAAGAGCGAGCCCAGACTGCTTTTTCATATCCTCCAATCAAAACAGGGGCTGAACAGCGGCACTGATTTGGTGTGAGATATGTTGCACTTGGCAGTGCATGGTTATGCCCACCTCAGAGGGATTTCAGCTTCTGGCAGCTAGTAGCTAAAGCTGGTTAGCCTTTGTGTTTGCCTCTCCAAAGGGTAGGTTCAACAGGTACTAGATTTCATTCCTTAGAATTACTGAAGTGATTACCTTTTATGGACTTTCTATGTTCCACGGGAAGTGGCTCATAACTCTCTCAGTCCTTCTGGCTGCAGAACCAACTGTGATCCAGAAACAGAAGTGTGAAATTTGTGGCATTCGCATGGGACATCATGCGTGTATTGTATAATCTTGAGTTGGCCTCATTGCATTTTGCTGCAGGTTTGTGTTGAGTATCTGACTCCAAACCCCTTGCTATTCTTTTTCCATTAACCACTGGCCTACATCTTATTTCCAGGTCCCCTAGGCTTCCTATGTTTTTTTCACAGAAGGAGTAGAGGCAGACTTCTGGGTGGGTGGGCAGGGGGAAAGTGTGGGGGCGCTATTGGGGCTTCTGCTGAGCCCGTAAAGTACTACTGGGTTCTGGAGGAAATGTTGAGTTCAGAGATAATACTAGTGTTGAACTGGGTGAGATTTAATTTGTCATAATACTAGTGGAAGGTGCAGGTATACTTTATAAATAGTGATAGAGACTGCAAAAGTAATGGGGTTGTGACAAATTTGTCAAATTAGGCCACAGTTGGAGTATAGTGCAGTTTTGCGCACCCTATTATTATAAAGCGGGTGAAAGCCACAGAGAGTATAGTGCTTATTCACCCCAGGATAATATCAGGTATGGGAGGAAAGGAATGAGATACTGTTTCCTGTTTCCATTGGAGCCGCAAAGAGCAAGAAGAGATTTTGTACAGACTTTTAAATTGATTAGGGATATTGATAGTGGCTGAAGAAGACTTCCTCAAATGTTGGTCTGGTGTTGGAACATCAAGGTCTGACTGCACAGAGAGAAGTTTGCACCAATTTGTCAACGCAATGGCTTGAAACGTTGAAGACTTTACCTCCTAGGGAGTAGTTAAGGCAGAGACCTCGGCATCATTTATGGGTAGAACGGATTAATATTTAAGGGAAAGGAAAATGTAGAGCTTTGAGGAGAGATCCCAAGTTCAGAGAGTAGGGTTTTAGAAAATCCTGCACAGTAGCTGTCAGGCCGACTGTTTTCTCAGGTTGTTACTTCTCATTTGAAATTCACTGTCCTGAGATTAGGATATTGAATGATTTTGTGTGTCTTTTGGGGGTAGGAGAGGTGGGTGTGTGGGAATGGGGTGAACAGGTGTCCTGTAGTTCCCTGTTACATGCCCTATGACTTCAACGTGCAACGGTTAAAAATTCTCTGCTGATCAGAGTGGTGAGGTTCTCAATTTGCTTGAGTAATGCAATATTTCTGTTTTGCAATTGCCACCATAGGGTGCAAGTTGGAGCTTCTCCACCTTTCACCTGCTTGCAGTATTTGGCCCTAGTGTGACTGGAGAATCCCACCAACTGGTAATGGGCCTTTGCGTTCCTCCATGACACATATGAGATATTTTTGTTTTCATTTACTTAGCTGTACATGTAAATCTAGTTGTACTGTATATGTAAGCACCTTAAAAACCAACTGTGGTTTGCATTCCTGAACTAATCTTATTTTACAATGTTGCAGGATATGTTGATTTACAAAGGACGGAAAAGAGATTAATTCAAACTTTAACAACTTTGTGTGATTTGGTTCCGTCAATAAAAGATTGACAGCTCCTTTCTAATTTTAAATGGGAGGATATTCAAAAGCCAGGACATCCTGGTAGTTCTTTAGTTGGGAATACAAAAGATGGTGGGTCCAGTTTATAAGTCTGAGAAGGAGATAAGAAATTATTGAAATTTCGAAGGAAAATTTTAGATTAGCGGGACTCCCAAAGTGGAGAAATTAAATAAAAGCAGACGATCATTTCAAACTCTACATACAAAGAATTGACTTAGTTTTTAGAGCAAAGATTCTTTTTCATCATTCAAGAAAGTTGGTGCAAGAATTTCTACTATGAGTTTGATTGTATGATGTGATTACTTATTTGCTTATTCATCTTTTGTAAAATAAATTCACTTGATGCTTTTAACTTAAAACTAGGTCTGATGTGATGCCCTACCACTTTCGAAACCTGGAGTGAGATCTTAGAGGCACAGAGTAAATTCAGCAGCTTAAAGCAATTACCAAACAGAGTTTGCTGCTTGCTTCCCAGGCACATTACTGAAAGCCTAACTAGCTGGCAAGGCGAGGATAGACGCTGTCAAAGGTATGGGGAGTTGGGGCTCACCCACACAGTCACCAGAGCCAAAATAACCTTGATTAACAAGGTTAGAAAGGAGCCAAAAATGTAACCGCTTCTCTTTTCGAAGCTCCCTGTTCCATACCTTTTATATTTTGTATCAAATTCCTCTGGATTTGCACATACAATTTGGCAGAGGTAACGCTCATGATGCATCCTCCTTTATATGCCATCCTGGCGGCCTCCCACTACAATGTAGAGCCCCTGCTTTTCGGCAATCTTGTTTTGGGGAGGGGGTGGAATTACATCGAGACAGTTGAAGGGTAATTGAAGAATGAACTGGGATGCTTGTTGACTAGAGTGTACTGTTAAGTAGGACTTCTGTAAAAAGAAATAGTGACTTCAGTGACTTGCGTAGAAAGTGAATTCTTTCTTTGTCGGATGCAAAGATCGCTAACCATCCACCAGGATCATGTCATTTCCCTCTAGTTTTTCTGGGCAGTCTGTGTCTATTAGGAACTTGTCACCCAAATAGTGGAGCGCAAGGTCTTCACCCCAGGTTAATGGAGTTAGTTGAGGGATCAAGTTAGGGAAAGGTGTTCCTTTCCCCTGGCTGAAGGATCTAATTTGACCCTTTCTCCACTTACCAGGCCTGTGATCAGCTAAACGCTTACTTTATCCCTTCTGTCTGAGAAGATTCTGTGCCTCGATTTCAGGAGGTTGTGAATTCAAAGTCCATTCCAGGGCTTGAGCGCATAATTTAGGTTGAGCTGACTGGTGAGAGTACTGTGTTTTTGCGAGTCCATTATCTTGATCAATCTTCCTGTTTAAGTGGACATTGGTGTTGTGGCAGTGTTGGAAGAAGGCAGGGGTGTTCGTCAGGTGTCCTCGCCAAAAATTAATTGCTCAAACAATAGCACCAAAATAGATATCTGATTTCTCTCATTTGGTATCTGTGGGACCTTGTGTGCAAATTAGTTGCCACAGTTACCTCCAAAACAGTATTGACTACCTTTAAAAAAAAAATCTATTGAAAGAAAAAGAAAGACTTGCATTTATATAGCACTCCTCACAACCTTAGAGGTTTATAGCTAAGTAGGTTCCTTTGAAGTGCAGTTGTAAGTGTTGTAATATAGGAAAAGCAGCAGCCAGTTTGCATACAGCAAGTACCCACAATGATGACCAGATAATCTGTTTTTGTGATGTTGATTGAGGGAAAAATATTGGCGAGGATACTGGGAATAAACCCCCCTCCCAATTTCTTTGATATCGTGGCATGGGATCTTTTATGTCCATCTGAGAAGGCAGACAAGGCCTCATCCAAAAGATGGCACCTCCAGCAGTGCAGCACTCTCTCAGTACTGCACTAAAGTGTCAGCATTGAGCTTTGTGCAACTCCTGGAGTGGGACTTAAATCTGGAACCTCCTGACTCAAAGGTGAGAATTTTGCTCACTGAGCCTTGACAGGCATATTTTGTCCTCTGTTGACAAGCTAGGAACTTCACATGCTTCAGGGGAAGCATTGTGACATTTGGGCTGCAGTTTTGGGATGTTTGCCAAGATCCTTATGATTCTTTGGCGATGTATTATCTATGATCCAATAATGACTTGCTCCATTGTTTCTTCTGAGTTCTATTGGTGAACATGCTTGCAGCAATCAGCGCTGTAGCTCAGAGATCCTTAATTACGTTGCTAGCCAGCTCATGAGGTCTTAAGCGGCTGTTTATAACTCGGCTTCTTTTCCAGTTTTTTTCCCTCATGCGGAACTTAAAAGCCAATTTCCATTTAATTAGCCCCCACTCCCCAACCAAACTGTGACCCAATGCAACCAATAATCTTGGTTAACTCGGGAAATGGATAAGGGACCCCTTTGCCAATGAAGTGTTCCTTGGAAAAAGTACGGAAGACCACCATACACTCCTGACCTTGACAATGGATGGCAAATACCACTGACAGGCCGTAAGACTTGGACTGAAAATGGAGATTTGAGTTTACTAAGAGCCTAAGATTAACAGCAACTAGGTTTAAAAAACAGTGGAATTAACTGGATTGCAATAATTGGCTTAATCCCAATGTCCCTTGCAGAGCAAAAGTCAAGAATCCAATATCATTTTTCTACAGCACTGATTCACAACTTGGACCATGCAACACTTTCAATGAAAAGCTTTTGTGTGAGAAGGGCAAGCTACAGAGTTCTCTGTTCAGCCTCTAGTTGATTTGGTGATACAGTGAAAGGCAACTCAGCACCAAAGACTCCATTACCAGTACTTCTCCCTTCAATCCAAGCTCGTACAATTAAAGAAGCCAAGAAAGAATTCCTAATTAAATAAAGCTATAATGCACTCTGAAAAGTTTCTTGAATGAAACACTGAACAGCCTCAACAACAAAAAACTTGAATTTATACAGCAATTTTAATTAGAAAAACATCCCAAGGCACTAGAAGACAGCTTTCCATGGGTAGCCAATGTGGCCTTTTGGATCTCAGACCTTGCGCATACTTAAGATAACACAGCCATATTGCAACAGTCTTGTGTTCATGTCACCAGGGGCCATAAACATGTTATTTTTGTGTTGGCAGATTGTAACCAAAGAGGATTAGTGCTTGGGCCTCCGGTACATCAATGACTTAGATGAGGGGACCGAGTGTGATGTATACAATTTGCTGATGATGCAAATTAGGTGGGAAAGCTAAGCTGTGAGAAGAATTCAGACATGCTGCAAAAGGATAGGCAGCTTAAGTGAGAGGAGAACAGGTGGCAGATGGAGTATAATGCGGGAAAAGTAAAGGTGAGAGACAAGTGAATGTCAGTATGCACAGAGATTTGGGTACCCTTGTACATGAAAAACAAAGTTCACATGCAGGTACAGCAAGCAGTTAGGAAGGTGAATGGTATGTTAGCCTTTGTTGCAAGGGGGTTGGATTATAAGAGCCAGGAAGTTTTGCTGCAATTTCATAAGGCTTTGGTAAGACTAGACCTGGAGTACTATATACAGTTTCAATCTCCTCACCTAAGGAGACCTATTTCCTTAGAGGGGGTGCAGTAGATTTACTAGATTCATCCCTGAGTGGGTTCTCCAATGAGGAGAGATTGAGTAGAATGGACCTATATTTTCTGGAGTTTTGAAAAATGAGAGGCGATCTCATTGAAATGTGTAAAAATCTTAGAGGGTTTGACAGAGTAGATGCTGAGAGGTTGTTTACTCTGGCTGGAGAGTTTAATCTATGGGTCATAGGCTCATGAAAAGTAGTCAGCCATTTAGGGAAATTAGAAATTTCTTCAGTCAATGTTGTGAATCTTTGGAATTCTCTACCTCAGAGGGTTTTGCATGCTCAGGTAACGTGCATATTCGAGACTGAAATTGATAGATTCTTGAGCACTGAAGGATTCCAGGGATATGGGGATAGAGCAGGACAATGAATTTGAAGTTGAAGATCAGCCATGGTAATACTGAATGATGAAGCAAGCTTGAGGGGTCATATGGCCTACTCCTTCCACTGTTTCTCATTAGTCAGTGGCCAAAGGTCATAGATGGAAGAATAATGATTCATAGCCCCGTGAATAACCTTTGTTGGTTTTGTCTTCTGAGTTGAGTTATATCAAGCAATGTGCACAAATAGTCAGATATTCCTTTTGAAGTGGGTACTTACACGTTAGACAGCTTTGTGTATTTTTCACCTTCCCCCACATAGAGCAACACAGCTATCCAGAAAGTC
This sequence comes from Carcharodon carcharias, assembly GCF_017639515.1. Classification (NCBI taxonomy): domain Eukaryota; kingdom Metazoa; phylum Chordata; class Chondrichthyes; order Lamniformes; family Lamnidae; genus Carcharodon; species Carcharodon carcharias. The sequence goes on along the minus strand of NC_054486.1, from coordinate 14,630,055 downwards.
AGAGATGGCATTCTTAATCTCAAAATATTGGCAAGCTGTAAATTACAATTGAAATGAATACAATTGAGAAAATCTGCTCTGACAGTAGATAGATTCTTGAGTCTGTCAGTGTGCTGGAACTTTGTAGCCAGACATCGGAGGAGTATGGGATACTAGGTTTGAGGTTTTGAAACATGAGGACGCTCTGTCATTCACAGAATGTGCACAATGCTGCCAGGTGAATTCTTTTATATACTCATTGCTGTTCTCATGTTTTGCCAACTGAAATTGAAGGCAAAGTTGGTGGGGAACTGATATGGTTTCTTTCAGTGCCATGCAATAGGTGAAATAGGCAGTTGCAGCAAAATGGGTTATGGCCTTCCATCGGATCCTTTCATAATCAATAAAGACCTCTCTCAGTCACCTCTTGGCCTTCTCCTTTCTAGGGAAAAGAGCCCCAGCATGTTCAAATCTTCCTGATGAATGTAATTTCTTGATGGCCATAACTTTTCAGCCCTGGTACCATCTCGTAAAACATTTTTGCACCTTTTCCAGTGCCTCTGTCCTTTATGTAATATGGGACCAGAACTCTGCATGGCACCCCAGTGCGGTCTAACCAAGCTTCTATACAAGTACACAACTTCTCTGCATTTCAATTCTCTGTCTAGAAATGAATCCCAGTCTTTTGTTTTTTTATTCATTTTCCATGGCCTTATTAACCTGCATCATGAATTTCAGTGGTTGGTGTATCTTTACCCCTAGGTCCTTTGCTCCTCTGCCTGCTTTGGACACTTACAATCCAAACAGTATGGGGCATCCTTATTTTTCCTACCAAAATGCACCACCTCACACTTAATGATGTTGAAATTCATTTGCCAATTCAGCAAGTTTATATTCTCTAAACCTCTTAATTTTCCGATTTAAATAGCTACCCTTAACCTGGGGTCAGGTGCCAGAGGATTCAAGAGTGGCAAATGTGACACACTTATTGAAGAAAATGTGTAAGGACATTCCTAGTAACTATAGGCTTGTCAGTTGAACATCGGTGGTGGGTAAGGTTTTAGAAACAATAGTCAGGGAAAAAAATCAACAGGCATTTGAAGCGTTTTGAGTTAATTACGGAAAGCCAGTATGCATTTGTAAACGACAGGCTGTGTTTGAGTAGTACAACTGAATTTTTTGATGAAGTAACAGGGAAGTTTGAAGGGAATGTAGTGGGTGTAGTCTATGTGGATTTTGACACAGTACCACATAAAATGGCTGATTAACACAACTGAGGCTCATTGAATAGGAGGGTCAGTGAGAGCTTGGATAAAAATTGGCTTAAGGACAGAACACAGCGAGTTGTGGTAATTGTTTATTTTTCACACTGGAGGACGATAGATGTTGATGTTCCCCAAGGGTTAGTGCTAGGACCACTGCTTTTTTCATTATATGTAAATGACTTGGATATTTGAATCCAGAATAAAATTTCAAAATTTGCCGCTGATACCAAACCTGGATGTTTGGCAGACAAGGGAGGATGATCCCACCGATTGCAACAGGGCAAAAAAAGGGTAGCAGAATGGGCATTCAAGTGGCAGATGGAATTTAATACAGAGAAGTGTGAGGTGATGCATTTTGGCAATAGAAGAGGCAATATATAATTAAGTGGCACAGTTTTAAAGAGCGAAGGGAAGGACGGACCTGGGGGTTCAGGTGCTTAGATCTTTGAAGGTGGCAAGTCAATGGGAAAGCAGTTAGCAAAACATATGGGATCCTGGGTTTCATAAACAGAGGTATTGAGTACAAAAGCAGAGAAGTTATGCTGAACCTTTATAAAGCTCTGGTTAAGGCCACAACTGGGGTATTGCTTCCAATTCTGGTCTTTAGGAAGGATGTGAGGAGATTTACCAAAATGGTTTCAGGGATGAGGGATTTTAGTTGCATAGTTAGGTTGGAGAAGCTGGGTTTGTAATCCTTGAAGCAAAGGAGATTGAGGGAAGATATGATAGAGGTGTACAAGATTATGCAGGTTTAGGTAGTGTAGACAACGAGAAACTTCCCATTAGCCGATGGTACAAAGACTAGGGGAAACAGATTTAAAGTTTTGGATAAAAAATGCAGGGGGATGTGAGGAAGAATTTTTTTACACAGCAAGCGGTAATAACTGGAACTTGCTTCCTACAGGGATGGTGAAAGTGGTGAGTGATTTCAAAAAGAAATTGGATGGGCACCTGAGGGAAATAACCTTACAGGGCTACGGGAATTGAGCAGAAGAATGGGTCTGGATTGCTCAACAGAGTGCTGGCATGGACTCGATGGTCCTAGTAACCTCTTTGTGTGTCTGATTCTAACCCTGGCTCACAGTTTTCTGTTTGTAGGCAGCTTCAGCCATTTTATTACTTGTCCCCTTACTTCATATGCTTTGACATTATTCTTGAGCCTTTCTAAGTGGTATTTTGTGGAATGCCTATTGAAAATCCAAATATATTGCATCTATTGCATTAGCCTTGTCTGTTTTCTCTCCTAGTTCTTCAAAGAATTTAAGAAGGTTGACCATGCATGAGCATTCCTTTTGAAATCCATACCTTTAGTCTTTGTTAGATATTTTTTAGTTTCTGGATGTATTTCTGTTAAACCTTTGAGAAAACATCCCTTATCTTTCCTATCACGAATATTATACTAACTGGTATGTAGTTGCCTGGACTTGTTCTAGCTTCCTTTTTAAGTATAGGAATAGCATTAGCTGTCTTCCAGTCCTCTGATACTATTCCCTCCTCTGTTATCTGTCCTTGACCTTTTAATGAGTGATGCAATCCCTCCAGACCTGTGAATTTTATTGGGCTGCGTTATATGTTGAAAGCAGGTTCCCCACACCCCATGTCGGGGGTGAGCCCACTTCTGTTTTAGCCACGCTTCAATTTTTCAGACGACGACCCTTTTAATTAGCATGAGGCAGGACTTCCATCCACCTCCAGGAGGACAGCCAGCCTCATAGAGCTGCTGACCAACTGGAGGCCAGCAAATGTGAACACTGGCACCACCAGTAGCCGTGGTGGTCAGTGCCGGTACTGCAGGTAGGCCAAGGAGGTGGCATTCAACAATGGACCCAGACATTCAGGTATGTCCAGGGAGGCAAAACTGGGAGGGGGGCCTCCAGTTGGAAATGGGGGCCCAGCAAGAGGCACCTCCTTCCCCCTTTAACTGGCCATCCACCCACAGGGTTAAACCTGTCGGACTGTACGTTGAGTGCCAAACTCTTCCGTTGCCCTTTTAATCAGAGTGGAAGTGGGATGGGGCACTTAATTGGACATTAATTGCCCACTTAAGGGCCTCAATTGGGCTATGGGAGGCAACCCACCAGACGCTCCTCCCACCGCTTGTCAAGCTGTGGCGCAGGCAGGCAGATGGCGGGTACACCACATGGAGCGGCACCCTAATTTATGGGCCCACCCATGGGTGGCCAGTGAAATTCAGCCCGTTGGCTGTAATTTGGTTAGGTTAAATTTAAGTTGCTGCTGCTGATTTAAGAATGCAATGTGTTTGTTGATATCTGCAGTTAGGATAATGAAGGAAAGGAGAGCCACGTAGAATTACAGATCCAAAAAATTATCATGAAGTTAACTTAAATTGCCCTGCACACCAGTAAAGTTGAGGTAAATAGGGATGGATTTTAACTTGCAAGTGTCCTGGGAACAGGTGGGGAGTTAAAAGTGCAGAAATTGAACATGTCAGCTAGCCAGTTCCTTTTGCAGCGATTTCTGCATTTAACTGCAGTGCAGTTGGTTGCATGTGAGCAATACCCATCACGAGAAGTGGGTTGTCAATTTTAATATGTTAATTAAATTAAAGCAATATTAACATAGCTTTTGAATCTTAATGTGGGTGCAAGGGTCTCCTGGAACTTGCCAGTGAAAGCAAGGTGAGAACATAGTGCCAATTGAAGTGGCTGAAGATATGAAAGGGAAATATGCCAATAAGCAGTGAAACTTCACAGAAGATTTCTTAGCTGATTATGTAAAATGTTTTGCTCAGAGAACCTGTACTGAGTGGTTACTTTCACAAATTCAAAGGTTTGTATGTCTAATCTCTGTTTTGGAGCTATGATCTGTTAGATCAGCATGAGCTGTTTTAGTTTGGACCTGAGATGAGGACTAAGATAACCAACAGCAGGAAGAGCACCAGCAGCAGTCTGCTCCTCACCTGCCACTCTATACGGTAGAGGGTATTACCAGAGAGATGCAGGTCTCAGGAGGCCATACCAACAACACAGGGTGTACAGACAGAGAATAAACTTCCTTGACACCAGTGTCTAAGGATGGCCAGGATCTGCTGGAAAAAGACCTGCTGCCAATTGGCCTTGGTGGCAATGCTTTACCAGTGGCTGCCACCCTCAATGACTTCTTTCCCTTTGGCTCCTTCTGCCAGAGGCCGACAACTGCATAAGATAAGGTGACTGATGACTTGTTTGCCAGGGCAGGTAAAGTTTGTCATAAATGATAACAGAGTGAGCAGGCACTTTGGTTTGTGACTCTGGCAGGCTTTTCACAGGTGCATGGCATCATCAACTACATGAATCTGGCAATTAAGGTATCCCGAGATCACCAAGGAGTATTCATCACCTGCAATGGCTTCCACTTCCAATATGCAGCTGGAATGCAACTATTAAAAAGATATTTATGCATGTGTGCACAAGATTCCCAGGCACCTGCCATGATGCTTTATTTCTTGTGGCACTCCACACTCCCTAATCTCTTCGTATCTTGAAGCAGACTTGGCTGCTTTGAGTCGAGGGATACCCACTTAAAACACAGCTGATGACATCTATGAGGATCCCAACCCATGACAGCCAGGAGCAATATAATCAAAGCCATATGACAACCAGGTCATTAAGCAAGCCATCAGCATGCTGAAAATGCTCTTCAGGTCCTGGACATGCCTGGAGGCTCCCTTCAATACACAAGGTCTCCCGAATGGTTGTGGCATACTGATGCTGCATGACATTACACAGTAGCGAGGTTTGGACCAACAAGAGGAATAAGGTGTAGAGTACAGAACTATTTCAGACAGTTCTAAGGAGGAGACTGAGAGTGATGTGACCAAGACACCAGCCATGGGCACACTGTTGGCTAGGATGCCCTGTATTATTGTGACATTCCCTCGGGTTCTACCAGTCCACCCATCTGAGAATGACATGTAAAAGCTACTTTCCCCCCCTCCACCCCCAACCCAAAGCAATCCTGCAAACAACCAAACATCCATTTCACAGCCAACACCTCCCCCGACCTCACTTGATATCATGCCACTCATCATGCGTTCCAGGGAGCAACCAAAAAATGGGTAACATGGGAAGGTGGTGGATTGAAATACAGGTAGTTTTCATGTGGCTCGAAAATTGAACAGAAACTCAACATTCTAATATTGTGTAACACATCCATATGCATCGGCTGTGCAACTACCAACTCTTCCTTTTCCTGCATGATGCAACCTCTGTGGCTTCACAGAGGTAGAGGCAGGCTGCTCAGATTCCTCATCGAACTGCTGAGTTACTATTGGTCGACATCCTCAGGGCTTTTGAAGCCCACCAGGGTCTATTGCACCTGCACCTTTTGTAGGGGCAGGTTTGGCTATCGGGGCATGAGGCAGCATGTGGCACTTTGACTGAAGTGGGGAAAACAATTGAGAAGTGCAAAAGCATTGAGCCAAGTCCCCACTTTGATGTCTACTTTCAGTATTATCCCTCTCAAGGCCCATATACATTTCCTCGACAGCCATAAACTGGAGAACCCTTTGCTCCGGATTAGTGAGGCAATGAACAGCCAAGGCTAGGGTTTCTTAGTGTGAAAGCCATTGGTAAGGGTCTGCTTGTGCTCATTTGATTGCCCCATTTGATATTCTATGCAGGAGTGCAGGAGGCCACTCTTTCCGTGAATGAAGATATCACCACAAAGGCTTTCGACATCATGCCGCATGTGCTTGAGACAGATTCCATTGGTCGCCCACCAGTGTGTGCACAGAGAGGCTGGAAAGCCATTGTTAGTCTGTGGAATTCTCTTCCTCAGAAAGCAGTGGAGGCTGAGTCATTGAGTTTACTCCAGGCTTGAAGTAGACAGGAGAAATGGAGTTGAGACCGCAATCAGATCAGCCAAGATCTTATCGAATGGCAGAGTAGGCTCAATGGCCTACTCCTACACCTCAGTTCTATGTTCCTAAAGCCTGCTTTTACACTGCATATTCTTCTCCAGATGTATCCTCTTTGTTTAAGGCCCCCAGAGTTCAGCATCTGTGTCCAGCTGAGCAGAGCTTGGAGAATTGTGCTGACTTCGAAGCAGGCTTACTACTGCTGTCCTTCTCCGTGTCTTTTTTAAAAATTCATTCAGGGTATGTGGCCATTGCTGGTTGCGCCAGTATTTATTGCCCACCTCTTGTTGCCCTTGAGAAGGTGGTGGTGAGCTGCCTTCTTGAACTGCTGCAGTCCATATGGTGTAGGTACACCCACAGTGCTGTTAGGAAAGGAGTCCCAGGATTTTGACCCAGCGACAGTGAAGGAACAGCGATATATTTCCAAGTCAGGATGGTGAGTGACTTGGAGGGGAACTTCCAGGTGGTGGTGTTCCCATGTATCTGCTGCCTTTGTCCTTCTGGATGGTAGTGGTCATGGGTTTGGAAGGTGCTGTCTAAGGGGCCTTGGTGAATTCCTGCAGTGCATCTTGTAGATGGTATACACCGCTGCTACTGTGCGTCAGTGGAGGATGGAGTCAATGTTTGTGGATATGTTGCCAATCAAGAGGGCTGCTTTGTCTTGAATGATGTCAAGCTTCTTGAGTGTTGTTGAATCTGCACTCATCCAGGCAAGTGGAGAGTATTCCATCACTCTTGACTTGTGCCTTGTAGATGGTGGACAGGCTTTGGGGAATCAGGAGGTGAGTTATGCCTCATGGGATTCCTAGCCTATGACCTACTTTTGTAGCCACAGAATTTATATGGCTAGTCCAGTTCAATGGTAACCCCCAGGATGTTAGTGGGGGATTTGGTGATGCTAATGCCATTGAACGTCAAGGGGCGATGGTTAGATTCTCTCTTGTTGGAGATGGTCATTGCCTGGCACTTGTGCGGAGTGAATGTGACTTGCCATTTGTCAGCCCAAGCCTGGATATTGTTTTTGGATTTGGGCATGGACTGCTTCAGTATCTGAGGAGTCACGAATGTTGCTGAACATTGTGCAATCATTGCTCACTTGTGATGTGTGAGTCACCAGGCCCACCGAATTGAGTGTATCTGAGCTGGTACATGGTCTGCATTAGCTTTGCAATGGTGCAGCCTTCAGAATCAGTGACCACCACTGAGGAGTCTTCATCATCCTCCTTCAGCAGGATGGCTGAAGGCCCTGTGGGAGACTAAAGACATGAATAGAACTGCCAAATTTAGAATGTTTTAAGTGATCATTATGCAAATGATCATTTTTTACTCACTGCTGACATCAAGTCAACATGAATGAGCGCTGTATTCCATGTGGCAGTCTGGTATTTAATTCTGCTCCCAGGTAGCTGGCAAAGCATGCTGAGACTTTGCCTGATGGCCAGCTGTGTTCCTCTGGAGCTATGAGTTGTCTAAAGAGCCACCTCCTCTGCCTTTTCCGGGTGTTCTGTGCTCCCTTCTGCTGTAAGGAAGGGGCTGGGAAAGGAGAGACCTGTAAATGATTGTGTAGAATGGACGGTGAGCTTTTGTTGAGGGTGACTATGAGAGAAAGGCGTGGCTTTGCGTAAAGATGAGGGTGAGCGCCAGTGGTGGATGGACAGATGGAGATGTGAGAGAGTGCACAATAACGTGAGAAATAGGAACAGTGGACCACCTGGCCCTTCGAGCCAGCTTCACCATTCAATAGGATCATGGCTGATCTTGGGTCTCAGCTTCACTTTCCCGCCTGCTTCCCATATCCTCTGATTCCCTGAGACCAAAAATCTGTCTACAATAGATACACCTGCAAGATAAGTGAGTGTAATGAGTGGTGTGTGCTGGAGTAGGTTTGAGAAGGCAGAGTGAAGAGGTTGGTGTGATACACGCATCAGTAGTCAATATGTGCCATTGTCCTCTTGTTACCTGCCTGCTAAGGTCATTAAACTGCTTATGACATTGAATCCTGGCATGTGGCACCACACTCCTACTTGCTGACCTCCTCCACTACCTTCCTGGTTTCGCTGGCAGGTTTCTTACTCCCATCAGTAGGAAACAGTTTCTCCCAGTGGGCCCTTACAACCTGCAACATCACATCTGGGGAGCAACTTTGGAATGTGTGCACTCCATTCTGTCACTTCTTTGTGTCCAGCTCCCAACTCTAGAATCCCTCAAATTTCATGGTTTCCCTTTAGGTACCGAGTTGCAATCTAATCATGGGCCAACCTGAATGAGTGTAAAATGACGCGCGATGACGTCGGACAAGTATCCCAATGTTGTCGCGCATTTGCGCACTCATATTTCAGTCGGCGGGTGTGCGTGGGAGTTGGCAAAATGCCTGCTGACAATCAACAGGCCTATTAAGGCAATTAAAGTTATAGTTGAACTTAATTTTTCGCTGCCTGTCTAACCTTACGATTGGCGGGCGGGCGAAAAGGCCAAGTGGCCTTTGGCTGTTTTAGGAAACCTCATCCACGGGCGGGATAAGGTTTCCAACAGCTATTAAAAATTAAATAAAAATTTTAACATTTCATTAAAGTGTCCCTGCTCATGTGACAGTCACATGAGGGGACGTGCTTTTTAACATTTTAAAATTCTTTATTTTTAATTTTATAAATCTTCATCTCCCTGAGGCAGCTCTGTGCCTCGGGGAGCTTTTCCTGTGCACACGCGTGAACTTGCGCGCTTGCCCTCTTTCTCCCCACCCCCACCCAGGCAGCACTGGGCGGGCCTTAATTGTCCCACCAGCGTGAAATCGTTATCACATGTGGCAGTCGGCTTCCCGACCATTCCCAGTTGCCCCCACTGAGCCCACCTGACAAGGGCAAAATCCTGGCCAGTGTGTTGTCATTGTGCCTGGTCAACCTAATTGGTCTGCAAATCTGGAAATAATATGTTATTGCAGTGGCTGAGTTAAAACACCACTGACTGACATACCGCCCTTACTCCCTGCGCGCCATTGTATCCTTCCCCTTCCTCTTCCTGCTCCCAGCACATCACAAAGCTAAAATCGAGCTCTTAATGTCCAGGTGTTTGCAGATAACTACAAACAAGAGCTGTTAACGTACGCAGTAGTTTTGTGTTATTTTTGTGAGAGGATGGGTAGCCGGGTAGGTTGAAAATTAGTCACTTCAGTATAACGAAAATGAAATAATTTTACAACAAATGCGGTTCTTTTTCTTAGCATTGTGAAAGGGAATGATTATTTTGCTCTTGTATAGGGAGTTGAGGAGGGTTCTAACTGAAGCATAGGTGTACATGTGCCTATAAAATCTGTGTTGAATGATGATAAATGGGCTGCCAACTCAATATTGAGTAAATGTTTGGGGATCTGTTTAAAATCATGAACTTCAGGCAAAGCTAATGATTTGATGAGAACAGTGATACCTTGATATTCTACACATTGACATTCTGTTTTATACAGCGCTGGGTGACAAGTCGGCAAATGCGGTTTGAGGGTGGATTTCAAGGTCGGTGCAACAAGTTGGTGGATGGCTGTTACTCATTTTGGCAAGCTGGACTCTTACCTCTTCTGCACCGTGCACTACATGCAGACGGTGAGTGTAAAAGTGTCTGGTAAATGATGATGCACACTTAATTATCATGGGCACACTTCCACATACTGCAATTACTGTTCAAATTGACAAAAAGACCAATGGGCAGATATTGGGTTTCAAAAACATCAGTCAAAAGAATGTGGGCTTCATCCGTTGAAATTACAGAGCGAACATGCTGTAATTTTTTTTTTGTGCGTTACCCATTTATGTTAAATGGTTCACTGTATAAATGATTTGGAGCAACAGTAGTTTTATCATGTTTCTAGCATTGATTTTATCATGGTGTTAGCATATTTTTTGTTCCAGAGTTAACCTCAAACTTGAGTCAAATCCAAAATTCGATATTTGCTGGAAGTCATGTGGTGAATTGAACACACCTGTTGGATTTTTTGTTTAAATTTGTCAGTACTTTACTGCTAAGACTAAGTGAAACAACAAAGCTTTTATTTATGTAGCACCTATAATATTTTAAAAATCCCCAAGGCATTTCACAGTGGTATAAACGAAAAAATGAATGGCCAGCCAAAGGAGGCTTGTGGAGGGGTAATCAAAATCTTGACTAAAGGGGTAGGGTTGAAGGTGGAGGGTTTCGGGTGATAATTCCACAGAAAGGAAGGGATTGCCCAAATTCCAAACAGCACCGTGGGTGTTCCTGCAACACATGGAGTGCAGTGGTTCAAGAAGGCAGCGCACCACCACCTTCTCTGGGGCAATTAGGGATGGGCAATAAATGCTGGCCCAGCCAGCAACACCCACATCGCATGAGACAACAAAAACAAATTGAAGGCATCAGTGAAGGTGCAAAGGGAGCGGGTGATGCACAAGATTTGTGGGCCTAGGGGTTGAGGAAATTGTTGGGCTCAAGAAAGGACAAGGAAATCACGTTTAATGGAGTTCTCTGAAGAGGTAACATGGGCTATGGATAAAGGGGAACCGGTGGATGTACTGTACTGCAGAAGGTATTTGATATCAAAGATTATTGCAAAAAATAAAAACTCATAGTGTAACATATTGGCATTGATAGAAAACAGGAAACAGGGTAGGCGTAAATGGGTCTTTTTTCTGGTTGGCAAGATGTATCAAGTGGTGTGCCACAGGGATCAGTGCTGGGGTCTCAACTTTTTATAACTTGTATAGATAACTTGCATGAAGGGCCTGAAGGTATGGTTGCTAGGTTTGCTGATAACACAAGATACATAGGATAGTAAGATGTGAAGAGGACTCAAGGAGGCTACAATGGGATATAGATAGGTTAAGGAAGTGGGCAAAAAGTCCTGGCAAATGAGTATAATGTGGAAAAGTGTGAAATTGTCTACTTTGGCAGGAAGAATAAAAAAGAAGCATATGATCTAAATGGTGAGAGATTACAGAGCTCTGAGATTCAGAGCGATCTGGGTGTCCTAGTACATAAATTTCAAAATACTAGTATAGGTACAACAAGTAATTAGGAAAACTAATAGAATGTTATCATTAATGCTAGGGGAATTGAATACAAAAGAAGAGAGATTATGCTTCAGTTGTACAGGACAAAGGCAAGACCACATCTGGAGTACTGTGTAGAGTATTGGTCGCCTTATTTAAGGAAGGATGTAAATGCGTTGGAAGCAGTTCAGAGAAAGTTTACTAAACTAATACTTGGAGTGGGCGGGTAGTCTTATGAGGAAAGGTTGGACAGGCTAGGCTTCTGCCTGCTGGAGTTTAGAAGAGTAAGAGGCGACTTGATTGAAACATAAGATCCTGAGGCGTCCTGACAGGGTGGATGTGGAGAGGATGTTTCCTCTGGTAGGAGTATCTAGAACTAGAGGTCACTGTTTAAAAATAAGGGGTCGCCCAATTAGGACAGAGATGAGGAGAAATTTTTTCTCTGAGGGTTGTGATTCTTTGGAACTCTCTTCCTCAAAAGGCAGTGGAAGCAGACTTTGAATATCTTTTAAGGCAGAAGTAGATAGATTCTTGATAAGCAAGGGGGTGAAAGGTTATCGGGGTAGGCGAGAGTGTGGAGTTGAGGTTGCAATCTGATCAGCCGTGGTCTTATTGAAAGGCGGAGCAAAAATAGGACGGAATGCAGTTTCAGACTAGGATAGGAAGCTGGGGTAGGTCTATTTTGCTGCAAAAGCAGAAGGTGGCAGGGGGACTTTATTATTATTTTGTGGGATTTGAACGTTGCTGGCTAGGACAGCATTTGTTGCTGATCCCTAATGGCCCTTGAGAAGGTAGAGGTGAATCGCTACAGTCCACATGGTGTAGTGCTGTCAGGAAGAAAGTTCCAGGATTTTGGTTCCGCAACAGTGATATAGTTCCAAATCAGGATGGAATTTGGCTTGGAGAGGAACTTGCAAGTGGTGGTGTTCCCATGCATCTGCTGCCCGTTTCCTTCTTGGTGCTGGCGGTCGCAGGTTTGGAAAGTGCTATTGAAGGAGCCTTGGTAAATTACATCTTGTGGATGGTATACACTGCTGCCACTGTGCATCAGTGGTGGAGGGATTGAATGTTTAAGATGGTGGATGGGGTACCAATCAAGTGGGTTGCTTTAACCTGGATTGTGTCGAGCTTCTTGAGTGCTGTTGGAGCAGCACTCATCCAGGCAAATGGAAGAGTATTCCATCACACTCCTGACTTGTGCTTTATAGATGGTGGACAGGCTTTGGGGAGTCAGGAAATGAATTACTCTCTGAAGAATTCGCAGCTTCTGACCTCCTCTTTCAGCCACAGCATTTATATGATAGCCAAAGATTCTTCTTGAATTTTAATCTCTGAAGTTTCCCTGTGATACCAATTTGACATTTCCATTCCAGTTTATCACTTATTTCCATACGTAATTGGGCTCAAGCTGCACAAAATTGGTTCAGTAAGAGGTCAAGAGGAACATTTCATCTTTTCATTCCTTCAACAGCACCTTCCAAACCCATGACCTCTACCACCTAGAAGGACAAGGGCAGCAGATGAATGGGAACACCACCACCTGGAAATTCCCCTCCAAGCCACACACGATCCTGATTTGGAACTATATCGCTGTTGCTTCACTGTCGCTGGGTCAACACCCTGGAACTCCCTCCTTAACAGCACCACATAGACTGCAGGGGTTCAAGAAGGCAGCTCACCACCACCTTCTCAAGAGCAACTAGGGATGGGCAATAAAAAAATGCCCACATCCCATGAAAGAATTTTTAAAAATCCTGTTGCTCAAGGCTGGATTCAAGCCTAATTCCAGAGAGACAATGCTACACATTTCTTGTAATTAACATTGATGTTAAGGCATTGACGTCAGTAGACACAAGAATGTTTGTTAATTTCAAAACATTTGGTACTTTAAAAAAATTCTTAAATAGGATATGGGTGTCGCTGGCAAGGCCAGTATTTGTGCCTATCCCGAATTGTCCTTGAGAATAAGTTGCCAGATTCTTTTTTTTCTTGTTTCAGATAGATGAGTACTAATTTTACTCTGCTGTAATGTTTTTGTAGGGAAAGATTCTCTCAGTATGATGCACTGGATGTTCCATCAAGAAGCACTACAAGAGTACATCCTACTCTGCTGTCAGAATTCTACTGGAGGACTGCTTGACAAACCTGGAAAGTGAGTGATGATTTTATATTGGTTGCACAATATGTTGTCACTTGGCTTGATACAGCTGATGTGTGGGACTAACCAGCACCTGACTGTTCGAGTAAAATACTAATTGGCGGCGTATCCTTAATGAGTGGCTCTTGTAGAGGATGCATATGAAGTGCTTACTTGGCAGCTTGATTGTGGAATGAACTGTAGCATAGGGGACCCGAAAGACTGGGTGAGAAACCGAAAAACTTAGCTGGTGAGAGAGAAGATATGTTTAAAATTTTGTGACATACTGTGCTACTGAAGTTTAAGCAAAAATTACCAGACAAGATTTGGTTGCCTTGGTTCATTGTCAGACAAGAACGATATGCGCTGATGTCCTGTATTAAAATTGCCCCCCAAACTTTTAGGTGCTCCTCAGCATTGCTTCTGAAGTGTGACCAATTATTTTCTGTTTCATAAAGCCTTCTAGCTTTGTTTCATCAATGTTTTAATGTCTGTGTTTATTAATTGGATCCACTGTTGAACACAGACACACTTTCTTGTATACTGCTCAGGCTCGCCAAGTTTGGCCGATTGCAGGTCTTGTTGGCTTCCAAGATGTATGAGGTACATTAACTATTTTGTTTTGATGGTGAATTGCAGAAACAGGGTAACTGCAGCTTAGAATAATGCTGCAGTAACCTGCAGCAAAGCAAACCAGTTCTATCATTCATTAGATTCAGATTGTAAAGAAAAATACAATCTCCAGACGTTGATTAATATCAGGTGTATTCTGGCAGTTTTTTTATTCTGTCATGGGATGAGGGTGTCGTTGGCTAGCCCAGCATTTATTGCCCATGCCTAACTGCCCTTGAGAAGTTGGTGGTGAGCTGCCTTCATGAACCACTGCAGTCCATGTGGTGTTAGAGGAGTTGCAGGTTTTTGCCCCATCGTGTTTGCTGTAACATTAACAGTAAAACCAAGTGCATGAGCGTAGTGAGCCTCCTTTCTCCGATTTGACCTGTGATTACCTCAGATCTCCCAATAAGTTTGACTCAGGAGACTTAATGACTAGAGAAATTGAATGTGGGCCATTGGACATAGTAGCTTTCATGGACTTTAATGCTATGGTGTTGAACCTCATCAAATGTGTCTTCACCCCCCCCCGCCCCCCCACAGGTCAAGGGATTTTTACCATACCTGCTATTGTCTAAGTGGGCTTTCAGTGGCACAGCATTTCGGTGGTGGAGAACTTCTGCACGAAGTTATTGTGGGTGACGTAAACAACCGACTGGTAAGCAATGTTTGACACACAGAAGAAATGTGGGCAAGTAAATAAAACCAACTCCGAAATGATGGCCATGAACTATGCAATAATTGTTGCTGGAAAGTTATAGTGAGCAATCACACTCAAAATATTTTTCCCATCCATTGTTTTTAATATAACATTTCTGATGTAGATGTATTGAATTGTTAATGTTGTCTTGAATAAGGATGATTTTATATTGTTAATATTGACTGACGTTTGTCACTATATATTGAATCTTCCTAAATTGTACTTTGTTTCTCCTGATACAGTTAGCCATTCAGTATATAGTTTTGTATCTACGATGGATACTAACACTCATTAAGAGAAAATATTTTAGGCAAAATTTGCATGCTAGTCAAATGGCTGAGCAATATGGTTGTAGAAATCTGAGGAATTCCTCCATTGTAACCCTCCATGCTTATTACGTTTAAAGCAATAACTCTCACATAGTTCAGCTGAGAATTTCTTCCATCTCCACAATTTTTTTAATAAGCTAGACTACAGATCCCAGTTCCGATAACAGACAGCCATGTTCAAATCTCTTCATTGGTAGCCATTAATTTTCTTTGTAGATGCTTCCATTTGAACCAATGCGAGTTCTGGTCACCATCATGAGCTTTGTAATATTTGCAACATTTTACAATTAATGATTAGTCCCTTTCACTAAAGCTGCTTAGATCTTAGATCTTGCTTAGTGTCAACTGTGGCTCAGTTCGTAGCACCCTGACCTCGTGAGTGAGAAGATTGTGGCTTGGGAATTCAGTCTAGGGCTTGAGCACAAAAATCGAGGCTTACCCTCCAGTGCGGGACTGAGGTAGTAAAAGATCCCATGGCATGGTTTCAAAGAAGAGCAGGGAATTTATCCTCAGTGTCCTGGCCAATATTTATCCCTCAATCAACATCATAAAAATAGGCTATCTGGTCATTTTGCTGTTTGTGGGAGCTAGCTGTGAGCAAATTGGGTGCTGTGTTTCTTGCATTACGACCGTGAATTCACTTCAAAATGGCTGAAAAGCACTTTGGGATGATGTGAGGTCATAAAAAGAGTTTGTAAATGCAATTTTTTTTAGATAAAAAGTGTTTAATTTTATTGAATGAAAAGGATGTCCATAATATTTGGCCATTGAGATTGACCCCTTGTCCCCACCCGCGATTGTACGTTTTGTTTCCTTGTTAGCAATTTCCCTATGATAGATATTTGGAATCATAAGATTATAATAAACAGGAGCAGGAGTAGGCCATTTGGCCCATCAAACCTGTTCTGTCGTTCTAAAAAATCACGGCTGATCTGATTGTGGCCTTGGCTCCACTTTCCTGTCTGTCCCCCATAACCCTTAACTCCCTTGTCAATCAAAAATCTGTCTATCTCAGCCTTGAATATATTTAGTGACCCAGCCTCCATTGCTGTCTGTGGAAGAGAATTCCAAAGATTAACAGCTCTCTGAGAGAAGAAATTACAATCAAGTCTCTATTGCAGTTTTATTTATATTTACGTCCATGGAATAGATGTGGGAATATGTATTGTAAAATATATTTTTTTCTTTCAACAGGAACCAATCCATCCTGTATATAACATTGGTCCTGAGAAAGTAGCACAAGCTGTTATGCATTTCCTCAAGCTGCCAGTTCCACAGATGAAGAATAATTCAAATTAAATTCATTATGCATTTAAAATAATTAAATTTCCAAGTACTAATTGTGTAACCTGAGTGCAGAGAATTGTGGTTTACAAAGTAAAATGATTCAACATGAAGCAGGAACCAGTATCAAGTTATTTACTTCTTACGACAGCAAAAAAACAAAAGCCATCGGCACTGCCTATACAGTGGCTGAATAGTCCAGTCTATGTTCAGCAACTTGCTCCTGAATGCTGCAGAAGCTGAGACTGGTACCTGTAAGTGTTCTTAGTTTCATGACTGAATCTCCGACAAGTGAACAGGATTGGTGCAAATAGAGCACTATGCTTTTTACTGGCTTCAGAAGTAATTTATCACGGTTGCAATAAAAGTAATCTTTTCAAGCATTCCATTTTGTCTGGATTAATTTTCAGCGTTTCAGAACAGTTCTTTGCGCTTTCCTTTTTCTAAAGGATGGTGTTGCACACTGAATAACTCAAACTGTAGAATGACTTAAGTCGGACAGTTTGCTTATGTTTTGTCAACCACAACATCATTTTAAAAAATGGGTTTAATTGAGAAAATTATCAGTCGTAGGACCTTTATCATATGTGAAAATCATGTTGGGGAAGGCAAAGTAATCTATAGTAACTTTTTATAAACTTTGTCTTTATTTTATGCTGAAAGGGGCCCTCGGCACTGTTTAATGACAAAGACGTGCATGACTATTTGCGGTTCAAAGATTAGATATATAGTCTTATTGAATGCACAGTTGTGTCACCTAGCACTGTTCACACCACTCTGCGCGCACACATTGCAAAACATAGAAGATCCAAACGTTTCTGAGAATTGCAAATGGCGGTCCAAGTTTCAAAGTAACTGTGTTTACTGGAACTTGAACGACTCAGTCAGTCAGGTATACAAACCATTCCAATTATGGCCAGGTCATGATTCGAATCATTTCTGTATGCATGTAGCATGCTCTGTTGTCCTATGGAAAGATCTTGCATTGCAAGGATAATGTTTTTCTAATTACAGTTGACAGTGTTTGTACACGTGACTGAAATTGCCTCTCTTCACAATAGATTAGTTGTGAAGTCACGGTAACAGATAAGTGCCTAACCTTCACTTGGTGCCTCCTCACTACATTTTGTCTGTGATTCCGATCCTACTGCACCCACAGTAGACGGGTGTACCAACTGCTGCGCTAAAACTTATCCTCTTGGCTTCTTCAGTTAACTTATTCTCAACAGTTTAATTGCAGGTATAAATATTGAACTTTGTATTTAGCTATGGCCATAATGATGATTTTATCCCCATTACGTTAGTTCGTTTTAAAAATGTGTAAGTGCTCTCTGAATTCTATCTGAAAATTATGACAAATACATTGCCATGTTTGGTTTGCTTGCCATCGAAATTGAGCTTCCTCCAGGTTGTAAACAGTTATTAACATGTTCCATGTGTGTTTTTTTACAAAGAAAAGTGGTCAAAATTGACACTGTTATAACATGACAAGTGAAGGTGCAAATGGATTTATTTAAATGGAAGCATTTGCCAGGACATTGTGACCTTGACTGCCTTTTATCCAAACTCGTGTGAAGTTGTGTGTTACAGCACAAAGCTGTACAATTTTTATACCTTTTTGACTGTTTAAAAATAAAATAAAGTAAAATATTGCCTTTGTTTTGAATTTCTAATCTTGCTTATAAAAGGTATATATCCTGCTATCGGAATCAGAGAGGGTGAACCAGCTCTTAAAATAACATCAGCTGCAACTAGACAAACAAAGCTTTGCACCACATTAGTACAACAGCAACATCTGTATTAGAAAATGTAGATATGCAACTTTTCACACGTTGCCCTTATCTGGTGTATGCTAATAAAAGTTAACATTCTGCTTAGTGCAAAGATTGGCCTGGCTTTTGCGGTTGTAATGACAGCAAAGCTGTCAGTGTAAAACATGGAAATCCAGAAGCTGCTTTCAGTTATACCCAGCTCTTCCAGGTTATGCCTTTGTAGTTCCTACAGAAATCCTTAGAAATCACTTGAATTGATGTGAACATCCGCTTTTACATTAATATAACAACCAAAAAACTGTGGGTGCTAGAAATCCAAAATAAAAACAAAATAAATGCATATATATATATATATGGCAGTATCCGTGGAGAGAGAAACCATAAGTTCAGTCCAGCATTTTTTTCACACGATCATTCCTGCTGTAAAAAAACTTTGATAAAAGTTACGCCTTGTTGAATGAAGTGTAACTGGGTTTTTAACGGCGTACTAAGTTCATAATTACTAATGAACAACATCTCTGAAAAATGATAACATCTCAAATTTATATCTAATGATATAAATGTCATAGGTTTTTAAAAATTGTTTTTGTTTGTTTATGATAGTTCAGCATCTACTTTAATCCCCTGTCTAAGTCCCGATCTTTATTTCACTTTCTGTAAAATGGTTAAAAAGTGAAAGATAATCTACGTTTTATTTCCTGGTTTTGTCTGTGAAAATTTTTCAATCTGATTGTCTGCTTGACGACGTTAATGTTACTGGATGAGGAAGATCTCGTATAGTTGGCAGCAGAATCAAATTAATGTTGGGAAAGGCTAAATCCATGTCACACGAGACTGCTACGTTGCCACTGACCACAAAATCCAGGATGTTATCTTGAGAGAGGTTCTTTTGGCTAATTAACATGACAAAATTCTTGTGTATTGTAGTTGAATTTTAAATTAAACATAAGCAGAGATGGATACATTTTTCCATAATTGCAGTGAACAAAGGTCAATTGCCAACATTTTCTGTTTATATTTCAGATTTCTAGCATCTGCAGTATTTTGCTAAAGTAGGGCAAGTGCCTCAACAAGCCTTCATGCAAACCTTATACTGAAAATCCTATGGCTCCAGATACTTACTTATTTTTAAGTATTATCAAAGCAGAATAAAATGCAGCATTTTTCAAAACTGGATGCTATTTATGTAGCCACATATCAACTTAATTTGTCCTTCAGACACCCGATTTTCATGTTGAATGTTTTCCCAATTTTGGCTCAAAATATGTCTTCCAATCACATGATGAATTGTTTCTTTTTCAATTCAACAGTAAAACTCTGCACATTTCAGATTTGAGAAGCTTTTTTTTGGAATAAAGGACGATTTAAAGTGCCTAATGAATAATTCCAACGGTCTTTACCAGGCAAAGACAGGGAGCTTAACAACTGTAATGGGATAATAGAGTCCAGGATAACATCAGGGAAAAAGAAGTGGGGGAGGATGCAGGGGGACAACTAAAGCCACTATATTTGAATGCACAAGACACTTGCAACAAAATAGATGAATTAAAAGCATGAATAGAAATGAGTGAATTTGATGTAATAGCCATTACGGAAATGTGTAGCAGATCAGCAAGTTTGCGAATTAATATTCCAGAATACTTGAGATAGGAATATAAGATGGAATAAAGCCAGATGAAACAATCTTGGCTTGGAAAATCAAGATGTAGAATCAGATTGGCTAAGAAACAAATGGCAGGACACAATTATAGTTTATGCGCCTCCTACAGCAGTTGTTTTCTTAGACAGAGAATGAATCAGGAAATTAGAGATGCAGATAACAAAGGTAATAATGTAATCATGGGGTACTTTAATTTTCACATACTTGGCATCTGTTTAGCATCTTTTAGGACCTCCAAGTGTCTCAAATCTCTACAGCCAATCAAGTGCTTTTAAAGTGTAGTCACTGTTGTAATGTAAGGAAATCCAACAGCCAATTAGTTCTTCCACAAACAGCAATGAAGCAATGGCCAGATTTTTTTTTTGGTGACAATGATTCCAGAATAAAATTTGGCCATAACTGCACCAAAAGAACATACTGTGCCTTTGTTTAACTTCTCACCCAAAAAGAATAATTTCTGACTGTGCAACATGCCTCCAAGTACTGCAGTGGAGTGTCAGCCTGAATTATGTCCTCGGGTCTCTGGCGCCCTGGAGCCTAGAAACTTGTGACCAAGGCAAGGCACTGAGCCATGACTAATACAGTAAGTTCTTTTACATTGCTTCCATATGAACTAAAAGCTGGGAAAATATATAATTACATCATAGAGCCTGGAGGTAAGGAGCATAGACCTGAAAGAATTTGGGAGGGAGCATAGGCATCAAGGAGTCCGATTTAAAAAAAAAACAAAAAGTGACAGCTCAAGAGATGATACTGATTGGTGAGTAGATTAAGTGTTTAATAAGTCTTTAATTTAGTTCTATTCTGTTTAGTTAGTCTAATAAATTTGAGGCATGGCAGGGCACCTCAGTCCTGTGGAATGCACATCCTTTTCCATGTGGAAACTCTAGGAAATTTCTCATATCTCAAACAATTAAGATGTGCAGCAAATGTCAGCTGGAGGATTTCAGAGATTAAGCAGCTTCACTATGGTGCATCCATGAGGCTGACATTAACGCGGATAGCACATTTTCTGGAGGTGGTCATGCCGCAGCTTAGGAGTGTGCAGGCAGGAAGGAAATGGGTAACCGCCAGTGAAGCAGAACCAGGCAGGTAGTACAGGAGTGCATCTTGATCTTCAACCAGTATTCAGTTTTGGTTCCTCTGGGGAATACAAATCCAAGGTACCATGGGTGGTTCAGATGTGTGGGCGGGGGGAGTGAGGAAGAAGGTCAGGAAACAATAGTACAAGGAGGTTCAATAGCTGGAGAACAGGCACATGTTTCTGCAGCCCCAGACATGACTTCAGGATGATTACTGCCTCCTGAGTGTCAGGATCATTGGGCAATAAGCGGCTGCCAAACATTCTGAGCAGAGAGGGTGAACAACCAGAGATCATGGTTTATATCAGTACCAATGGCATGAAAGAGGGAAGAGGTCCAGCAGGCAGATCTCAGGGACCTGAAAAAGAAATTAAAAAGTAGGACCCCAAAGGCTGTTATCTCCTGATTACTCCTGGTGTCAAATGCTACTGAAGAAATAAGAGGATAGTGTAGCTGGATGCGCATTGGGACCGGTTTAGGGGAGATGGAACCTGTACAACCCAAATGAAAGCACCTCGACAGGGCTGGGACTAATACCTTGGTTTTGTTGGGAGAGCTTAAATGAGCTTGGCATGGTGAACAGGGGATGAGGAGGTTGAAATTCAGAGGGAGAGAAGCAAAGCTGGAAATGGAAGACAGAAAATTAGTAAGCAAGTATGGAAGGTGGAAATAAAATGGACAGCAAAGGAGATGTTCAGTGGTTCACGGTGTATGCTTCAATGCACTTTGAATTATGACCATACTTCAATATATCAATAGCATAGCTATTACTGAAACAAAGCTTAAAGAAAGGGAGGAATGGTAGGGTTATCAGATGGTGTAGAGTGAGGGCTGATAAAGGAGGGGGAGAGGTCACAATATTGGTTAAGGAACAGTTACAACTCTGAAGAGGGATGATACGCTATAAGTGTCATCAAATGAAGCCATATGGATTAAACTGAGGAACAAAGAGGGGCAGTCACACTGCAGATGGCATACAATAGACCCCCAAATAGAGGCTAATAGAAGAGCAAACATGTAGGCAAACTGCTGCGAAATAAAAGGGCAGTAACAGTGGGGGATTTTAGGTACTTTAATATTAACTGGATAAATTCAATGTAAAAGGTATAGAGGGCGCAGAATTCTTATAAGGTATTCAGGAGAACTTTTTTAGCCAGTCCATAGCAAGCCCAACCAGAGAAGGGGCAGTTCTGAAACAAGTTTTAGGGAACTAATCTGGGCAGGCGAAGGGGTATCAGTGAAAGAGGATTTTGGAGGTAGTGATCATAATTCAGTTAGATTTAGAGTAGTTATAGAAAAGGATTAAAATAGACCCAGAATAAAAATTCTAACTGGCAAAAAGTTAATTTTACTTGGCTGAGATGTGATTTGGCAAATGAGGGATGGAAATAGTTGAAGGTAACCAGTGTCAAAGCAGTGGGAGGTGTTCAAGGAGGAACTAAAAAGGGTTTAGAACAAATCTGTTCCCACAAAGAAAAACGGAATGACTCCCAAACCTAGGTGCCCCCTCAATGTCAAAGAGAATATAAAGTATGAAAAGGCAAACAACAAGAAAGCTTCTGCCAGGTACCAGAAGTTCAATACTGCAAATAGAGGAGTATAGAAAGTAGAGGGGTAAAATGAAAAGGGAGATTAGGAAAGCAAGGAGGTGGAATGAAAAAATATTGCCCATTAAAATCGAAACACATTTTACAAATACATAAGGAGCAAAAGGGCCAATCGGAGACCAAAAAGTTAACTTGTATATGGAGGTAGAAGGCATGGACGTGGTTCTTAACAAACACTTTGGCCTGAATTTTCACTCCCAGGCTGGGAGTGCTGAGTAGGAACAATTCCTGGCTTCGCAAATTCAACCTGGGAGAAAGTGCCACGGGAGGTTAGATTTTTGGTCCATGGGCTGGGTGAAAATGGAAGTCTTGCTGGGCAACCCTGGCAACAATGCGGAGACTGCTAGGAGTGGAGGCGGGCTGGGTGGAAGGCCTGCCTTGGTGTATGGGCACTGTGTCAAAAGTTTTTTAAAAAACAATAAAATATAAAACAGTCCTCCAGCCTTCATCCATCAGCCCCCGCACACTCCCCAGCCATGCCAACTCATGCTCCCATACAATCTCCTAGGCCCTTACACCCTCCAAGCCAACCTACACCTCTATACTCAAACCCCATTGGCCTCTCATATCCTTCATGCCAACCTATGGCCCTCTACCCACCCCCACGGCCCTTTATAGCCCCTATGCCAACTAGTGCCAACCCACAAGCCCCCAAACACCACCCTTTGCTCTTACACCTAGCATGCCAACTCACCCAGTGTCCACCATGGGCAGACCTCAGGGACCATGCTGAGATTAGATAAAATAAAATTATTAAATGTCTATTGAAGAATTCACTATTTAAAGAAAAAACAATTATTGATAAAAACCCATTCATTACATTTAACTTCCCTTAATCCCTCATAAAAACAAGCATTGGGAATCATAGTCCCACTTCAAAGAGTCTATGCAACTTGGAGCTGTCAATCAAACTGTGAACCAAGAGGCACCCAACTGTGATAATGGAAGTTTGTGAAATCAGTCATGCAACGTTAATCCAATAATGATATCCCAGAGCCTTGTGCCAACAGGTGAGTGAAATAGCAAGCACTGATTTTTTAAAAAATGCTCCAGATAACTTTTTCCCACATTTTTAAAGGGCAGGAGTTTTAAATGTTTTGACAGTTTCTTTTGATAGTTCCAATGCGCTTCACAGTTCCAATGAGTTTATGCACTTTTTAGTGCACATTCATGCCTAATTTTAACAATCCCAAAGGGCACTTTACCTCTCCCAAAAGGCACCTGACCTCCCCGAAAGGAGTCCAGAATTCTATCCAAAAGGGTACCTTACCTCCAAAAGTGTACCTTACCTGTGCAAAGAAGACCAGCTGCTTTAGATCTTCTCCTACCAGGTCTAAGTGCACAAGTCATGTTTTGGACATCCCACCAGTGCAACTCATATCAGCCTGAGGCAGCTGCACTTTAACATATGCAGCTGCCTCAGCGAACCACAGATGTGCACATTAGGACCCGTCCCCATTCCCCCCCGACCTGCCCCATTCCCACCACCAGGTGCCGTGTTCAGAGCCAGGACTTCCAGATCCAGACCTCCATAGCCATTTTTGTAATGACACAAAGGCTCTCCATCCTTGTGAAAATTCAGGCCTTTGCACCTGTTTTCGCAAAAGAGAGGGATGAAACAGACATTGTAGTAGAGGAGGAGCGTGACATTTTGGATGAATAAACATGTTGATGATGTATGGATAATCACTAGATCTGGATGAAATGTAGCCCATGTTATTAAGGGAAGCAAAAGGAGAAATAAAGGAAATTCTGATCACCATTTTCCAATCCTGTCAGGAGTGGGACTAGAGGACTACTAACATTTTACAGTTGTTAAAAAGGAAGGAAGGGATAACCTGAGTAATTACAGGTCAGTCTGTTTTATTCTGCAGACGAGAAAAACATTGGAAAAATTTCTGACAGTATGAATCATCATTTAGAAGCAAGATTAATCAAGGACAGCCAACGTGGATTTTTAAGGGATGGTTGCGCCTGACTAACTTGATTACATTTTTTGAGGAAGTAACAAGGAGAGATGATGAGATAGCATGTTTTATGTAGTCTACCTGGATTTTGGCATGCCTTTTGACAAAGTCCCCACAAGGCAGATTGGCCAGAAAATTAAAAGTTCATGGAATCCAGGGGAAAGCGGCGAATTAGATCCAAAATTGATTGAGAAGCCCAAATCTGTCCTATTGGTAAAACTGAAAGATGATGGGAATGATATGAAAATGGAAAAAAAATGAAATCTAATTTAATGTGGTTGAGGCTAAGACTTTTTCAATCTTTGTCATCATTCACCTTTGCTGCTGTATATCTAATAAAGTATCGAATCTTTGTATATTAACAGTAAATGTGCCAAAAGCAAAATGTGAACATATCAGATCTTTGAAAAATCAAAAGCCTTGATCTTTTGAACGTTCAAATTGTTAAGGAATTGTTATATTGCTGGGAAAAGAGACATGTTGTTGAAGTTTTTTGACTTGCACTCATCGGGACAACAGCAAGAATGCCAGGGAGCATTAATTTGCATTGCATGAGAAAAAGGTGCTGATTGGTTGGCAAGTTGACACTGATTGGTCAAGGTGCTTCCATGGAGAATGCAGCAGTGTGCTGAGAATTACACTATAATCAATTTAAAATTTATCAGTTGGGCTCACAATGTGGCTCATTTATGCTTGCTAGACACTACATATATTCATACACAGGGTCCTGTCCTCTGCATGGAGTCAGAATATATCTAGCCTTTGTGCCTTTTTTGAATTAAACAAAAGCATGGGGAACAATAGTTCCTTGGGTGCATTCTTCATGGAAATGCAATGACCAATTATGGTTGACTTGTCAATCAATCAGCAACCTTTTCTCATGCAATATAATTGATGCTTCCTATGAAATTTGGCATTCTTGCGTCAGTCCTGTTGAGTGCAAGATGAAAAGCTTCGACAGCATGTCTCTTTTTTCAGCAATACTCAGGTTCTGCACTGCCAAGTGACAAATTGTTATATAAGTTTGAACAATTAAGACTTTGCTTGGAACACTTGCGTTATTCTGCAGATGAGTATTGAGCCAAATCCTGCAGGAAAAATAATGGCATGTTCACACTGCATGTCATTATTTCATGCACAAATCAGCCAACAAGTTCAGGGGATTAAGAAATGCAGTGAGTTGCGAATCTTCAGAATTTGCCCATTGATTTATGCTACTTCGTTGTTTGCCTTGCACAAACAGCATCTTGCCGAATGCCTCTCCAATACTTTTGGTGCCAACAAACGTCCTTCAAATTTCCTCTCAACTTGAACCATAGGCTGAGCTGTGGCTTGGTGAATTTGGGTGTTGCTGTGAGATGTCAATTGTCTTTCAAGTGAGCACTGCAGTTATTTGTGATTAGCATAAGTCTTGTATTTTACCACTACCTGTGTCAAATTTCTGGAACCACTCTGAACATTTCTATTGCCTTCAAATTTCTTATGTTGCTTCTGTAGTTGTATGTGTGCATCATGAAGTGATGGGATTGTGAGGGTTTGCTGCTGTACACTGGAGGCCCTTTCTCGATCCTGCTGTTGCCATATGCTTGAATCTAAGGTTCTGTTCTGCTGTTCATTCTCCACTTGGACAAGTGCAAACTTGGAAATTAAATTACTATTCTGGCCAGTGAACACTCAAAATTGCAGGGATAATTTCTGTAAAAGATTAAACCGGCTGGTGGCTTCTCTACAGGTGTTGCTTTTTCCATCAGCAAAATATTGCTGTTTGTTTTGTTTTTCTTTGGATAAGCTTTATCTTCCAGTTGTGAAAATTGATTTTTCGTTTGATTTGCTTGAGATTACTTGAGACTTTGGACCTGACTTAACAATGTCACAAAAGTTAGCATGCAGGCACAGCAAATAATTAAGAAGCCTTACGGAATGCTATCCTTTATTACGAAAGGGATTGAACATAAAAGTAAGGATGTTATGCTTCAGTTATACAGGGCATTGGTGAGACGGCACCTCGAATAATGTATGCAGTTTTGGCCTCCTTGTTTAAAGAACAATGTAAATGTACTGGAGGCAGTTCAAAGGAGGTTTACTATATTGATACCTGGAATGTGCGGGTTGTCTTATGAGGAAAGGTTGGACAGGCTGGGCTTGTTTCCACTGGAGTTTAGAAAAGTGAGGGGTAATTTGATTGAAGTATACAAGATCCTGAATGACCTTGACAAGGTGGACATCAAAGGATGTTTCCTCTTGTGGGTGAGTCTAGAACTAGGGGGCACTGTTTTAAAATGAGGGGTCGCTCTTTTAGGACAGAGAGGAGAATTTTTTTCTCTCAGAGGGTTGTGCGACTTTGGAACTCTCTGCCTGAGAAGGTGGTGGAGGCGGGGTCATTGAATATTTTTAGGCAGAGGTAGATAGGCTCTTGTTAGGCAAGGAATCAAAGGCTATCAGATTTAGATGGGAACGTGGAAATCGAAACACAAGATCAGCCATGATCTTATTGAATGGCAGAGCAGGCTCAAGGGTCGGAATGGTCTACTCCTGTCCCTATTTTTTATGTTCTTAATGTTGATGCTCCACTTCTAACCAGACTGTAATTGTGCATTACCATTTTCCTACATTTTCCATGTGATTTTGTTTTGCCACTTCTATCCTGCCTCTTGTGTTCACTGTGATATCACAAGTTTTAAGGTGATTGAGTATGACCTATTAGTTATCATCGACTTTGTTTACAATGGTACCAAGAAGAATAAAGGCAAACCACTGAATATGCCAACCAACACTATCAGGCTTAGCTTTACTGTAAGATGAAGAACAGCCAGTCAAATATGCTCAAATATTTCTTGGGTTGTTATCAGTTAAGAGAGAAAGAGGAGAAAGTGAAGTAAAGTCCAATGAAATCCTCCATTGAAAACCTGCTTAGTAAATTAATCATTGTATCAGTATTTTATAATTTAAGAATGATCTGATCTAAAGAACACATCTTCACAAAACAAAAACAAAAATACCTAGAAAAACTCAGCAGGTCTGAGTTTTTCCAGGTATTTTTGTTTTTGCTTTGGATTTCCAGCATCCGCAGTTTTTTGTTTTTATCTTTTTGCTTACATCTTCACAAATTTGATTGCTGATAGTTTCCTCAATGTTGAATGTAATGCTCTGCTAACTTAGCTATGTCTCAGGCTGTCTTCCTGCGGCAGTATGTTTGTTGCCTTCCATTCAGAGAGGAAGTTAAATGTTCCCTAAATGCTTTAATTGCAAAGGGAATCACCTCACTTTTTTTTGTTGACGTTGATCAGGTCACTGGAGATGAGAAATGGGATGAGTCAAGTACTCACGTGCAGACTGTGTGGTAAAATGATGCATGTTTGTTCAAACATGATGTTTGTTTCCTCTGCTAGTTCACAAGTCACTTTTGCAATGAGGATGGAATGCCACAATTGCAATTGCTAAATTAGCATTATGAATTGCCCAACTTTTGCCTCGAATCGACTGGTTTTGCTCCAAGTCCCAACGAACAACCAAAGAGCTTGTTGAAGGAGAATCTCATTCAGTAGTATCCTTCACTTGGCCGATGAAATGCCAGTCTGACACAGCAATTTTTATGGACCCAAACTTTTCATTGACACTTTCGTTCAAGATACGAATCAAAGGTCAAGTGTATGCAGAGCATTTAGTAGTCACAGACTTTGGTCAATGCTGGATTTAAGTGTGTTACTTAAAAAGCAAACTAGGGTGAAATTATTAACTTTAATTATGAGAGCAGAATAGCTGTGGTGATCTTTGCCCACTTCATATCTCATCTATATGGTGCAATTTAAGTTACTAAATGAAGCTATAAGTGATAAGTAATCCAAGCCCATTCGTTTGGCTCAGTGCACATGCCAACATGTATTTGTTACATTACTTATATCATGGGCAGGATGCCAGCAAAACCTGTAAGTCAGGGGTGGGGATTCCCCAGCCTGGGGGCTGGATCCGACCTGTTGCATTTTTTCATCAGGCCCGTGGTGTGATTTTTTAAAAAAGCACGTGCCTATGACACATGTCTCCACCATTTTAGGCCTTGCACTTCCCAGCCCATCTCGCGAGAGCGGTCAAAATCCGGCCCATCCACTTCGAACCTCGGAAACCACGGAGAACCAGAACGCCAAAGTCCAAATGGGCAGATGCTGCTTGAGCTTCAGCCTTTGAGGGAGTTGAAGGTAACACAGTGACAAGTCCCGCTTGGGTGAGGACTTTCACCATTCCACACGCGCCACCCGCGCCATTTTAGAAGCAGCTCCTGCTCACTGGACACAACAAAGCTCAGCCTTGTGGGGACTGAGTTCATTTTCTGGCCACGCTACGCTCGGACAGCAGAAGGGGGAACGTTAGGAGATATTGACCATGGATGGTTGATTTCTGGACAATTGTGGAAGGCAGGCAATTAGCTGTATTCCATCTTTCACGGAGAAAAAGTCGAGGTTAAAGCAAATCCCTCAGGGAGTCTGCCAGTCATATTGAGCAATCCTCATTACAGAAGGTAATTTTTAGGTGGAATTTCTTAAATGTCCCACTGCTTCCTTCCAACTATTTTGTCCTGACATTTTGTCCAGAATCCTCTGTTCCCACACAATACACGTGCTTGGGGTTTGTTGCACCTGCTGTTCTAACAGTTTTTAAAAAAATAAAATGTGGCTACCGCAAACAAAAGAAGAAAAGTGGACGAGGGGGTGTCGTGTTTTTAATGAAAAATGGACAAACGTTAATTTTTTTGTAGCAGCAAGAGACCAACCCCGGATGCCTGATTTGTGGAGACGCAATTTCTGCCTTGAAAAAAGTCAGTGTAGAAAGACACAAGAGCACGAAGCACATCAAATATGAAGAACTTCAAGAACATGTGTGAGTGGACAAAATTAAAGCACTTAAAAAGGATGTAAGCGCGCAGCAAGCAGTTTTCACAAGACCTAGAAAGGCAGTGGACAGTGTGATGAAGCCAGTTATGTGGTGAGTGAACTTATCCCGAAAAAAAGCTTTGGTCTCATTCAGAAGGAGAGTTTGTAGAGGAGTGCAACATCGTGACCGCAGTTTTACCGCGGAGAAAGTCAAATTATTTGAGAAGGTGAGCCTTATCTTGCCAGGACCGTGTCAAATTCAATTCATGATATGGCTCAAGACACTGAAAAGTCTCTGAAAGATTCTGCGGCTGATTTCCAGTTTTACTCTGGCTATTGATGAGACAGCAGACATAACAAATACATGCCATGTATTTTTCTGTCTGGAATCACGGCAGATTTTGAGATTCGAGAGGACTTGCTTGCTTTAGTCGCAATTCATGACACCGCCAAATGTTTGAGACGGTTACATCGGCAATACACGGGCTTCAGTTATCATTTGAAAAATTAATTGATCTTACTACTGATGGCACGACAGCTCTGGTTGGATCTCAAAAGGGATTAGTTGCTCTAATCAAGAAAGAAACAAATCTCAATCTTAATCCAAGTAAGTTGATTGTATGTCACTG
The DNA here is from genome assembly GCF_017639515.1 of Carcharodon carcharias. Classification (NCBI taxonomy): domain Eukaryota; kingdom Metazoa; phylum Chordata; class Chondrichthyes; order Lamniformes; family Lamnidae; genus Carcharodon; species Carcharodon carcharias. Next base: position 14,600,297 of record NC_054486.1, on the reverse strand, counting down.
CATCATCCATCAGGAGAATCTGTGTGCGTAGTACGTGCGACTGAACAACGTAATATCGACGGTAGTATCGAGTATTAACTCCATTAAAAGTAGAGGGTTAAACAGCTGCCAGTTTAAGGAGTTATTGAATCAAAGCACGGCGATTTAGTTTACTATTGTGAAACGTGATCACTCAGCTGGGGGAGAATGCTAATATGGTTTTATGAACCGAGGAACGAAGTGAAACTTTTAATGGCGACGAAGGGAAAACCTGTGGCCGAGCTGACTGACAAGTGGCTGTGTGACCTGGCTTTCATGGTCAAGATTATACAGTATCGCCTGAGCTCAATGTCAAAATGCAAGGGCCTAGCCAGCTTCTTACTTCCCTTCTTTCAAATCATCTGAAGCTAAATTAAAGCTGTGGCAAATGCAACTGGAAAAGGGCAACGCGGTGCATTTTCCTACCCTTCAGAAACAAAAACCTGCAACAACAGTGGAGTACCGCCAGGGAGTGTGCAAATTTACTACAGAAATGTTGTGAGCAATTTCAAGACCTAAAAGTGGAGGAACTGGAATTAAATTATTTTTGCCACACAGCTCAATATTAAAGCAGTCGATATACCTGAAGACCTTCAACGTGAAGTTATAGAACTACAAAGCAACATTGGACTTAAGGTTAAATACAATAACCTGCCCCAGCTGGAAGGCTACAGGCTCCGTGTAGGGGCCGATGAATTTCGAAACTTGAGACGTGAAAATTGCATCGCTGTTTGGAACTACATACTCAAAACTTTACCTCGCAAAAAACGGTCTGTGTGGCAGAGGTGAACTTGGAAAGCCAGTTGCGAGTAGCAGTGCCAGCAGACGCTCATTAAGGAAAAGCAAACTCAGCCATCGCATTAAGGCAGTGGGTGAGTTGAACATTTCTGTATTCTCTGTACCCAAAAAAAAATTAAGTTGGTTTTTGTGTGTGTGTGTGTGTGTGGGGCCCGCGATTGATTTTGCGTGAGTGGCCCTTGATAAGAAAAAGGCTCCTCACCCCCGCTGTAAGATTTCAGGGATACCTAGCCCTACATAAGAACCATGTCATCTTCATTTTGTGCATCACATAGGGCAGCACTACATTTATTTTAACCAAGGTGGAGACATTTATTATGCAAGCTAAGCTACCTAAGGGCCAGTTAGCTCAGATGGCTAGCATGTGGTTTAGAATAGCACCAATAATGCAGATTTAATTCCCACTCCAGCTGAGGTAGACTTAAGATCTGCCCATGCTTGATATGGAGTGGTGTTCCTCAAGCCAAATAACCAATAGTGTCTCTAATAGGGAGAGATGTCTACAGTCCTTAATGAACTACAGCTAAATTCCTGCCATAGATATCTTGTGTTGTTTGCTAAACATGAGGATACAATATGGATTTTTTTGTTGGTTTTGTATTGTTTCCTCCCCTTCTGCTTTTATCTTTCTCCTTCTGCATCTATCTCTGGTGTTGAGTAGCATTTCAGGGAAGGACACAGTGCAAGCTACATTTTCCAGTGGGAGGATGGTGTGGACCTCTTTCCCTATCTGCTCTCCCTGTCACTTTTGCTTTCCTCTATCTTTTTTTCCCCACAACTACCTCTTGCTCTTTGAAATACACACTGAACCTATGTATCCTCCCCTCCCATTTAACTGTCCATCCAGTTCACCACAACTCTTATGTGCACGTGATGAGAGGCTATAGGCTCGATCATCTTCTATAGCAGATCCCTATGCATTCTGTTCCTCTTCCCTCAGTGCACATCTGTCATGAAGCTAATAATGCATATATTTTGAAAAATATTTTCTTTTAAAATAGAGGTTTAGTCTGTGGGTGTGTCTAAATTGGATTAAAGCCAGCTAGTCTGGGTGCTTTGATATGTACCAGTTTTGATATATAAAGATAGCGTGCATTTGCATTTTTTTGACTTGAGCATTCAAGAAGTGGGGTGAAAACTGATGCCTTTCTAGCAGCTACCAAGCAATATGTTTATATTACTAATAAAATTGGTACAATGAAAGGGGTTTCATTGTTAAAAGGTGAAGTTCAAAGAGGCTGGTGAGACAATAAGAATTGGAATTCAATCAGTGGTGGTAGGTATAACTTCAGCAGTTTTCGGGTGTGCAGAGCAGAGGCAATGTGAGATCAAAAGGCAGCTGCAAGACTCCAACTGGCTCCACAGGAACCAAGAGAAAAGTGCCTCATTTTGAATTTGTAAGGTGAAAATACTTTGCCTGGTGTTGGGTTAAATCTATGGGTTGCTGTTGCCTTACTGGAGATTAGTTTGGGGATTTGCTAAAAGTTATGATAGTAGTAATTTGTAGTCGTGTGTATATATATTTTTAACCTGTGTAAATTAATAAAATGTTTCCTCTAGTTTAAAGTAAAACCTCGAGAACTGGTGTAAAAACAAAAATAGCTGGAAAAACTCTGCAGGTCTGACTGCATCTGCGGAGAGGAATACAGTTAATGTTTCAAGTCTGTATGGCTCTTCATCAGAATTAAGGAAAAATAGAGAACTGGTGGTCTGATTCCTGAATTTAGAGTCGCATCTCAAACATAATACTTAAAATTATATGTTATGACAGTTGTTTAAAAATTCTTTCTGGGAAACAGCATCAGTCATAACACATCCTATCTCAGTTCACTTCCTATCATCTAAAGTCCAATAACGTTTGGCTTCCCCCATGATATACTCTTCCCTCTTTATCATCCTTATGTGCTGGTGCCCTCATCCTGAGTTTATCCCCTCTCCTCTGAACCTTCATTTCTCTGGATGGTTTCCTGAACAAAGTTGGTAACTAAGCTGGGAAACTGACCATGGGAAAACACAGCAATGGTGGCAATGGCAGGAGAAGTGGCAAAAATGGACAGCAAAGGCTGGAACTGGGAGAGGAAAGGGCAGGGGAAGATACCTGAGCAAAGTTGGGAAGGATGGGCAACAATAGGTCTGAGTTGGCCAGGATGGCACAGAAGAACATCACAGTGCGGGGGAAAGAATAAAACCAACAGTTTTATTGACAATCATTTGTTGCATTAGAACAAGTCCTGGAAAAGAACAGATGTCAGGAATTCAAACTCTGTGGCAGATGGCATTCAGCAATTAGACCTGAGCAATGGACCTTTGTGACACAGCAGTCCCACCTCACATTGGGAAGCCTGAAAGGTCAGAAGTGATCAGTATATTACTGACACAAACCTTACCATTCCAGGTGTTAGCCTTAGCTGTAATACAGGAGGTAAAGAGTGACAAACTGGAGGAATGCACCAAATCAGTGCTTCCCAAACTATTTTCTAATGTGATTCTATTTTAACACCTGAAAATTAGCAAGGCGCCAGACACCAGCAATGAAACAGCATAGTAACATTCAGTATATAATTTTTAAAGTTTAGGTATTATAGATCAACATATAATGACACATCATATAAATATGAAAATCTATGTTTTAAAGCACTTTGTAAAAATGTTCCTTTTTTTAATGAACTCCTGTAGGTTTTAGCCAAGTTCTCCAAATTCCCTGTTGGCACAAGACTCAGTGAGGGCCCTCTCCCCGTCCCCTGCAGACAATTGTAATGAGCTCTGTCCCCCTATCACAAACACACACGTGCGCATGTGACCTCCTTCCCAACACCCCTCCCTCCACACACAAGCCTCTCTTCCCAACCTCTATCCCAACTATTCAGCAGCCCCTTTTCCCAAAAGCAGCCCCTCTTTCCAAATCCTCCCCACTCAACATGCTAACCAGCCCGTCTCCCTTTCCCCCCTTTTGGTTGAGTTGCTGTTCCCTGTGATGCAGGGTCGTTAGCCCAGGGCAAGGAGCATGTACAACAGGCAGTCATGAGCAGAAATGCAGTAAACTTTGAAGCTGCCACTCACCTTCCAGGCTTAAGCACAAGACCTCCCGGTTTTTCCCACTTTCAGGCAGTGCCTGAGTACACTTGGTGCCCTCTAGCTGCACCACGTCGGTGCACAAACATCCCAGTCCTCCCACCCCCTTCCCCCTGAGCTCACTGCTAGAAGTCTTTTCCAAAGTTAAAGCGCACTTTGGGTTCACCGTCCGTTCTATGCTGTTTTTGCAGGGTTGATCCATTGGATCCAGGGCTCTCCTGTCAGTCACCGGACTGGGTCTTCTCCTCTCTATATTCACCATTGCTGCTCGGAGGAGGGACTGCCTGCAACCTCAGCGGCCAGCAACCCACAGTTTGGGAGCCCCTGCACTAGATGCAAGAAAAAGTGCCGGAAATGCACAACAAATCAGTCAGCATTTGTAAAGACAAGAGGTAAAACTTTTGACGTTTCAGGGCTGTCCCCTTCAACAGAACCGAAACTGAAAGATGGGCAAGCATTTTTGTCTGGTTGAAAGGAATAGAAAAAAAAAGGGGAGAATTTTGATGTTCAGTCGAAGGGTTGCATGAGTTGGAAACTGCTTAGCAGAAAACTGCTGATATAAAAGATAATCTGTGAAGTGATGGAGGTAAAAGTGAGGTGGAGGTGAAGGTAAAAGTAATATAGTTGAGGTTTAGAAGTCAAAGGTGATCCACACAAACAAAAATGCACACAAATAGACAAAGAGGAAAAAAACGTGTTGCAAATGCCTAAGAAAATGCTGATGATACATCTGTTTCCTTGCTCCCTGGGCCAATCCAGATTGGAGCACACATCAACAAACACTCTGCTTTAAATAACACGATGGCCAGAAATTGATTCAAGGAGTGTTTTGTACATCCTACAAAATGACAGGCACAGGTCGGAAATATCCAGCATCCCATACCGATAGGTTTTTTTGAAGGAGGAGTGGATTTGAGAGTTCTTCCAGATTAGAACAAGTTCAACTAGGCAGAGGATGGAAGAAACAAAAGACTCCTGCACCCACACCCTCCAACATGGGGCCGGAGAGTCTGAGACATTTGAAACTCTACTTGTAGGAAAGGGCATCAAAGGAGACACATGTACAGGTGGGCAAAGGGAGAAAGGGTTAAGCCTAGGTACAAGAAATTTAGTCAGGAACAAGGTGAAACAATCAGTCCTGTTCCTGTACCTTGGACATGTAGGTCCAAGGCTGAGAAATCAGATTGGGTAATCAACCTGAAGCGTTAACTCTGTTTCTCTATCCATGGGTACTGTCAGACCTGCTGAGTATATCCAGCACCTTCTGTTCTTATTTGCCTTTCTTGCCTGCTCAGGTTGGAGCTGAAGCTGGGCCGAATAAGAGTACAGAAGACAATAAAATTACAGTTTATGGTTGTTTTCAACACTGGTACCAAAATAGCAGCTGAATGCATGCTGTTGTGTAGTTGCAACTGTTTTAAAAATCTCAGCATGACTGCCTAAATTAGATAAATTGTCATTATAAGCAAATAACTAAGGAGCAGATTGAGGCCATCCTTTTAGATTTTTGAGCACTACGAAGTATTTCAGTGCCATCACCATCAGCAGTTTGTTCGAACTGTCTGAATTCATTGCCTTTTGATAAAAAACCTAGTTTTGTTTCTAAGTTGCGGAGGATCAGAGAACGTGAATAGCGAGGATAGCAGCTTCTGGCATTTTCTCCTTGAACTTAAGAGTAGTTAATTTTTTTTTAAGAAAAGCTAATTTGTTTTGAACTTCATTTAAGTAGTGAGACAGGTAACTCCATTTTGGCCTTTGAAATCGGGTCACAAAAGCCCACTTTGTAAGTTATAAGAATGGTTCTATTTGTACATTAGATTCTTGATTGAAAATGTTTTGTTATTCATTGTGGTGCTCCCTCTGTGCCCTCCAATTTTCTAGATGCTTTGCGATATTAGAAGATTTACACACTTAATAGTGCTGCCAGCATTTGCCCTTTGGGCTTCATTGCTACTGGAGCTGAGAACTTGTTAATATATGGAGTTAGAATAACAGCTAGCTGAGGAAGCATATTTTTCAGTACAATGTGTGCAAAAACAGCATACAGTACATAGATGTTTTTCCCTACATGGACAACAGAATGTATTTTTTGTCTGGAGATTATCATTCTTTCAATGGACTGCAAAGATTATACTGTCAGCAGAGGTGTAATCTGAGTGATAATAATTGGGATTTACCTATTAGTTTTATAGCAAACTTGTCATAGCGGCTGCGTCCGCTACTAATGGATAATTCTGTGTTCTGTACACAGTTGCAGGTTCAGATCTGACATTTTATGCAGCATTCCTTATAAAAATGGACTGGGTTTGGTGGGGAAGGCGGGGGTGGCAGTGACACTGCCAATTTGGCAGTGGTGTTCAACTTTCACAGCAGGAGGCTTAGACACAAAATACCTCCATATAGCACTTCTGAACCATAAAATATGGAGCAATTGTGATGTATCAGAAAGTGCGGAGAGAAATAATTCTTATTTTCAGCAGAGGGGTCATATAATGTGTGATAACCCTGTTACAAGTTTCACTTAACAGAAGCCTTTAAAATTATGAAGTGGTTTGATAAGGTGGATGTAGCAAAGACTTTTCTACTTATGCAGTGATGAAAAACAAAGGGTCACAAATGTAAGATGACCGTCATCCTTTCATCTGCAAGGGGTGACGAGAATGCAGCCTCCAAATGTCAATGTCAGATGAGATGATGATTCTTTTGATGCCTGAACAGATTCTGGAAAGACAGTCTGCCACAGGTGTCACACATGAAGCTGCCCCTTGCCAGTGTGAGCTGATCTCTGCTGATGTCTTGTTTGCAGGGCTGGCTTCTGCTTTGGAGTCTCTGAAACCACGTCATCGGGGTGGCGAGTTCCTGCCCACAGTGGGCATCATCATTTGCATAGATTGTCAGCTGCAGATTTCCACTTGCCGTGATTAGTGTTCATGGCTTTCATGTCTCATTTGACCGTATCCTTGAATCAGAGCTTTGGGCACCCTGTCAAGCTCTTGGCATGGACTACCTCCCCACATAGCATATCCTCGGGGATACGGCCATCTTTCATTCCGTGCGCAAGCCTTCTTTGCTCGATTAGCACCAGCATGCTTGGTATGTTTGTCTTAGAAAGTACTACTGCATTGGTGACACTGTCTTTCCAGGTGATTCCGAGCTTACATCACAGACTGGAGATGGAAGTTGTTGAGCCTTTTTCCTTAGTAATTGGAAGTTGTACAGATTTCACTGCCATACAGCAATGTGCTGAGTATATAGGTCTGGTAGATAAATATCTTGGTCTTGTGGGTCAATTTGTTATTTTTCCATGCCGTTTTTGTTAACCGGCCAAAGCTGGTTGCGATAAATCCTTCTGGGAATTCAATAAACTTTATCCAAGGGGTAGTTGAGGTGAACAACAGATGTCTTTAAAGGGAAGACGGTGGCGCAGTAATAATATCACTGGACTAGTAATCCAGAGGCCCAGGCTAATGTTGTGGGGACACGGGTTCAAATCCCACCACAGAAATCTGCTATCCTTACCTGGTCTGGCCTGTGTGATTCCAGGCACACAGCAATATGGTTGGTTCTGAAATGGCCTAACCGGCCACTCAGTTGAAGGGGATTAGGAATGTGCAATAAATGATGCCTACATCCCACAAAAGAATAAAAAAATGCATGAAGGAGAAAGGAATAGAGCTGTTATACTGTTAATATTAGATAAAGATGGTAGGGTGCAGCATAAATTTCAGTATAGGCCAGTTGGGGCAAATAGCTTGTTTCTGTGCTTTGACATTATATAATTTGCAGTCTAATTATTGCCAAAAATCCAAGCTAAGTAAGCATACAATAGGCAGAACTCCATGACTGGGCAAGCCACATTAGCTTTTGCGAGTGTTGTGGGAACTAGAGTTTCCATTAGTGGAGAACTTTTTCAGTTCCAGCTTTCTACTTCCAGCAGCATGAGATTTAAAGTATGTGAGCTTTAGAATTCTGTTTGGTGCCAAAGCTCCCCTCTAAACAGTCTCATACTCTTCTCCCAGAAATTTTAGAAAGCTACCCATTTTTCTAGTTATAAACCAATTATCTAACCATCATACTTTACTCCCATTTCACTTACTGAAAAATTAACCGTTTATAAGGAAACCATTTATATGGCCTTGTGGTGTCCTCAGTTGTTGAAGCCACAAAATTTCTTGAGAATAGGGCTGATTATACAATTTTTTTTTTTGCTGTGAACATAGTTAAGGGTGTTGCAAACAAGCTTGATTGGTGCAAGCTCCATTCAATTTCCTACTGTTAGACCTTCCATTAACAGTCTACGAACTGTTAGATCCCCAGAAAAAACCACAAGCCATGCTACTGAGTAAACACACAATTTAAATATTCAGGTCAGGCACCTTTGCCAATTGCCTGTTACTTCAGAAATTCTTTGTTGGCTCTAAGTCACTGCTCTCTTGCACAGCTGAAATTTATATAGTTTAAGGCAGCAAAACTCTGAGGGTTGGCAGCTTTGCAACATCTCATCAGTACATCAAGTACAATGGGAAAAACGTAAAACTCCGACTATAAGCCAGCAATGTGCTTTTATACTCCTTCCTCTATGCGAGGAAACTTCACACCAGCCTAACAGCTCATCACGCAGATCCTCTTGTGTAAAACACAAACATGTTGGTAGATTTATCCTATTAAAACAAAGTTTTTTTTATTATTCAAACTAATTTTTTGTATGATTTGTGTAACCAATAGAGAACAGAGACTTCAACTGCATCAGTCTTAGCTATATTCATACAGAAATTAAATATAAACAGCTCTCAAACAAGTATGAAGTTAATTCCTCTATGAAGAACTTTCCTACTTAGTAGGTGGATTTTGGGTGTGAGGTCATCCTCTGCATTAGAATCTCCATTCCAAACAGATATCCTTAGTGTTGACTTGAGCTGCAATGGACTAAAGCCACAAGTAGAATTAGACATATTCTAAGCTATAGTTGTAAGGACCAAACAAAATTAAACTACAATAGCACCATACACAACTAATTCTGGGTGAAGTAATCCATCGGTCTTGACATATTTCCATCAAATGTGTTGCATTTATGTAATCCTTTTGTCACAGGTGCATATATTTTACAACTTTTCCAAAAACTAGTTATACTTAACCTTCAATTAGAAGTATTTTCTAAAGTTGCCAAGACATTTACAATCAGGAAATTCAAACAAAACTGCGGAGGCACCCTTCTGTGACATTGTTAGTAGGCAGGGAGACAGATTCCATTTCAAAAATACTTCATTGACTAGAGTACTTCAGGGTGTGCAGAGGAAGATATTGCAATAAATCAAATTCTTCTTTTTCAGAAATATAAAGCTACATTGTTCACCTTAAAGGCTGTGCTGTTGTTCTTGAAAAGGTGAGTGAAGCACTTTGTATTTTAATTTAGCATGACTTCCATATTTTGGGATTCTTTCTCCCCCTAGGTAACTAAAGAGCAAGATAAAATTTACTCAGGTGCAAGTAGATTGAATCAAGCTGCTAGTGCCAAAAGTAAAAACACACTGAAGACCATTAATAACCACAAATAACAAGGATAAAATAGTTTTTATTTATAGTCTCATAGTAAAGGTCAGCCTCAACTTGCAAGACAATTCTTGGCAGTATGTACAACATACCTGTATTTTCCATGGAATAGCATCAAATAACAACAAGAGACAAATCTACATAATGCTACAAGCTAGTTTAAGCTTAGACCAATAATTGAAAAGGCAGAGACAGACAAATGTACACACACCCCCGACACAGCCTGAACGGTGCTTGGCAGCCAGTTGATTGTTCAAACATCAATAATTAGCAGTAATGTAAATCAATTTAAATTTGTACATTGTATTATGCAGACTGAGGCTTAAATACAATTATTTTGGTTCCTGCTAAAACACAAACTTAATATACCCATTTTGGATGTATTGACAGTTGATATTTCAGTACCATTAAGCATAGCTTTAGGGCACTTAAGCTGTTCCATCATTTTGTAGGGTTACAAAAAAGCAATTCAAGGCACAGAATATTTGATTTTTTAAAACCTGTAAAACATTGAAGAAACATGAAAAATAAAACTTGTCTGAAGTGAATAGTTTTGAAGTCCATGACTTTTTAACATCAAATGACACTGAATTTCTGTTTCATAATTGAAAGAAAATAAGATCAAAAGGGTCTCAAAATAAGATTAAAGATTGGTTATATGTGACCAACTATTTATAATACGCATCCATACAGATTAATAGTGCATCAAATAACTTGTGCCTTGCTTCTTTATCTGTTTAATAACATACATTTTCAAATCCAGCCTTTCGACCCCCTCCCCCCAAAAAACTGGGTGCCACAGATAGCGAATAAGTCTTGAGAATTGCTGCAAAGTTCCTGTGCAGCAGGTGGAGTCCTTAATAGTTTGACAGCTGCCATTTTGTAAATTCACGAGGAAGAGCAGGGAGTCCTTCTACTGATGAAATGAGATGCTATCCTGCTAACAGCATCTATTGTTATAATCCTTAGAGCACAAAGGGGTCTGACAGAAGACAAACTGAAAAGTAAAGCTATACACAAGAATCCCTAGTAAAAGCCAGCCAGCTTATTGTCTGAAGGGGTTCAGCTTGCCTCCATTCGCAGTTTCTTTCTGGTCTGGGGTTCTTCAGTTTCTGACTCCGAAGTTGAGTCAGAACCTCCGTCAAAGGCAGAAACTGCACTGCCCTTGGGATTGGTATATAAGCTGCTGTCAGAGGATGAAAAGTTGGCCTGTAGCTGGGCGGCTGCCCGTGCCTTTTCCAGTGCACGTACTGTAAGAGAAGAGCAGTCCACTGATAAAAGCAAAGCAACAAACCCATTCACTATACACTGCCACAGTGAAATCCTTTGCTCCAGCTGACTTACATCTGCACTGATCTAAAACTCATTTCAGCTCATCATACTGATTTGCCCACTTTATAAACAAGTTAATTGTTGCCGGACACTGCATGAATGTTCTCTGTTCCGAGACAACAAACTTGCAATCTCTTTACTCATATAGTTTGAAGTGAACCATTAAGGGTGTTTAAAACCACCTCCCATTCTTCAAAATTTACATAACCTCAATCACTTGCATCTCAACCCCTCCCCACCACATTACATATTGTTCAGCTTGCAGCTACAGTTTTGTGTTAATCCACATCCATTCTCTTTGTGTTTTGTGTTCAGTATTAAACAGGAAATCCCAAGCTAAAAGCCAACTCAGGTTTTGCAAGCTGGATTCATGGGGGGGAAAAAAACAACCATGGACATGCCCAAATGGAGAAGTCTATCATCAAGCGATATCGACATTTGAGGAGAACAGCATCAAGTGACTACTGGACAAGCAAGTGTGGCGCAAACTCAGTGCCTCCACCCATCCTTCCAAAACTGACTTCATATGTAGTATTTGCAATTGGTTATGCAAATCAAGATTTGGCCTACCAACCTAAACTATAAAGTCTTTTTTACCTTCTTCTCTTGCTGAACATTCATCTGTCGACGGGACAATGCATCTGTCACTATCTATATTCAATATAAGCTCAGGATGACCACAAGTTTATGGGTGACATTGCTCCAGGTTTGACGATGCTTCAAGTAAATTGCTACAAGTTTTATTTCTGTATATTAAAACTGAATTAATTTAACTGCTTAACTGTGCATGAACCATCTCCACTGTACTATTGCTACCACCTTGTGGCAAAGCAGCTGTTGAGCAGTTAAGTTATGCAAGATCAGTCTATAAGGCAGTCGTGCCTCCTATAGAAGGGAAACTTAAATGGAAGCTGAACCCAAAGACTGGAAAAGAATCAATCTTTTCCTACGCCAATAAGAACAGGAGCATTCAGGAAGAGTCAGCATGGTTTGTGAAAGGAAAATCATGTTTAACCAATTTATTGGAGTTTTTTTTTGAAGGAGTAACATGCGTAGTGGGTAAAGCGGAGACTGTATTTAGAGTTCCAGAAGGCATTTGATAAGATGCCACATCAAAAGTTACGGAAAATAAAAGCACATGTTGTAGGGGGTAACATATTAGCATGGATAAAAGATTGGCTTGCTGGCAGAAAGCAGAGTATGCATGGGTCTTTTTCGGATTGGCAGGATGTGATGAGTGGAATCCCACAGGGGTCTGTGCTGGGGCCTCAACTTTTTACGATTTACATCAATGACTTAAATTTGTAGACGACACAAAGATAGGTAGGAAAGTATGTTATGAAGAGGAAATGAGAAGGTTGTAGATGGATATAGATAGGTTGAGTGAATGGGCAAAGATCTGGCAAATGGACTTTAAATTGGGAAAATGTGATATTGTTCACTTTGGCAGGAAAAACAAAAAAGCAGAGTATTACTTAAATGGAGAACAGCTGCATAATTCTGAGGTGCAGAGGGGTCTAGGTGCTCTAGTACATAAGTCACAAAAAGTTAGTATGCAGGCACAGCAAGTAATTAAGAAGCCTAATGCAACGCTATCCTTTATTACAAGAGGGATTGCACATATAAGTAAGGATGTTATGCTTCAGTTATACAGGGCATTGGTGAGACCACACCTCAAAAACTGTGTGCAGTTTTGGTCTCCTTATTTAAGGAAGGATGTAAATACATTGGATGAGGTTCAAAGGTTTACTAGATTGATACCTGGAATGAGCGGGTTGTCTTATGAAGAAAGGTTGGACTGACTGGGCTTGTTTCTACTGGAATTTAGAAGCATGAGGGGTGATTTGATTGAAGTATATAAGATCCTGAATAGCCTTGACAAGGTGGACATCGAAAGGATGTTTCCTCTTGTGGGTGAGTCCAGAACTAGGGGGCACTGTTTTAAAATTAGGGGTCGCCATTTTAGGACAGAGATGAGGAGAAATTTTTTCTGAGGATTGAGAGACTTTGGAACTCTCTGCCTCAGAAGGCAGTGGGAGGCAGGGGTCATTGAATATTTTTAAGGCAGAGGTAGGTAGATTCTTGTTAGACAAAAGTTATCTGGGGTAGATAGGAATGTGGAAATCGAAACACAAGATGATCAGCCAGGCTCAAGGGGCTGAATGGTCTACTCCTGTTCCTATTTATATTCTATTCAACAAACACGATGGAATCAACTACAACCTGTGTCCATGCAGCTAAAGGGAACAGGCTGTAGAAGAAAAAAAGGATGGATTGGGTAAAATACTTAACATAAGGGCCTTTGTGACAAGACAAGAAAATAACTTTAAAGAAAAGCATCTCACTAATTTTATTTAATAAAACTGAGTAGCGGCATACTTATCTGTCAATCCACAAGGCAGCAAACGGTACATGGTGTACATTTCATTCAATAGTTTTCTGGCATTGTAACATGGTTGTTTTAATGTTTTTTCCCTGCCCTGTACAACAGCACATCTTAATGAGAGAACTGAAGCACTGACTGATGGGAACATTTAAGTTTCAGGTGAAACTCTGATCCAGTTGGGTAAACTTCAGCGTGTGAAAGGAAGTGCAAATCCACAGACTACAACACAAAATAAATGCCTAATTTCAGTAATTATTCATGGAACTGCAGCAATCCAGTTGTGTAGTTCAGCTATTTAATTCACAAATTTCTTTCACCTAGTTTTAAAACAACTTGTCTTTTAAAGATAATGCTGAGAGGGAATGCCAAGATTGGGAGGCAGCCTAAAATATGATATTTCAATACTAGCTATTGATAATTGCAAACAGCTGCTTTGTACAATTCAGCTTCTGATTTGCACACCAGATTTTAACTGAATGTATTGTAGACAAGTTAAGAAAGACTTGCATTTCTATAACACCTTTCACAACCACAGTCTGTCCCAAAGCACTTTATAACCAATGAAGTACTTTTGAAGCGGTCACTTTTGTAATGTAGGAAACTGCAGCAGCCAATTTGCGCTCAGCTAACTCCCACAGACAACAATGTGATGATAACTGATAATCTGTTCTGACTATATTGATTGGGGGATAAATATTAGCCAGGCCACCATGTATAACTCCCCATCTCTTCTTCAAAATAGTACTATCAATCTGAGGGGGAAGAGGGGCTTTGGTTAATGTCTCATCCGAAAGGTAGTATCTCTGGCAGTGCTCCACTGGAGTGCCAGCTTTAACTTTTGTATTTCAAGTCCTGGAGTGAGACTTGAGATTTTGAGAAACAAGAGTCGTACCAAATAAGCTACAGATGGCAATGGCAGTGTTAGAATATCCCACAAATTAATGGACAATTCTGCCAATAACTTTGATATAGTTCAGGAACAGAATCTGTTGATTTGTCAACAGCAGTCTGGATGTGTCACATTTTGTATTTCTGTAAATGTCATCAAGTAATGCAGATACCAAGGGGCAGTGTCAATGGAAGCTTGAACCATTTATATTTTTGAGGGTGGTAGACAAAGCAGAACCGTCAAGATCTTGTCAGACCTACTGGGTTTTTCCAGCAATTTTTGTTTTTGCTTCAAAATCTAATGTCGGATTTCAATTTTTAGAATCTCTCCTGTCATGAAACTCAAGCCCAAAACCAGACATGGAAAAAAGAATGGTCTGACTAGTTAGTTTTAATGACTGCCTCATGGTGTTTCTGCTGAGTTTCCATTTGAAGCAGAAATCACATGATGCTAGGTACTGATCCAGGGAATGTATTTAAGCCAACTTATTTACTTGCTGCTTTGAGAATACTCTTCTGCAGTCAACTATTAGATCACACATAATACTTTTTGGGCAAACCAACATGAAGGAAAAAAAGTAAGGCATATGTTAACAACAGTATTAAGCAAAAAAAAACAGATCAGCCATGATCGAACTACCTGCTCCTATGTTTTATGAACTTTATCAAATGTCACTTCAGTGATGTATCATCAAAATGAAAAGTTATGGTGGGAGTATGTTACATGGTACAGGAAGAGGCTTGATTCTATTTGTTCAATATGCGGACGTATATGAATGTAACATACAAAACTACCGTAATTTCCTAATTTAACATCTACACATTTGTTCATCATTAAATATACACTACTTCCACATCTCATTACAAATTAGTCAGTCAACTTCTGTCAATCTAAAAAGTATAAATTTAAATTAGTTCTTCAATGAGGTAATCCTTTTTAGTATTGTAAAACAGAAAAAAATGGTAATGACTTTGAAACCACCTCTTTCAAACAGACTTTTAAAATCACAAGTATTTATTTCATTCTAACTTCCATGCTAGATTGCCACAGGACAATCAACAGCACAAATTTCAAATTTAGAGCATGTTCAAAATAGCTGCAATTGTTTTTTTCTATTATTGGGCTTTTCCAAAGGTTCTCAAATGTCCTTCAAATCCCCAATGCAGGTTCACTCATCCAAGCTCACTGGAGTATATAAAACTGCAACTTATGTCTTTGAACAGCAAAGAGGAGGATTCATAAAAACCTTCAGAAGCCATGTCCATGAAAATAGTTTCTCTTAGTACCAAGTTAATTAAACTATTTTTCTAAAGTCTTTTGCTAAAATATGACTGAGGAAATGTTATTGTTTTTATTAATTTTAAAATTGCATTCATTTTATGTTGGGAAAAGCATCTAATATGAAGATGAGTATTAACTGCACCATCTTAGCAAGCCAAAGTCCAAAGAACACTTCCTGCATTAAACAGGTTCAATCTGTTACTGGATAAACTGAAAGTACATAGTACAAAATTTTAGTTAGAATAACTAAGCCCATGACAATTTCCAGACTGGATATCAAAACATGACAAGTGGACTTAAACAAACAACCCATTTCTTTCAAAAAGACTCAATGTAATAGAACCTTACCTTGCTGCTCAAGCAGAGTATTCTGTCGCTTTAGGTCGTCAATGTCCTGCTGGTGTGTGTGATTTTTCCGCCGCATGTACTGAATATACTCTGTGGCTTTATCTAAGATTTGGGCACGGGATGCCTATTGAAACAAGTTTCAGTAAAGATCAAGTTAAAGTTATTGAACTGCTCTGTGTGGCATCCACTTTCAAGTCCAAGCAAACCTTCATTCTATCAAGGAGGGAAAATGTCAGAGGAGTTACTAGATAGCAAAACAATTCACAAATATTTGGTTTGGTAATCCAAAGAACCCTACATAATGTAGATTTTTTATCAATGTGAGCTTAAACATGTGAAATAGATGGGTTTCCAATAGGCAAAGGTTTATCCAGTGAGTAACTGAATCAGAGACAAGCTTAAGGATTCAATCCCTGTTCTATGCAGAACCACTATTTAATCTGGCATGGGGATGGGACTGACTGACACTGGCAGGCCAATACAGTCGGCCAAACTGAGTTATGAAGAGAAAGAGATTCAGTTTTCCTGGTCTAGACTTAACTGCTGGTGATACAAGACTCACATGATGATTACTTCCCAAGGTACTGCAAAGTAGCTGGCACATAGACCCATATCTCAAGAAGATTTTGAAGTCTTCCAGAGAGGAGGGTAGGGAAAAGTAAGGAAAGAAAAACCATGAAGTATTTTAAATGAGACACCATGTTAGCTTTATTCAGTATATGCACAATCTTGTACCATACATACATAGTGTAATGCAGCCAAAAAATGATTAATGCTTTTAACTTATTAGAAAAGAGTTATGAAAGTATTTGCCACGCAGAAATCTCAATAAGGCACATGATCATGTCCATATGAATGGCTTAACACTCTTGCATGACTGTTCTTATGCTAATCTGGAGTTAGATACCCTGTTATCCTTCCTAAAGGAACATTGCTTATTATAACATATCCATATCTTCTACAACTAACTACACTCTTGTCTGGGTCACTGAAGCTAACTGCATTATATTGCCTTCTTTCAGTGTTGCTCTGGCGCTTTTAATAAATATTGAATAATGAATACTAAACATTATTTCAGATAGGAACATCAAAAAATGTGGCTAACGGGAAAAGTAAGAAGTTTTCACAAATATTAATATTTAAACTATTGTCCGTTCTAGAGGTACTCAATTTATTAGACTCTCATGCTGTCAAATTCTTGTAGTGAAGACTATATTTCACAATAGGACCTTTATTTGCCCTTCCTTATCATATTTATGCTAATACTGTATCAATACTCTAACAAAATGGGCAGTAAATCAAAACAAGTTGCCAACAGGATAGTATTCATTCAAAAGTAACTTAAAAATCAAAGAATAATGCCTGCTACTAATCAAAAGTGCCTTACGCTAGAAAAGGTAAAATACCATGTTTACAAACAAGGCAAACATATCACAATAATCTGCACTGTCCCAAACTTGGTTTCTCACTATCACCCCTCCACCACAACCAATCTGAAAAATACATTTCCAAGGTAGCAGTTGGCTCTTACAAACTAGAAAAAAAGAGATTTGAATTCTGACAAAAAGTTTCCTTGCCGCTATTGCTACTAAAAAAATATAATAGCAAAGATCTTTCCATTGGGGAAAGGTTTAGAATGACTTTTTTTCTATGTTACATTTACTTTCACTTTGAAAGAGGTTTTACACTTGTGCATATATAACTCTACAGATAAATTAATGCAGGGGGCGGGGGGGGAGAAACAATCTAATCTGACAAAAAAGATCCTTATTGTAAGTTTGGGTCAGCCTTCAGTATTCCATCTGGTAAAGTGATGCAGGTCACTCGTCAGCAACCTTAGCATCTTCCTTGCAGAAGTGTGCCCGCATTAATCATGCAAAATGTACTAGTAAGCGAGTTAAAAATGTTAACTGTATTTTAGCTATTGAGAGAATTTGCCAAGCAAAATTCTCAATGGAGCACATATAATTCCTATATTTGTAAATATGGGTTAAAAACAAAATCTCGCACAACCACTTTTATGCTAATCAGGATTTAGTTATATTCTTTTCCATTGGTTCTAGCACATTATTACAACCCAGAGATCCAACATAATCCTCCAGCCACCTGAACGGGATATTTTGACTTATGTGCCCTCACATGCACTTCTCCAAGTTTGTCAAAGGTGGCCTAAAACGTGCAGTGAGACGACGCCAGGTATGAATTAAGTTGATTTCATAGAAAAAATTACACCTATTTAACCAAATTTGAATTCTCTCCCTGAGGAATGGGAAAAAAATGATAAATCTTGCACCCTGCCCTTTTTGTGGGGGACTTGCATTCTCCTTCAGATCATTTTTGATTGCAAAAACTGACCACCTCCATTTTAGCTCCCAGTTCCAGGCCTACACCTCACCATCCCTTTACACTTAAAGGAACAGGTGTAGATCATCTGGTCTGTATCTTAACTCCATCTACCTGCCTTGGGCTGTAACCCTCAAAACCCCTTAACCTCGGTAGCTCTCCAGTTTTTTGGCTAATATTTATCTCTCAACCACTACTAATAAAAAAAACACTAGCATCATAAATGCCAGGTTTAATTATTAGCTTTGTACAGTATAGTGTAAAATTTCTATGCATATTTTCTAACTCATTTGCACTGAAATAGGAACACAACATCAGAGCAGGGGTGGGTTATTTAGCCAACTGAGTATGTTCTGCTATTCAATTTGATTATGGCTGCTCTGTTTCTCAACTCCGTTTATGTTTTGCTTCCATATTCCTCAATACCCTAACAAAGATTTATCATTCACAGTTTTTAAACATTCAACTGACTTAGCCTCAACAAAAACTTGAATTTACATAGCTCCTTGAACATAGTAAAATGTCCCAAGGCACTTAAAAATTCGACAGAGCCACCTAACAATATATTAAGGCAGATTCTTAAAGCTGGGTCGAAGTGGTAGATTTTGAAAAACATTTTAAAGGAAGTAAAAGAGGTGAAGAGTTTTAGGGACTGAATTACAAAGTTTAGAGTCTAACAACTCAAAGCATACGCGCAAATGGCAAAGTAATTAAAGTCAGGGGTGCTCAAGAGATCAGAATTAGAACACTGCAAGTATGAGGATCATAGGACTGGAGGCGATTACAAAGATAGGGAGGGGCAAGGCTATGGATAGATTGAAAAACAAGGATGAGAATTTTAAAATCAAGGTGTTGCTTAATCAGGAGTCAATGTATCAGCGAGTCCAGGAGTGATGGATGCAACAATAGTTGGCAGGAGTTAGGGCAGAGGCAGCACAGATTTGGATGGCCTCAAGTTTACAAATGTACATGTGGGAAGCCAGCCAGGAGTGTACTGGACTAGTCAGGTTTAGAGGTAGCAAAGGCACAGATGAGGCTTCCGACAGCAGATGAGCTGACACAGGGGTGGGGGCAGGCAATGCGACGGAAGTGCAACCAGGCGATCTTACTAACAGCGCAGTTTCATCAGTAGCTCAGCTCAGGGTCAAATACGACGCACAAAGTTGCAAACAAACTGGTTCAGGCTCATGCATTTGCCAAAAAAAAGGGATGAAGTCAGTGGCTAAGAAATAGAGTTGGTGGAAAGGGCTGAAAATAATGGTTTTAGTACTCCCAATGTTTAGTCAGAGAAAATTTCTGCTCATACCATACTTTTTGGGAATGTTCCACCACTCTTTGAACAAGTTGTTGTTGACATCATCCCTGAACTGCCCAATTCTTATGCCCCTTGCTCTGGACTTCCCCCAGAGAAAGTAGCTTCTCTCCATTTACACTTACAAATCTCCCGATCACCTTAAATATCTCAAGTAAATATAGATTAAGGGATAATTTAAGGGAATACAGGTCTGGCCTATGCAACTCTATCTCAATTTAACCCCGGTATTATTCTGATGAATCTATGCTGCACTCCCTCCAAGGCCAATGTCCTTCCTGAGGTGTTGTGCCCAAAGTGTAACCCTGTCTTTCCAGAATGATCTGTATTGCTGCAACATGACATGTAACCATTTGTACTCCAGTTCCCTAGAGATAATGGCTAACATTCCAATGGTCTTTTTACTTTTTGGACCAATGCTCTAACTTTGTGATTTTCTGTACTTGAACCCCGAAATCTCTCTGCACCTTCATGGTTCCTAGCTCAACATTGACAAAATACTGTGATCTTAGTCCGAATTCAGTGACCTTACACTTCCTCATATTAAAACTCCATCTGGCACAGTTTTGCGCGCACACAATCCATCAATGTCTTTCTGCAATGTTCTGCTCTCATCTCTGTCAACAACTTGCATTCATATAGCACCTTCAATGTAGCAAAATGTCCTAAGCAGCTTCAAATTTATAGTTCCATACTATTTACTGTGCCACCTAAACTTAATGTTGTTAGCTAACTTGGATACTTAGTTTATTCCTTCGTCCAAGTCTTTTATAAACATAGTGAAAAGCCAATGCCCCATTACAGATCCCCGGGGACACCATTAGTCACATCCTGCCGTTTGAGTACAGTCATTTCCCCTGCTCTCTACCTCCTCTCTCCTAACCACTTCCCTTCCTGTATCAATGGGTTAGCTTCAATTTCAAGCATTTTGAAATAGTTTTTTTTTGCTGGTTCATTTTTTTTTCTAGTTTCTTTCTTTATTCCTTTACTTCATTTGAACAGCTGTTATACAGCCACTCATACCTTGTCTGGACACATCTTTTGTGTCTTTATCTGTCCCATTACATTCCCTTTGGTTTTTGCTCCACAAAACCTTTTGTCAATTAATCTCTCCCATATCCATCCTTGTGCAGATCTTCCCTTATTCTCTTGCTCAAAACCTGTAACATTCCTGTCTTTGCAGCTCAGGCAGCATATGTAGAGCAAGAGAGTTGATGTTTCAGGTCAAGATCACTTTTCATCAGAACTGAAGGGTCACCTCAACCTGAAACTTTAACTTGGTTTCTCTCTCCAAAGATGCTGCCTGACTGCAGAGTATTTCCAACACTTGTTTCTATTTCAGATTTCCAGTATCCACAGCATTTTGTTTTTGCCTCAGCTCTCTATCTTTCCTCAGTTCTGATTTTTTTTTAATGCATTCATAATGGATGTGGGCACCCCTGGCTAGGTCAGCATTTTTTGCCCATCCCCAATTGCCATCGAGAAGGGTGGTGCTGAGCTGCCTTCTTGAACCGCTGCAGTCCATGTGTTGTAGGTACACTCAGTGCTGTTAGGAAAGTGTGGTGAAAAAGGCATAAGGGACACTTGCTTTTATCAATTGAGGCATAGATTACAAAAGTAGGGAGGTCATGTTGGAGTTGTATAGAATCTTGGTGAGGCCACAGCTGGGGTACTGTGTGCAGTTCTGGTTGCTACATTATAGGAAGGATGTGATTGCACTGGAGGGGGTGCAGAGGAGATTCACCAGGATGTAACATTTAAGTTATGAAGAGAGGTTGGATAGACTTGGGTTGTTTTCGTTGGAGCAGAGACTACTGAGGAGCGACCTGATCAAGGTGTACAAGACTATGAGGGGCATGGACAGGGTGGATGGGGAGCAGCTATTCTCCTTAGTTGAAGGGTCAGTCACAAGGAGACATAATTTCAAGGTGAAGGGCAGGAGGTTTAGGGGGGGATGTGAGGAAAAACTTTTGTACCCAGAGGGTGGTGGCGGTCTGGAATGCACTGCCTGGGAGGGTGGTGGAAGTGGGTTGCCTCACATCCTTTAAAAAGTACCTGGATGAGCACTTGGCATGTCATAACATTCAAGGCTATGGGCCAAGTGCTGGTAAATGGGATTAGGTAGGTCGGTTCGGTGTTTCTCAGGTGTTGGTGCAGTCTCAATGGGCCGAAGGGCCTCTTCTGCACTGAGAGATTCTGACAGTTCCCGGATTTTGACCCAGCGACAGTGAAGGAACAGTAAAAAAATTTAAGTCAGGCTGGTGAGTGGTTTGGAGGGGAATTTCCAGGTGGTGGTGTTCCCATGTGTCTGCTGCCCTTGACTTTCTAAATGGCAGTGGTCATGAGTTTGGAAAGTGCCGTCTAAGGAGGCTTGGCGAGTTCCTGCAGTGTATCTTGTAGATGGTACACACTGCTGCCACTGTGCATCAGTGGTGGAAGTGAATGATTGTGGATGGGGTGCCAATCAAGTGGGCTACTTTGTCCAGGATGGTGTCAACCTTCTTCAGTGTTGTTGGATCTGCACTCATCCAGGTAAGTGGACAGTATTCCATCACACTCCTGACTTGTACCTTGTAGATGATGGACAGGCTTTGGGGAGTCTGGAGGTGAGTTACTTGCCATAGAATTCCTAGCCTTGAACCGGCTCTTGTAGCTGCAGTATTTATATGATTAGATCAGTTCATTTTCTGGTCAATAGTAACCCCCAGGATATTGATAGTGGAGGGTTCTGTGATAGTAACACCACTATATGTCAAGAGGTGATGGTTACATTCTCTCTTGTTGAGGATGTCCAGATTCTCTCATTAGAGATGGTCATTGCCTGGCACTTTTGTGGACGAATGTTACTTGCTGCTTGTCAGCCCAAGCCTGGATATTGTCCAGGTCTTGCTGCATTTGGAGATGAGCTGCTTCAGTATCTGAGGAGTCATGAATGGTGAACATTGTACAATCACCAGCAAACATCCCCACTTCTGACCTTATGTTGGAGGGAAGGCCATTGATGAAGCAGCTGAAGATGGATGGGCCTAGGCCACTACCGAGGAACTCCTGCAGTGATGTCCTGGAATGAAGATGATTGACCTCCGGAAACCACAACCATCTTTTATTGGAGTCATACCTAGCACAACCAGCAGAGAACTTTCTCCTCCAATTTCCATTGACTCCAGTTTTGCTAGGGCTCCTTGATACTATACTTGGTCAAACGCTGCCTTAATGTCAAGGGCAGTGACTTTCACCTCGAGAGTTCAGCTCTTTTGTCCATGTTTGAACCAAAGCTGTAATGAGGTCAGGAGCTGAACCCAAACTGAGCGAGAGTGAACAGGTTATTGCTAAGCAAGTACCGCTTGATAGAACGGTTTATGACCCCTTCCATCACTTTACTGATGATCGAGAGTGGATTGATGGGGCAGTAGTTGGCCGGGTTGGATTTGACCTGCTTTCTGTGTACAGAGCATATCTGGAAATCTTCCACATTGCCAGGTATGTGCCAGTATTGTAGCTGTACTGTAACAGTTTGGCTAGGGGCGCAGCAAGTTCTGGAGCACAAGTCTTCAGTACTACTGCCAGAATATTGTCAGGACCCATATACGTAGCACTATGCAGTGTTTTCAGCCATCTTTTGATTTCACACGGAGTGAATTGGCTGAAGACTGGCATCTACTCAGTATTAAGTTGCTAGATCTGTTCGAAATCTATCTCATTTAGCATAGCGGTAGTGCCACACAACACAATGGAGGGTATACTCAATATGAAGACAGGACTTAGTCTCCATAAAGACTGTGAAGTGATCACTCCTACCCATACTGTCATCTGGAGAAGGCAGAGATGGTTCATCCACTTGGTACTTCTGGTTGATGATTGTTGCAAACGTTTCAGCCTTATCTTTTGTACTGATGTCCTGGTCTCCCCCATCATTGAAGAGTTGATTGATTGTCCACCACCATTCACAACAGGATGTGGCAGGACTGCAAAGCTTGGATCTGATCCGTTGGTTGAATAAAATGGGGATGTGGGCATCACTGGCTAGGCCAGCATTTATTGCCTATCTCTAAATGCCCGAGAAGATGGTGAGGTGCCTTTTTGAACCGCTGCAGTCCATGTCCTGTAGGTACACCCACAGTGGTCAGGGAGGGAGTTCCAGGATTTTGACCCAGCGCTTAGTTCTGTCTATCAC
Organism: Carcharodon carcharias; assembly: GCF_017639515.1. Taxonomy (NCBI): domain Eukaryota; kingdom Metazoa; phylum Chordata; class Chondrichthyes; order Lamniformes; family Lamnidae; genus Carcharodon; species Carcharodon carcharias. The sequence goes on along the minus strand of NC_054486.1, from coordinate 14,576,794 downwards.
TTGCTGCTTATGCTGTTTGACCCGCAAGTAGTCCTGTGGTGTAGCTTCACCAAGTTGACACCTCATTTTTAGGTATGCCTGCTGTTCTTGACATGCTCTCCTGTACTCTTCATTAAACCATGGTTGATCTCCTGGCTTGGTGGTAATGGTAGAGTGGGGGATATGCCAGACCCTGAGATTACAAATTGCAGTTGAGTACAATTCTGCAGCTGCCCACAATGTCTCGTGGATGCCCAGTCTTAAGTTGCCAGGTCCGTTTGAAATCTATCCCATTTAGCACAGTGGTAGTGCCACACAACACGGAGGGTATTCTCAAGACAGGACTTCATCTCCATAAGGACTATGCAGTGATTACTCCTACTCATACTGTTATGGACAGATGCATCTGGTGAGGCAACTTGGTGAGGATGAGGTCAAGTTTGTTTTTCCCTCTTGTTGGTTCCCTCACCACCTGCTGCAGACTCAGTCTAGCAGCTATGCCCTTTAGGTCTTGGCTAGCTCAGTCTATAGTGTGCTACCAAGCCACTCTTGGTGATGGACAATGAAGTCCCCCAAACAGAGTACATTCTGCACCCTTGCACCTCAGGAACCTCTCAGCGGTTCCTCCAAGTGTTGTTCAACATGGAGGAGTACTGACTCATCAGCTGAGGGTGAATGGTATATGGTAATCAGTAGGAGGTTTCTTTGCCCATGTTTGGCCTGAGGCCGTGAGACTTCATAGGGGCTGGAGTCGATATTGAGGACTCCAGAGCAACTCACTCCGCCTGTATACCACTGTGCTGCCACTTCTGCTGGTTCCGTCCTGCCGGTGGGCCAGGCAGATTTGCTTCCCTAAAGGAAACCAGATGGGTTTTTACAATTCCAGATTTTTTATTGAATTCAAATCTCACTATCTGCTGTGGTGGGATTCGAACTGGGTTTCCCCAGAGCATTACCCTAGGTCTCTGGATTACTAGTCCAGCGACAATACCACTATGCCACCGCCTTCCCAATGAAAAGTCACTGGCCTGAAATGCTAACTCAGTTTCTCTCTCCACAGATGCTGCCTGACCTGCTGAGTATTTCCAGCATTTTCTGTTTTATTGCTGACTTTCTAATTTGCTGGCCAGTCTGATAAAGCTGGCTGACTCTCTTCTCGCCCCCTCCCCAACCACTTTGGTGCTGCTCTCAAAACGAACGGAGGCTGATAACACTCCAATGAAGCACCTTGGTATGCTTCACTGTAATAAAGGCATTATATAAATGTAGGTTATGATTGTGAAGAGATAATTGGCCCTTACGGTATCAATCATATAACCCCACAAACTGCCCTCAATGCCTTTAATACAATCCTTCAGTGTCTACAGTTTTTTTTAAAAACAGAGTAAACTCTGTATTTGAAACATTAATTTAGACATAGCCTCAACTATCAAAACCCTTTCCACGAAGAAAAATAATGTAAAATCACTGTTGAGATTGATAGAATTGTGGCATGGAGCATTAAGATCAACTACATTTGCTTAAAGGAAAGATATCACTGGGCGTTCACCGATGGGATCCATTTTGAGTAAATGTCGCACTAATGGCACTTGTCATTCCATATCTCTTATCTTGGCTTTTCACATTAATCCACACAAGTATAGTTTCACTTGGCAGGATGAGCAAAGGATCCCATTTCCACCCCTCCAATCCCACAAGATCATCTACTTTTCACAATATACCAATGGTTGTAGAATTAAAATTTCAATTAACATTAGAAGCTTCATACACTAATTGTCAGGGTCTCCGCTCTAATAATTTTAACCCTGTCCAGCAAGTGCAATATACTTTCATCCCATTCAATCTCTTTTCCTTGAAATGAAGAGTTTTTTTGCACTCGCAGCGCTTATGACAATATAGTGGTTTACTGCAGGATAATAAATTAGTTCAAATACTATTCTTCTTTTAAAGAAGTTTGCTTATTACAGTAATCTTTGATACATATTGTCTAACAAAACTAAAATGATTGTTTTAAAAGCATATGCAAGATACTGACATGTCACAATTACAGCAGTTCTCCCAATTTAATTACAGCACTGTAATAAACTCCAAATTATGTGTACACATGCATTTGTTTTAGAAAGAAAGGCAGCCACTGGCTTAGAGCATGAAGTTTACTCATAATTACAGATGATGTGTCAATTACCTCAGTAAGTTATGACCAACTACTATTACCCATTCTTTGCCTATTTAGAGAATAGTTTTAAAGCAACAGGTCATTTAGCAGCTTCACCTATCAAAAAAAAAACATCCTATGCTTAAAGAATATGTTCAGTTTTCTAAAAGAATTTTTGAGGTCTTCACTTTATCACTAACAAAGGTATTAGCCTTGATATTAATTTGGATGGGGGGGTTTGGGGCTACTGTACACTGGGAAAGGTGGGGTAATTACAGATTAGCTCGTTGGAACTGGAGGAGGGATGGGAATACTCCTGTGCCTCCTTGGCCAGAAGTACTGCTCTAAAGACACACACATGATGGATCCAGTCCTTCTCACCTCCTTGACGTGCCTGTTTCCCAAAGCTCAGAAAACATGTCTAATAATAGAAATCCTGTAAAAATAGCATGTAGCTGCCTTAAGAGAGGTAACAACTGACCAACACCCCAGAAAACATCCTACCATCACTATTTAACTTGGCAAAGAAGGGGCCTACTGTTAAGTTTTGAAACACTAATTAATGCCAATTATTCTACGCCAAGGTGTGCAAAAAATGGTTCAACTGCCTGTACAAACATGCTTATTGTAACTTTCTGAAGTAAAATATTGGAAGTATTGTTTATCCTCCAACTGATACCTTATAACTGCATCTCAGTAACCTGACAGTGCACCTTCACCTTTAGAGCCTTCATCTCAGATTAGTTCCTACATTAGGTGGCGTGGCCTGGAAACAAGTTCAATTCGGACTGCATTAAGATTAAACTGAGTCAATACGGCAAGCCACTATGTTTATTCCAGTCCACATTTACCAAAATAATTTAAAATTTTCAGAGAAAATCCTGTGACACCCTCCCAAACAGCTCTGTGGGTCCACCCACACATGGACTGCAGCCCCACCATCTTCTTGAGGGTAATTAGGGATTGGCAATAAATGCTGGCCTCGCCAGTAACACCCACACCCCATAAACAACTAAATTTCAAAAAGTGGTTTGTGATTTAGTTTGCTCCTTTGATGCAATTTAAAAAATAATTAGGAATAGGAAATGACATTAGACCCACCAAATCCTAACGTTATTTTTTTTTTGATAATGTCCCATAAACTCCTTGGAGTCAAGCAGCCCTTAACTTCACTTAACGATGACAATGCAGCTTCAACCCTGAAAAAATTTGGAAAGCCAAATAGAGTTCACAAGTTACAAACAAATGCCTTGTGAAAGATGTGATGCAGAAACTGAACTGGAGCAGCAAAAAGGCAGATGAGGCTGGGAATTCTGCAGTGAGTAACTCATCTCCTGACTCCACAAAGCCTGTCCACCATATAAAAGGCACAAGTCAGGAGTGAGATGGAATACTCTCACTTACCTGGATGAGTGCAGCTCCATCAACACTCAAGAAGCTCGATACCATCCAGGGCAAAGCAGCCCGTTTGATTGGCACCCCATCCACCAGCTCAACCGATGCATAATGGCAGCAGTGTGTGCCACCTCCAAGATGCACTGCAGCAATTCACCAAGGATCCTTCGACAGCACCTTCCAAACCCACGAACTCTACCACCTAGAAGGACAAGGGCAGCAGATGCATGGGAACACCACCACCTGCAAGTTCCCCTCCAAGCCACTCACCATCCTGACTTGGAACTACATTGTTGTTCCTTCACTGCTGCTGCGTCAAAGTCCTGGAAATCCTTTCTTAATAGCACTGTGAGTGCACCTACACAACATGGACTGCGGCGGTTCAAGACAGCAGCTCACCACCACCTTCTCAAGGATAATTAGGGATGGGCAATGAAAATGCTGGCCTAGCCAGTGACACTTACATCCCGTGAACAAAGGAAAATCCCTGGCTTTGATCTTTGGTGAGGCCCATGGACATAACTGCATAGATCATGGCAGATGTCGACACTCGATGTATAAATTGACAATTAAAAATGCTGTATGCAACTGGTCACCCAGAGAAGATCACGGGACATATGACAACTCAATACCCAACTTACAAATACACAGAAGGCACAGTGATGCACTCCACTAGCCTAGCGCTATTATCTGCCATAACCAACTGAATGTAAAATTATCATTTTTGCTTTACTTCTATATCAGCCATAAGGCAGAGAGAAGGCAATCATTACACAGACTGTCAGAAAATTTTGCAAAAATAACTATCACTTTTCTTAAGCAAGAAGCTAATGAGGCGACAGATGCAAGCACACTAACATATATTCCTAAAATGGAATGTCTATATTGAAGCAATTCTTAAGAAGAAGTTTGAAATATTTGCAGCACCGTGATGGAAGAATGTGCAGAGGAAGCCAAAAGGACAACTTTTGCGCCGAACTCAACACAGGACATCATTTCTAAATAAACACACAGCAACTTTAAACATTTCCCAACCCCCCATAAAATCATTCTTTTACTTAACACCGAAACACAAATAAATGAAGGTAAAAAAGCTGCGGAACTTAACTAGAACACCGACCTTTTCACCCTGGAGTGATGGTACGGAGTCACGTAAACTATGAAAGCTGTCTTTGATGTGATCCCTGCGTTTGCGCTCCAATGCATTGTGGTGTGCTCGTTTATCTGCCTGAAAAACAGTATTACACTATCAGTTATCCTGATGCATTACTTTGCAAAGAAAAGGTTAAACACAAATTCATATGCATTTAATAATATTTAACATTGTTGGAATTGCAAGTTACTTTGGCCAAATAAGTTAAGTAATATCATTTCCGAATCAAAGGTCAACAGTGCCTGAAGACCAAGGGGGCGAGGGGGGGGGTCAGATTCTTTCTCCACATCTCACACCCACCCCCTCCAATAAACTGCATCATACATAGGGACTCTATTGCATCATTTTATCAAGTCCCAATTTCTTTTAGTTATTAAAAATTCAGAAAATTCTCAATCAAGGCAAATATCCAGTTTACCTGTTCTTCGGCATTTAACTGAAGTACAAGTTTTAATATTAAATAAGGAGCTCAAACACAACATAGCTCTCTTATATAGGAAATAAAAATTAGTTGATTTCAAGTGAGATTAATTTCGACAGTCCAAGTTCCTTAGTGAATGAACTTGTTCTTTCATGTTTTTAGTTTCCCCCTTTTACAAGACAAGGGAAGAAAAAAACACTGTATTGACTGCTCCAGGATCAGAATACCATGACTGCTGAAGTTCCAACAATTTACATTCTTCACATTTTCAAATTTCTAGCTGCAGATTTTATCAATAGCAATGAACTCCGCAGATTACATTGAACGTTTTGTATTTAAAATCTAACTATTACTCAAGCTTATGATCAATACACTTAAAAAGACAATTTTGGATAACTGCAATTCCTATAGATCAGGTCACATTTTGAAATGAAACTGTAACAGATATTGCAACAGTAGAAGAAACTCCATTAGAGAAACTTTTCTTCCCTCTATCTCAAAATATTTTAAAAACATTTCTGCTTTGGAGGAAAAAGGCCAAAGATACTTAAGAGCAAATTATCTTACTGGTTATGCAGCTATAAGGTTCACACACCCACAGCAATCAAATCATCTGCTTCCCCAGTAGAGTAGCTGACATTTAACAAAGGCATTTATTAATTAGAAACAAAGGTAATGAGGTACGGATGGAACTACAAAGGTATACAATATTATTTAATAACTCAAAAAATATCCTATTCACAAGATGAAACAGTGGATAGGAATGGGCAAATTAAGGCATGCAACTATATAGTCAAAGCCAATGCAAACATCCTGTAGTTCATTAAAACATATTTTACTGGGTAACATGTGCAATAACATGCTTTTATTATTTTTTATTACTTGCCAATTTTAACTTAGTTTGGTCAATAGTTTATGCAGTGGTATGGGAAGTGACAGGCGAATAAAGGATTTAAATGCAGGAAATGTGTTGAGAACACAAGGCTAGGTGAACACACACCCGTCAGGAAAAGAGCCATATTGTAGGACAACCAAGGGCTCCTCAGGCTGGATGTGCCATCTTTCAAATTACAGAATTCAGCCCCACCAAATGGTAAAAAGGACATCACATTCCACAAGGAAAAAAGAGTGGCAGTTGTTTAGGGGTAGTTTTTGAACATCCCCTTGTGATGTCAACATAAGATTAAGACACAAGATTGCTTTAGCACTCAGTCAGGTGTGATATTGGAAACTGAATAAAACTTCAAAAAATAATGCATAAACGTTTAAGAGAAATTCTGTATCAAAAAGTTCCCAGATCAATTACTTATCAAATGATTAAGTACACAAGTATATAAAGATTTAACCAAACAGGATACCATCACTATATAGCTTGGCCAGTTAGATATATTGTAATTGTCAATGAAAGTATTGACAAACCAAATATTCCACTTTTGCCAACAGAGCTTCAAATTTTGAGCAACATTCAAGCTGCAGATTTCTTGTCGCAATCGCATCAGGTCCCTGTCTGACAGCAAACAAAAAAATGTTGCAAACTTGACAATTGCATTCTTCTGGCAGGTTTTGTTACAAGTATTGGTACACAAACAGTGGAACAAAATGTCCTGTAACCACACCTAGGAACTGCACGGGAAAACAATTTTCCTCTCATTAGCAACTGTTTAGAACTCAATAGAAGAAAAATGTGATGAAAGGATCTTAGGCTGCAATTAATTTACAGTTCAGTGCAAGTACTAAACCTGCTTGGTACAACAGTACTTCAAATGATAAAAGCATTAGATTTAATGACCCTCTCCATAACCTGTGCATGGTATACAAACATTAAAATCACAATTATTTTCTCAGTACATGGTCCCCATTCATCCTTCTATTCTCAGTAATATCCTTCGAATTTATAAGGCTCAAGTTCTGATTTCTTTCCCTCGGGTCAAGAACCATTGACCTATTTTTCCTGATGTTTAAATATTAGTTACAATTAATACAAAATTTAAATGAACTGTGGCCAATGCAATGATTGGTAATATTTCTCCCATCATTCCCTTAAAAGTCTCATCTCAACACTTAAGGTTGGAAGTCAGGCAAACATCACAGAATGCTCCACAAACTTCAGTGCCATTTTCGCTCTGTGCTTAGTTTACAGGAGACAAATATAAAGGCTAAGTGTCACCTAATGAGGCAAGGCATTCTTAGGGGCCTAAGGATGGACAATAAACACAGATGCATGGGTTGGAGGATCTGAATATCAGTCAAATGCTGGGACTTCAATAAAGTCAGCGTAGCTGACTTATGTCATAGACAAAATCACAAAAAAAGAGCTATAACTTCCCACACAATCTCAAACTTACATTTTCAGCTAGTTAAACTGTAGAATTTACTAGGGCCCATAAGCTTGGATTATCATGTTTATAACTAAAGCCCTCGTCAGCATCTTTCTGAACAGAAACCACTTTTGAAATGCATCAATCTACCTGGTCAAAGATTATATACCCACACTTCCTGGAATCCATTTTGTGTTATACACACCACCAAAATATACTTGTACATCTACCTTAACTATTCACATTTGTTATTGATTTAAAAAAATGTTTCTGGAAGAAGACAAATAAGAATAGTTTCCAGCAGCTGGTCATCCGAAGCCACTGTATTAAACATTTACACAACTGCAAAAGAGGGAGGGAAAAAAAAGCATCACGACGAGTTTGTTACTGCTCCCATTAGTTCAGGTCCTCCATGTGTTGAACCCCCTTTCACGTGAAAAGTGGGGTGAGGGAAGGCGGGTAAAGGGGAAGAAGAGAGATAAAAACAAAGAATAACAAAACGCCAACAAATGTTTGGCTTCATTACAAAAGTTGAATCAATGTAAATAGGATGCGCTGAGGCTTGTGGGCAAAATGAATTGTTTTCAAACACATAGCACTTGGGGTGAGGGGGGGGTAAATATCCCAAATATCTCAAAAAAAAGAAAACCAACACGCAAGAGATGGAGGAAGGTTTTCCCTAAGACAGCGAGGGCTAAGTTGCCACATTTAAAGGTGTTCTGCTCTAAAGGCTGTTAGGCCTTTGTAATCTCATAATAACCTACACAGTGTCACTAACTCCTGAGGCCTTGGTTGGATGTTTGCCCAGAACCCAGGCTGTGGGACTGATCTTTTACTTAAAAAAAAACAACACACACACAAATTAAGTTTACGGGGCGTTAAAAAAAAGATCTAAACGTTTAGAATATATGGACATATTTAAGGCTGAGGGGAAAGGCAAGCAAGGGAAGCCACATCCCCAAGATTTAAAAAAATAATTCAGGGGGTCGAATTTATTATACCCCCAGAACAAAAAAAACACTAAAGCAAACTGCTGTAAGTTTATGGGGGGGGGGGGGGGGGGGGCCAATGTAATTTTGTGTGTCTATAAAATATATGATTTTATTTTAAAAAAAATCAAGGCGACGAGACGGGGTCTATGTTAATCCTCCGTTTACGTACCGCTGTCTGAAACCTCGGCTGTTCTTCCTGAAAAACAGACAAGTGCACAAAATGATCACACAGCCGGAGAGTTGGCGCTTTACAAAAAAAAAAATCGACAAAGAGAGAGAGAGAGAAAGAAAGAGAAAAAGAGAGAGAGAGAAAGAGAGGGGGAGAAAGGGGAAATCCGTAACTACAGAGAAAAGGGGGGAAAAAAATTATTTTTTTCACATAATCAGGAGGTGGGGGGGGGACGGGGGGGACGGGGAGGAGGGGGGGGGGGGGGGGAGAGGGGAAGAAAAATCCCAACACGTTATTTTTATTTATTTATTATTTGCGAAACACAAATTAAATTCGGAAAATAAAGAAAATATTTCTTATTTTTTTAATATATATATATATAAAAATATATAAATAAAGAGAGAGAATCCCCGAGAAGGGACCAGGCGAGACTTACGTCGCTTTCGACCTCGATATCATCGTTATCGCTCATGCTTTTTATATCAAAAGCCGAAAATAACAAACGCAGTGAGAGAGAGAGAGAGGGGGAGGAGAGGGGAGGGGGGGTGGACGGGGGGTAAAAGGCCAACCCAAAAAAAATATATAACCAAACCGGGATTTAAACTTTCACACAAATTACATCGAATGTCGAGAGGTACACGAAAACAAAACAAAAACACACATACACAAGAGTGAGGGGGGGGGGCCGAGGGGGGGGGGGGGGGGGGGGGGGAGAGAGAGAGAGAAAAGCCAACAGGAAAATCGCTCGTGACTCCGAAACCAGCTCCGCCCGACAGGCCGCGGCTTACCTCCTCCTTCCACCTCCCCCACCCACAATCCCGGCACTGCGCATGCGTGCGGCGGGCGCCGCCGGGAGTTGTAGTTCCCTCCTCCGTTAATTTCTGTTCTCGGTTCCCGGCTCCAGGACTACATTTCCCGTACTCCCTTACCCCACCCCTCCCCCCCCCCCCCCCCCCCCCCCCCCCCAGCCTCCCGCCTCCCACCCACCTATCGACCCGTCAGGGGGCGCGGAAGAAGGCCGGATGTCCTTCCGGGCGCCGGAAGTTGCGTCTAGCCCTTGAGGGCGGGGCACTGTGGGTCTTGTAGTTCCGCTTCCCGGCCACTCCTTCCCGAGATTCATAGCGGAAGGAGGCGAGCAACATGGCGGCCGGCAGGAGTGATGAGGAGGTCAGAGAGCTGAGGACAGTAAACACAACAACTTTCTTTTGCATAAGAATGAAGATGAAACCGTCGGCAAGGCAAGATATCTCGCTGAATTCAGCGTGGCTTCCGAAGTTTCTTGGCATCTGCAGCTTTCTTCTAAGAACAAGAGCTTATATTTATATAGCGCCTTTAATGTAATGAAACATCTCAAGGCCAGGGTGATCAATTCTTCTGAAATAAAATAAGGGACACTTCGTGGGACCGAGGTTTGGGAGGGCAGGGATGGTGATTATTGCTGCTGACTGGGGTTGGGGAAGGGGAGGAGAGTGGCTTGGTGAGCATATCAGTAAAAGGGGTTGGAGGGGCAGGGTGATCACCTGTTCCTTATTTTACGGGATCATCCCATATTTGAGGCCACTGTCCTGTGTCCCACATTGTGTGCCACAGGGATGCAGCTTTTCCTATAATTCGGACCCTTAAATTTCGTGCAGTGCATGCCCTCCTGTGTGTGTCATCATGCTCTGGCAGCGTTCCAGCTCTCACAGTTCTGCCGATGCCCATTTGGGCCCTCATACCAGAGTGCCCCCTAATTTTCACAACAGTTGGTCACCCCATATTGAAGGGGACGCGTGCAGCTTTAAATTAACTAAAACTTACAGCTTGTTGAGTCAAAACATCATCTCTCTGCTGGCCAACTCACTCACTCAACACAGTCACACTCGAATCACTCAGACACAACCTGGAGACTCCTAGGATCAGTCTCACATAAGTTTTCAGAGAAATAAGGGACAAGAGGTGTCTCATAAAGAATATAGGACAACGGTCAAAATAAGGGGCAGTCACTTAAAATGCAGGACAGTTGGTCACCATGAAGATGCTTCACGAGAGCGTTATAAAACAAAATATGATGCCAAACCACAGAATGAGATACTTGGTCAGATAACCAGAAGCTTGTGCAAAAATGTAGGTTTTAAGGAGTGCCTTAAAGGAGGAAAGTGAGGTAGAGAGGCGGAGAGTTATAGGGGAGGAATTCCAGAAATTGGGGCTGAAGCAACTGAAGGCACAGCCATTAATGGTGGAATAATTATGGGAATGCACAAGAGGCCAGAATTAAAGGAACACAGATATCTCAGAAGGTTGTGGGGCTGGAGGAGATTACAGAGATAGGAAGAGGCGAGGCCATGGAAGGATTGGAAAGAAGGATGAGAATTTTAAAATCAAGATGTTGCTTGACCAGGAACCAACATAAGTCAGTGAGCACAGGATCAGTAGGTGAACAGGACTTGCGCGTTAGGACAAAGGCAGCAGAGTTTTGGATGGCCTTAAGTTTGCAAAGGGCTAGCAGTGGCTGTCCCTCGATTCAAGGATGATGCCTACTCAGGGTCAGGAGTTTTTACCATGGGATTCATTTGACTGAACAGGATAATTCTTGACCCAGATCTTTGGGTATATGGGGCAGGATGTCCCATGGGTTAATGGGATCCAGGATGCAAGATTTGCTTCCATCTCTTTCTTTCTCTGCCACCACTTTGCTTCACTAAGGTATTGGGACTTGAAGCATGATGCAGCTTGATGAACAAGTTATTGACACTCAGAACAATTTGTAGCTAGCCGCTCCCATTCATTCAGGCCAATGCTGCTGTATTTCAAGGAGAGCTTCAGAGTGTCTTTCAAGTGGTTTCTTTATCCTCCCGTGGAATGTCGGCCATTAGAGAGTTGAGAGAACAGGATCTGGCGGGGAAGATGGTTTTCAGCCATCCGACATAGTCTCCAATCCACCGAAGTTGATTTTGCAAGAGTTTTGCTTGTGGAGCTGGCTTCAAAATGGACATTACCATTTGTTCGATGGTCCCCGCCTTAAATCCGGAGGATGCGGCAGCACCATTGCTGATGGAATTTCTCTAGAGTTCTTATGTGTCATTGATACACAGTCCAGGTCTCACTACAGTACGGAAGCATGATGAGGACAACTGCTCTATACACTAGTACTTGTGTTGCCCTGTGGAGATCTTTGTGGTCAAACACTCACTGCTGTACTTTATAGAAGGCTGAACTGGCGGGCTCTCTCTATGAAAGGTAAAATATGGGAGACCATATGCGAAATATACCATAGAGTTATACAGCAGAGGAACAGGCCCTTCGGTCGATCGTGTCCGTGCTGGCCATCAAGCACCTATCTATTCTAATCCCATTTTCCATCACTTGGCCCATAGCCCTGTATGCTATGGCGTTTCAAGTGCTCATCTAAATACTTATTAAATTCTGTGAGGAAACCCGTAGGCAAACAGCTCAGTACTTTGGCACAACAACTTCTCGAGAATATCCAATATGTTACTTATAATAAGTAGGAGAGTTTCAGAGTGTCTTTGAAGCGGTTCCTTTATCCTCCCATGGAATGTTGGCCACTAGAGAGTTGAGAGAACAGGATCTGAAATGCGGCCTCTGCCCTCGCACCTTCCCCTCTCTCCCAGAACCATGATAAGGTCCCTCTTGTCCTCACTTTTCACCCACCAGCCTCTACTTTGAAAAGATCATCCTCTGCCGCTTCCACCAACTCAAGCATGATGCCACCACCAAACACAGTTTCCCCTCACTGCCCCCCCACCGCCCACCCCAGTTAGCATTCCATAGGGACCATTCCCTCTGGGACGCCCTGGTCCACTCCTCCATCACCCCCTATACCTCATCCCCTTCCTGTGCAATCGCAGAAGGTGCAACACTTGCCCCTTTACCACCTCCATCCTCATCGTCCAAGGGACCAAACACTCCTTTCAGGTGAAGCAGTGTTTCACTTGCACTTCCTTCAATTTGGTCTACTGCATTCGCTGCTCCCAATGCGGTCTCCTCTACATTGGAGAGACCAAACGCAGACTGGGTGACCGTTTTGCAGAACACCTTTGGTCTGTTCGCAAGCATGATGCAGACCTTCCTGTCGCTTGCCATTTCAACACTCCACCCTGCTCCCATGCCCACATGTCCGTCCTTGGCCTGCTGTAATGTTCCAGTGAAGCTCTACACAAACTGGAGGAACAGCACCTCATCTTCTGACTAGGCACTTTACAGCCTTCCGGACTGAATATTGAGTTCAACAACTTCAGACCATGAACTCTGCCCTCCATCCTCACCCCCTTTTTTAATCCCCTTTTTTCTACATTCATTTTTTATTTTTAATCCTTTTTTATTTTATTCATTTGTCTGTGGTTTAATGTCCTTTTTATCCCCCCCTTCTATCCCATTTTCTATCTTTTTTTTCCCCCACCACTGCCCCATCCCCTACAGGGCCATCAGTTACTTGTTCCATGTTGTTCTTTCACACTGCTGTCACGTTCTGCTTTCTTATCTTTATGCCACTATCAGCACCTTTTTTTAGCACTAACCACAACCATTAACATCCCCTTTGTCCTTTAGTTCATGATATCCTTGTCAATATCTTCTTTGTCCCCACCTATTGCTGTCCTTCTATTCACCTGCCCCACCCCCTTAAACAGTATACATTTAATCACATTTCCACTTCTCTTCAGCTCTGAAGAAGTGTCATACAGACTCGAAACATTAACTCTGTTTCTCTCTCCACAGGTGCTGCCAGACCTGCTGAGTTTTTCCAGCGTTTTCTGTTTTTGTTTCAGATTTCTGGCATTTGCAGTATTTTGCTTTTAACTTATAATAAGGGGTTTGTTTTATTAAATTATTGTGTACAGTACAATGGCCCAGTGTTTGGTTACAGCATCGCAAGTCATACTGTCAACCTGGACTCTACAAAGCAATCTCAGCTGCACAACAACTGTTGGATCTCCAGACTTGAAAAGACAGAAACAACCTGGTAGTTAGAAAGGTAGAAGCAAAAAACTGCGGATGCTGGAAATCCAAAACAAAAATACCTGGAAAAACTCAGCAGGTCTGGCAGCATCTGCGGAGAGGAGCACAGTTAACGTTTCGAGCCCATATGACTCTTCAACAGAACTAAGTAAAAATAGAAAAGTGGTGAAATATAAGCTGGTTTAAGGGGGGGAGGGGTAGAGCTGGATAGAGGGTCAGTGATAGGTGGAGATAACCAGAAGATGTCACAGACAAAAGACAAAGAGGTGTTAAAGGTGGTGATATTATCTGAGGAATGTGCTAATTAAGGCTAGAAAGGACAAGCAAGGTACAGATAGCCCTAGTGGGGATGGGGTGAAGGAATCGGAAAAGGCTAAAAGGTAGAGATAAAACAATGGATGGAAATACATTTAAAAATAATGGAAATAGTTGGGAAAAGAAAAAAACTATATAACTTAATGGAAAAAAAGGGTGGGGGGATTGGAAAGGGGGTGGGGATGGAGGAGAGAGTTCATGATCTAAAATTGTTGAACTCAATATTCAGTCCAGAAGGCTGCAAAGTAGTTAGAAAGATTTGAATGCACGCTGGTTCAGAATAAACACCAGGCTACAATACAGGAAACTGACTGAAAATGCTAAGGGTGTAAGGTGAGGACAAGGTGTTGGGAGGCAGGGGAAGGGATGGATTAGGAATGCTGGAAATGGGCTGAACCTAGCAGAGGGCCCTGTCAACCCCTCCTTTTCATCATTCCAAAGGGACTGTTCCCTTCTGCAAACCTGGCCCACTCTTCTATCAGCCCCAATACCTGTTCCTCCTTCCCACACCACCATCCCTTGCAGGGGAAGGAGGTGCAATACCTGCCATTTCATCTTGTCCCTTCTGACAGTCCTGGATCACAAACACTCCTACCACATGCCATGGTGACTTACTTATTTTTATTTAGTATACTTTATTCACTGGTCACAGTTGCAGTCTCATCTAAATTGGGGGTGACCCCTTTGCTCAGTGCACAAGTATGACCCTGAGCTTCCAGCTGCTCGCCATTTTAATTCTCTGCCCAACTCACGCTCCAATTGCTCTGTCCTACACTCCCCATTCACACTGTGATCTCTCTGTCCCGCACTCCCCATTCACACTGTGAGCTCTCTCTGTCCTACACTCCCCATTCACACTGTGATCTCTCTGTCCTACACTTCCCATTCACACTGTGATCTCTCTGTCCTACACTCCCCATTCACACTGTGATCTCCCTGTCCTGCACTCCCCATTCACACTGTGATCTCTCTCTCCTACACTCCCCATTCACACTGTGATCTCCCTGTCCTGCACTCCCCATTCACACTGTGATCTCTCTGTCCTGCACTCCCCATTCACACTGTGATCTCTCTGTCCTACACTCCCCATTCACTGTGATCTCTCTGTCCTACACTCCCCATTCACACTGTGATCTCTCTGTCCTGCACTCCCCATTCACACTGTGATCTCTCTGTCCTACACTCCCCATTCACACTGTGATCTCTCTGTCCTACATTCCCCATTCACACTATGATCTCTCTGTCCTGCACTCCCCATTCACACTGTGATCTCTCTGTCCTACACTCCCCATTCACTGTGATCTCTCTGTCCTATACTCCCCATGCACTGTGATCTCTCTGTCCTACACTCCCCATTCACACTGTGATCTCTCTGTCCTGCACTTCCCATTCACTGTGATCTCTCTGTCCTGCACTCTCCCCACTCACACTCTGATCCCTTTGTCCTACATTCCTCACTCACTCTGATCTCTCTGTCCTCCACTCTTCCAGTAAAGCTCTACCGAATCACCAACAGCACCTCATCTTTCAATTTACCACTTTACAGCTTTTTGAACTATGATGAATAACTGAGGATTGAGGAAAATGTTGAATCCTGTTGAAAACCTGCCAATAAAAATGAACCATTGAACATTTTTATTGAAAACAGTTTTCTCTTTATATTCTCAATAATTGAAATGTCTAAAGTTCTCTGTTTTACACAAAATAAAAGTTATATATTTTACAATAACACGATTATCCATTTTTTACCTGAAAACTTCACCCTCACGAAAGCATGTCTCAGAGCTTGGTTCTGATGAAAGATCACAGGCTTGAAATGTTAACACTGTTTTTCTCTCCACAGATGCTACCACACCTGCTGAGTATTTACCGCATTTTCTGTTTTTATTTCGGATTGAATATTATTGCAGAGCTGCAGCTCTGTTACCGGAACAGCTCTCTCAGTTTTGAGTTTGTACTATTTGCTAGGGTTATAAGAAATAGGAGCAGGAGAAGGTCATTTGGCCCCTTGAGCATGCTCTGCCATTTAATAAGATCATGGCTGATCTGATTGTGGCCTTAATTTCACTTTCCTACCTGCCCCTCGTAATCCTGGACTCCCTTGTAGTTGAAAAATCTGTCTTAACTCAACCTTGAATATATTCAATGACCCAACTTACACTGCTGTCTGGGGAAGAGAATGCCAAAGGTTAGGAACCCTCTGAGAGAAGAAATTCCTCCCCACCTCCACCTTAAATGGGAGAACCCTTATTTTCCAACTGTGCCCCCTGGTTCTAGATTTCCCCACAAGGGGAAACATCCCCTCAGCATCTACCCTGTCGAGACCCCTCAGAATCTTATGTTTCAATAAGATTACCTCTCATTCTTCTAAAGTCCAATGAGTGTAGGTCCAAACTGCTCAAACTTTGCCCATAAGATAACCCCTTCACTCTAGGAATCAGCCTAGTGAACCTTCTCTGAACAGCTTCCAATGAAAATATAATCCCTCCGTAAGTAAGGAGACCAAAACAGAACACAATACTCTAGATAAAAACAAAAAAACTGCGGATGCTGGAAATCCAAAACAAAAACAGAATTACCTGGAAAAACTCAGCAGGTCTGGCAGCATCGGCGGAGAAGAAAAGAGTTGACGTTTCGAGTCCTCGTGACCCTTCGACAGAACTTGAGTTCGAGTCCAAGAAAGAGTTGAAATATAAGCTGGTTTAAGGTGTGTGTGTGTGTGTGTGTGTGTGTGTGGGGGGGGGTGGGGTGGGGAAGAGAGAGAGAAGTGGAAGGGGTTGGTGTGGTTGTAGGGACAAACAAGCAGTGATAGAAGCAGATCATAAAAGATGTCACAAACAACAGAACAAAAGAACACATAGGTGTTAAAGTTGGTGTTATTATCTAAACGAATGTGCTAATTAAGAATGGATGGTAGGGCACTCAAGGTATGGCTCTAGTGGGGGTGGGGGGAGCATAAAAGATTTAAAAATAATGGAAATAGGTGGGAAAAGAAAAATCTATATAATTTATTGGAAAAAAAAACAAAAGGAAGGGGGAAACAGAAAGGGGGTGGGGATGGAGGAGGGAGCTCAAGACCTAAAGTTGTTGAATTCAATATTCAGTCTGGAAGGCACTAAAGTGCCTTGTCGGAAGATGAGGTGTTGTTCCTCCAGTTTGCGTTGGGCTTCACTGGAACAATGCAGCAAGCCAAGGACAGATGTGGGCAAGAGAGCAGGGTGGAGTGTTAAAATGGCAAGCGACAGGGAGGTTTGGGTCATTCTTGCGGACAGACCACAGGTGTTCTGCAAAGCGGTCGCCCAGTTTACGTTTGGTCTCTCCAATGTAAAGGAGAACACATTGGGAGCAAAGAATGCAGTAGACTAAGTTGGGGGAAATGCAAGTGAAATGCTGCTTCACTTGAAAGGAGTGTTTGGGCCCTTGGACGGTGAGGAGAGAGGAAGTGAAGGGGCAGGTGTTGCATCTTTTGCGTGGGCATGGGGAGGTGCCATAGGAGGGGGTTGAGGAGTAGGGGGTGATGGAGAAGTGGACCAGGGTGTCCCGGAGGGAACGACCCCTACGGAATGCCAACGGGGGGGGGGGGTGAAGGGAAGATGTGTTTGGTGGTGGCATCATGCTGGAAATGGCGGAGGATGATCCTTTGAATGTGGAAGCTGGTGGGGTGATAAGTGAGGACAAGGGGGACCCTATCATGTTTCTGGGAGGGAGGAGAAGGTGTGAGGGCGGATGCGTGGGAGGTGGGCCTGACACGGTTGAGGGCCCTGTCAACGACTGTGGGAGGAAAACCTCGGTTAAGGAAGAAGGAGGAAATGTCAGAGGAACTGTTTTTGAAGGTAGCATCATCAGAACAGGTGCGATGGAGGCGAAGGAACTGAGAGAATGGGATGGAGTCCTTACAGGAAGCGGGGTGTGAGGAGCTGTAGTCGAGGTAGCTGTGGGAGTCGGTGGGTTTGTAATGGATATTGGTGGACAGTCTATCACCAGAGATTGAGACAGAGAGGTCAAGGAATGGAAGGGAAGTGTCAGAGATGGACCACGTGAAAATGATGGAGGGGTGGAGATTGGAAGCAAAATTAATAAATTTTTCCAAGTCCCGACGAGAGCATGAAGCAGCACCGACGTAATCATTGATGTACCGGAGAAAGAGTTGTGGAAGGGGCCGGAGTAGGACTGGAACAAGGAATGTTCCACATACCCCATAAAGAGACAGGCATAGCTGGGACCCATGCGGGTACCCATAGCCACACCTTTTATTTGGAGAAAGTGAGAGGAGTTGAAGGAGAAATTGTTCAGTGTGAGAACAAGTTCAGCCAGACGGAGGAGAGTAGTGGTGGATGGGGATTGTTCAGGCCTCTGTTCGAGGAAGAAGCTAAGGGCCCTCAGACCATCCTGGTGGGGGATGGAGGTGTAAAGGGATTGCTCGTCCATGGTGAAGAGGAAGCGGTTGGGGCCAGGGAACTGGAAATTGTTGATGTGACGTAAGGTGTCAGAGGAATCACGGATGTAGGTGGGAAGGGACTGGACAAGGGGAGAGAGAAGGGAGTCAAGATAACGAGAAATGAGTTCTGTGGGGCAGGAGCAAGCTGAGACAATCGGTCCACCGGGGCAGTTCTGTTTGTGGATTTTGGGTAGGAGTTAGAAGCAGTTGAGTCCGAGGTTGGGCGACTATCAGGTTGGAAGCTGTGGGAGGAAGATCCCCAGAGGAGATGAGGTCAGTGACAGTCCTGGAAACAATGGCTTGATGTTCAGTGGTGGGGTCATGGTCCAGGGAGAGGTAGGAGGAAGTGTCTGCGAGTTGACGCTCAGCCTCCGCGAGGTAGAGGTCAGTGCGCCAGACAACAACAGCACCACCCCTGTCAGCGGGTTTGATGACAATGTCAGGGTTGGATCTGAGAGAATGGAGTGCAGTAAGTTCAGAGAGAGAGAGATTAGAATGGGTGAGAGGAGCAGAGAAATTGAGACGACTAATGTCGCGCCGACAGTTCTCAATGAAACGATCAAGAGAAGATAAGAATCCAGAGGGAGGGGTCCAGGTGGAGGGAGAATATTGGAGGTGGGTGAAAGGATCCGTTGAACAGGGAGAGGACTCCTGCCCAAAGAAGTGAGCCTGGAGACGAAGACGGCGGAAGAAGAGTTCAGCATCATGCCGAGCCCAAAATTCATTGAGGTGAGGGCATAAGGGTATGAAACTAAGTCCTTTGCTGAGCACTGAACGTTCAACGTCGGAGAGGGGAAGGTCAGGGGGTATAGTGAATACACAGCTGGGGCTGGGATTGGAAGATGGGGTGGGGACGGAGGGACGGGCAGGGGTGGAGGGTCCTAGATGGGTGTTGGTGTCGATGAGTTGTTGGAGCTTGCGTTCCTTAGCACTTGAGAGAAAGAGAAAAAGTTTCTTGTTGAGGCGTCGGATGAGCCGAAGAATAAAATGAAAATGGGGGCAAGCGCAGCTTTGAAAAAGGGTATGGCGGTGCTGCTGGAGGGAGAGGTTGAGTGTGTTCATATGGCAGCGCATGGCACTGAGTGTGGATTTCAGAATGTAACGGGAACAGCAGTCCGAGAAACGTTTTATGTCCAGGAGATACCTGTAATCCTGGGTGGGTTCGAAACATGAGGGGTGGAATTTCAGTTGAAATCCACGTGGGGTAAGTCGGAGACGGAGACATTCACTGAGAAAGGAGATATGGCTGTGAAAGCGGGTTTTAGTAAACACCTTGTCAAACACCAGGAGGGAAATGGAAAGCAATGAAGGTGAGCAAGGCAAAAGAGAGATACGGAAATCTTGTCGCAGGGACGAGCAGAACTTCTTCAAGGAGGTAGGCATTTCTTGAAGAGCAGTGGCAGTCAATAAAACACAGAGATAAAAACAGAAAAACTGCGGATGCTGGAAATCCAAAACAAAAACAGAATTACCTGGAAAAACCCAGCAGGTCTGGCAGCATCGGCGGAAAAGAAAAGAGTTGACGTTTCGAGTCCTCATGACCCTTCGACAGAACTTTAGTGAGTCCAAGAAAGAGTTGAAATATAAGCTGGTTTAAGGTGTATGGCAGGGGGGGGGAGGGGGGGGAGAGAAGTGGAGGGGTGGTGTGGTTGTAGGGACGAACAAGCAGTGATAGAAGCAGATCATCAAAAGATGTCACAAACAACAGAACAAAAGAACACATAAGTATTAAAGTTGGTGATATTATCTAAATGAATGTGCTAATTAAGAATGGATGGTAGAGCACTCAAGGTATAGCTCTAGTGGGGGTAGGGGGAGCATAAAAGATTTAAAAATATTTAAAAATAATGGAAATAGGTGGGAAAAGAAAAGAAAAAATACTTCATCTGACAAAAAACAATACTCTAGGTCTGGTCTGAACAATGCCAGGCATAGTTGTAGCTAGACTTCCCTATGTTTATGCTCCATTCACCTTGGAGTAAAGACCAACATTCCATTGCCATCTGGATTACTTGCTGGGCCTGCATGCTAACATTTTATGATTCATGTACAAGGATACCCAGATCCCTTTGTACTGCAGCATTCTGTAGTCACCCTCCATTTAAATAATATTCTGCTTTTCTATTCTTGCTGCCAAAGTAGACAACCTCACCTTTTTCCACATTATACTTCATCTGACAATTTTTTACCTATTCACATAGCTTAACTATATCCCTATGCAGACCCTTTGTATCTTCCTCACAACTTACTTTCCTACTTTTCTTTGTACAATGTCAGAAAATTTGTCTACAATATAGTCCCGTTTCTTCATCCAAATCATTAATATAGATCGTAAATAGTTGAGGCCCCTTTCCCTGATTCTTGTGGTGCTCCACAAATTACAGTTTGCCAAATTGAAAATGATCCATTTACCCTGACTCTTCCTTTCCTGTTAGTTAGTCAATTCTCTGTTCATACTCATTTATCATTCTCAACAATGTGAGATCTTACCTTGTGGAGTAACCTTTTATGTGGCACCTTATCAAATGCCTTTTGGAAATCCAAATATGTGACATCTACCAGTTCCCCTTTATCCACCTTGCTTGTAACTTCCTCAAAGAACTCAAATTTGTCAAAGATGGTTTCCCTTTCCCAAAGATTTCATTTTGACTCTGCCTTTGTGATATGATTTTCTAAATGTCCTGGCACTACTTCCCTAATAATGGATTTTAGGATTTTCCCACTGGCAGATGTTAGACTAATTGGCCCATAATTCCTTGCTTTCTGTCTCTCCTTTCTTGAATACAGGTGGTGTTAGTTTGTTGTTTTCTAATCCTATACATTAATAGAATTTAGTCGGTTCCAATGTTGAGATGTTTCTTTACAGCTAGAAGATAAACTTCAAAAGCTTTAGCCAACCAAAATTGTACTGATTTTTTAAAAAACCAAGTATAACAGCCCCCATTTCAAACACAATCACACATAGTGATTACATATCAGTTGTAGCTTTTGTTAACCTGAGTTACAAACATTTTGCTTTTTAATGAAAAAAACTACCTGTTTCTCTCTCCTTAACAGTGTATGCTTTTGACAAGTTGCAGAATAGAAACTGGGTGATTAATTTGAGGTTTACACATACTATTTTAACTGCTGAAAGTGAATGAAACTGACAGCCCAGAGAGACCATTTGTTAATCCCAGTCTGACTTCCGAGATTTGAAAGTTTTGGGAGACAGAGTTGTGGCTACCATTAGCTGGGTTTTGTTTACACGAAAAAAAAAATCAAAATAATAAGACAAACAGGTGCAGGATCAATTTTATAGAACTGTCTTGAAGACTTGCAAACCAGAGCTGTCAGTCTTGGCTCTCTGGTGCTGTTAGGCCCTGTCTCATACCTCTTTGTTCGGAGGACAGATACCAGGAATCCAGCAAAGAGACAAATAGCACATTCCATTCCCAGCGCTGCCAAAGCCCAAGACTACCTAACCATGAAGCTACACCCTGACTTCCCTCCCACTCCTTTCAAATACCAATTTTGCACTTGCAACTAAGCAACTATAGCTCTCATCATTTTATAATGAGGTAAACCTTGTTCCACAGTCAGACAAATTACTGGCCTCCTTTGTTCAGTAACATTCTTGCGAGCCCTATGTATTCCAAGATCCCCAAATTAATTATCATCTCTGCCCATGCCACCCACATAGCTGTAAGTAAACCTACGTTTTCCAGAACTTTGTTTTTTTTAATACATTAATCCATTTAAAATAAAACTGGCAGCCACTTTTTATAAGTTCATTTGCTTCACCCAACCCTGTGCTTCAAAGGCTGATGAAAAACTGCTTGTCAGCCCTGCTCCTTTTTTCTTTAATTTATTTATGGGGTGTGGGCACTGCTGGCATGATTGGCATTTATTGTCCATGCCTAACTATGAGAAGGTGGTGGAGGGTACCAATTTTGAACCACGGCAGTTCGTGCTGTGAATGTGGTCCCATTATATTATTTGGTAGGGAGTTCCAGGATTTTGACCCGGACACCATGAAAAAGACTAAGAAATATGTGCAAAACAGGGCAGGGTATGACTTGGTAATGATGGAGCACGCGTGCATCTGCTGGCTTTGTCCTTCTGGTTGCTGGAGGTTGCAGGTTAGGGATGCCTTGGTGAATCGCTGCAGTGCAACCTGTCGTGCGCAGGCATTGTAAGCTCCAATGTACTAGTGGTGGATGGGCTGTTGATCAAATGGATTGCTTTGTGCTCGAAAGGAGTCAAATTTCTTCAATCTCGCAGCCTCCCCCTTCTGTGGAAATGAGTATTTAATCATCTTTTGGACTTGAGCCTTGGGGTTGGGAGAGATTCTGAAGCAGACTGAATCAACAAGGTGTATAACGAGTATATTTTAGTAATACTGTAAATGTAACAGGACACACAAGAGTCACAGAGTTAACAAGCTGACTTGTCAGCAAAGCACTATTCTTGTGCTCAAGAACAGCCTTGTCCTTCAGGTCACAGCAATTAGTAAAACTAGACAATATAATACCTGGTTCTGCTTGAAGGAACACTGATGTCAGGATTCTCTTCTGGACCCTCTGTGTGGACATTTTTTGTGCTGTTTTATATCTTACATTTTTTCATGTCAAGACCAAAGTTTGGCTATTTCAGACTTAAATATATTCATCAGTGGAGCATGAGCAGCCCCCTCTGGGGTAAAGAATCCCAATGAATCACAAACCTTTGAGTGAAGAAATTTCTCCTCATGTCAGTCCTAAATGATTGGCCCCTTATCCTGAAACTAATGGCAGCACTGGGCTTGACACTGATCTGATACCTCCAGGGAGAATGGCTTGCCTGCACTCATTCATAGACATTTGGTTAAGGAAGCAGAAGCCACTCAGCAGTTGTGGAACTATGTACCAGCAAGTAGTCAGTTCCTTTAGTAAAAAAAAAAATTAGCTTGTGTATTTTAAATTAGTGTTTTTATAATCTGCTGAAGGATAAATCCTATTATATGCCAATTATAGTGCCAATTTTAAATGTCCAGTCAGATAAGCTAATCTCTGTTTTAAGATTATTTGATAGTATTGATATTTAAATATAAACCATTGGGCTATAAGACCAGTCAAACTAGGGATCTTCAAAAGGGCATGATGGATAAGAAACCTTGTACAGATATACAAGATATGAGAAGTGGTTTTGGTAAATCTGAAGCTCTGGCCAGGATTTTATCCCTGCAATGGGAATCCCCTCCACTGTTTCGAGAACTGGTGCTGGAGGCCCTAGTTACTGTTGTGGGGCAGGCCTGACACAACTGGCCAAGATCAAGCTGTCCACGGAATTTGGGACTCCGAGGCCAGAAATCCCACCACCTGAGAGCTGTCAGCCAATCGGAGGCCAGCAGCTCACCATTGCTGGCAGCGCCACCGGGAGAGGAGGCTGCTGTTGATAATTCTCTCAGGCCCAGCCCAGGGATCAACACTGGACCAAGGACACAGGTGAGTGGGTCGCGATGGGGGTCACAGGGAGTCGGTCACCAGTGGGGCAAGGGACAGGGGGGTGACTCTGAGCACCTTTCCCTTCCCGATGACAGACACTCAATCAGGCACTGAATGCTTGACAACCAGGGGCCAACACACACTCCACCTCTTATGAGGTCTCAGGCAAAACCAAAAGGGTTTGCTGGGCAGCCTCTAGGAGGCACAAGAGAGCTGTGCAAGTCTGGGAGAACCCCTGAGCCACCACTGAATTCCAATGGGCTCAGGGATAATTGATATCAAGCGTTTCATTAATGAGTCTAATTGACATCCTGCTGCCAGCGGGCAGGATTCCCTCATTGAGTCCTGCCTGCCCTCAACTTAATTGGGGACATTTTTCCTGACGCCGAGAACCTGATAAGTGTTCCCCTGCCCGATTCCCCCCACCATCATGCCTGGTGGCGAGCTCAATTAAATTCCACCCACCATCTTGAGGTAAGCCGAGATTCTAGAACAAGGCGCATGGGTTAAACTGGGGAAAGGACAATCACTGTCACATAAGTAAGGATCAACATCTGGCATGTTCTTCCAAACAGGGTGAACATTTTAGATTCATATAAGTGCATTTAGATGATTAGACATGGCAGGCTGACCAAATCTACAAGGGAAACTTGGCCACATTAGCACAACGATATTTTGCAATTTGTCTTAATTATGAGAAGGTTGGTGCACTAAAGTCAGAAGTAATGAGTCCACTACCACCTTTAGAGATCCTAAAGATTAAATTAAATCATTTATTAACAAAAGAAGAACAAACTTAAATGCACACAAGATTACGTTTATACTGTTATAACAGTTCCCAAATTCCTATTTAACCATACTCCTAACTATGCACCACTTTAATGCAACAGTCCAAATAGATTCCAAATTTATAAAGTCATTTATAAAGACTTTTAACACAACTTTGGTTACTGGAACAGTAAACGTCTGCAGGGTGGCCAGGGGCTGTTCCCCAAGCCTGTTTCACACGGTCACCTTTCAAGATCTCACACGGTCACCCCTCACACGGTCTTCCCTCCTTATTTAAATATATTTCTCATTTTTTGATCTTTAAACCCAATTGTTTCAATTTGTCTTTAGAAGTAACTTTTCCCAGAATATAAAAATCTTTCATGTTATCATTATGGCCAGTACTTTTTGGAAAAACAATCGTGATCACTTTGCCTTGCTTATCTTGCCAGTTGTAAACATCTCCCATGTCCCTTTGAAAATCAAACACTTCTCCGCTTATCTAAAAATGCATATTCCATTCACACCGTATCTGATGACCATACACTAACTCTATTCATCTCCATTTCACACACCTGTTTCACACCTCACTCCTTTGATAACGTAAACCTTGCAGTCCAACCATCTCTAGTTTAATTTAACTTAGCCACACACAGAACTACACACACACACACACACATGGGGCAGGATTTTCCCCCTGTCGGGGGCGAAGTTGAAGGGTGAGTGCGCATGGGCATGTTTCCAAACGGCGCCCCCAGTTGGCATCCACACTGAAGCGCTATGCACCCCTGTATGGGCGGGCGGGGAATTCCCAAAATTGGGTGGGTGGGGGGGAGGGGGCGCGGAATTACAAAATCGAGAGTGTGCTCTTTCACGCATGCTTACGAAAGAGTGCACTCATCTCCCTGAGGCTAAGTGCTGCCTCAGGGAGATTGGCTGTTCTGAGACAAATATTAAAAATGGAAAAAAAATTCCTGACGTCCCCTCATGTCCCCTGACATGATTTGGGACATGTCCATAATTTTTACAAAAACTTTATTAAATTTTTTTAAAACCTACATGAAACCTCATCCCACCTGTGGATGAGGTTTCATGCTTTTTTTAAATTCCCACCGGGGCTCCTGGCCAGCTTGCCAACCTTAAGGTTGGACAGGCACGTCCATTAATTAGTTTAATTACTCAGTCAATGCCCTCATTTGGCCATTGACAGGTCAGCGGGCATGCAGCTGATTTTGCTGCGCCCCCGCCTACCGGAAAATTTAAATGGGGCGCGGTGACGTCGGGAGTTCCGCTTGACATCATTTTACGCTTCGGTGAGCGACCCCCGCCCCCCCCCCCGCTCACTGATGGGAAAATCCTACCCATAAGCCTGCTTTAAGATATCTCACAATAATATTAGGAAAAATATGATAGTTTCTTGACATAGGGGACAGTAACATTTTTGTGAATGGCTGGGCCGAGGGCCTCACTGATCTGTATTTCGATTGTTTTCCAGCACCACACTGGGAAATCTCATGCCACACAGCAACGGTTGTCCTTTGGAGTTGAACTCGTGAGCACAGAGTTTTAAAGTGACCACATTAACCGTCTCGTTGGAAAGCTGTGAGAGCTAGATTATTTTGTGAAGGGTTTCAAATGGTATATCTGGGAGAAGGTTCTAAGTATGGTGCAGCGAAACACAGAATGTTCCTGTAGGAGTTGAATTATCCTTTTGTAAGTTGAAAATAAATTGTCCATTTGAAAATGTTGCTGTGTATTAAAGCCCTAAAGTTATTTAACTTTGTGGAGTGGACAGATCCAAAGGTCTGAAAGCAATGTGATGGAATATTGCAAATACAACAAATTTGTGAAGGAGAAAGCTAAAGTGAGAAATGTTGGCGATGCAGAGCAGGTCAAGCAGCATCTGAAAAATAAAATATTTCAAGTTAGGGAGCGAGAAATAGGTGAATATTTTGTGTGTAAATGAATTGAACCCAAAATACTTATTGGCCAGTTGTGCATATCTGTATTTTCCGCTGTTATTTACACATGCCTGTAATGAACAATTTCAAGGATGTTCCCAAGCACAGATTAACAATTTGGAAGAACTGTCACTTAAACTGTTAAATTACATAGGTGCTGTATGAGAAAAGGCACCACCGCTGAAGGATTCTTTTTCTGAGGAACCCTTACGCCAGAGGACATTGGGTTTGAGTTTTCTATATTGTGTACATTGGGTGAGTGAGGCATCACATTCCACACAGGATGACACTAGCCATTCTGTGATCAGGGCTAGCAGCCAATGCTAATCGCACTTCCTATCAGAGGCTTGCTGGTTTGGGAGGAAGGGGAACCATTATTCATAACCTGTTCTAATCATTTTCTTTTATTAAAACCATGGACCTTCCTTGTTCTGCCTATTCATTCCTGCAGGGGGACACTCATGTTACTTGTATGTTGTTTTATCATGCTGCCATCGTCTTTGAGTTCACCTCGAATTGTACAATTCTCTAAGTACTGTATGATAAAACTATATACATTCAAATAGATAATTAAGATGACAATAGAAACAGAAGAACAAATTTAACAGTGCAAGGATAATTTATAATCATAAATGGTTATAAAATCTCCATATTTGCCCATCACTAGACTTGTTTCAGGATCCTTCATAAACATGGATTTTTTTTATGCACCTCCCATTTTAAAGTACTAATTGCATTAATGGCAGTTCTTAGATCAATTCCACACCTTCTGCACTCTGGCAATTATCATACCCCCATGTGGGTGCAGAAAAATGGAAAGTTCAATGCTCTTGCACCACAAAGTTCCTTAAGCGTATTGTCATATGCAATCCCCACTTTGTCAATGCTTTGCCATCCAAAATGTCAGTAGTTGTTTTTGTTTCTCAGACTTGTTACAAAGAATGCCACATCCAGGTCTGCCTCTAGGTCTTGACCAGAGATAACACAGACAAGAACCAGCTGGTCTGCACTGGTCACATTACAGTATAAGCAATGTTCCAGACTTCCTCGTTCTGAAAATGGGTAGAAGCTTGCCATCACTGGCCCCAGCCTGAATCCACTATTTATCTTAGAAATATCACACCAGACGCCTGTGAAAACAAGACCTTCGGCAGTTCTAGGACCTCCTAATGAATTTAGTCAAGAATACCTTTAAATGCTGTCAATCTCCAAGGTGTATTTATTAGAGCATGACTTGCCATTGTCTAATAATAGTATAGACTGTTTGAATGCGTTTGCAATGCAGGGCCGTAGGAACTACAGAAAAAAGGGTCATAATAAATAATGCTGTTTTTATTAATGGAATTGACATGTACAGTGCCTCCATCTTTCATCTCATAACTGTGATGCGGCAAATTAAAATACTGGAAGCAATGCAATTCAGCAACCAGAAGTAAGGGTTAATTACTTCTTGCTTGTGAAAACATTAAGGGGTTGGAGGTGGAGTCAGTCACACAGTGGCAGTTTCTAGACTAGATTCTTCAAAGCTGTTTTTACTTGTTTTTAAACCAATGCTTTGTGTATGTAACAATGTTATTTCAGTCAACATAAATCTATGATTCTTTAATTTAAAATATACAAAGGCAATTTTCTGATAATTGTTTTTCTAGCATGGCTGTATTAAGTCTCCCATATGTTAAAATAAATATGTCCATGAATTTTGAATTTCACACTGTGGTGTATCTCACCACTTCTCACGACCCCCTCACTGACTATAAATTGATAGACTGCTTGTCCGACATCCAGTGCTAGTGGACAGAAATTCCAGCTAAATACTGTGAAGAACAATGCCATTGGCTCCTCAGCATAAACTCAGTTCCCTAGCCAATGACACCTTTTTCCTTCTGGCAACTGTCTGAGGATTAACCAGACTTCGCTACTTTGTTGTCTTATTTAACCCCAAGATGAGCTTCTAATCACACGATCACACCATCATTAAGATGCCCTATTTTCACCTCCATAACATTGCTCAAGTCTACCCCTCCTTAGCTTGTCGATGGTTTGTTAATTATACTGTTAGGATACAGAAGTGAAGGGTATTGTTTAAGTTTTGAGCATATATAAATAGGGGACAGCTGGGACACTGGATGTGTGGGGAGAGCTATGAGACTGACCAAAGTCAATAAACTTTCTCAGTAAAGAACAGCAGAACAGCTCTGCATCTTGGTTTTGACTTCACCAGCCAGCTTGGATTCTATTAACATAGCTCTTCTGCTGCTGAAATCCTCATCCACATGTTTGTTACCTCTGCACTTGGTTTTCCCAACATACACCAGCCAATGTCCCATATTCTATCCTCCATAAACTCAAGGTCACCTAAAACTCTGATGCTTATGTCCTGACTCACACTAAATCTCATTCACCCATCACCCCTATGCTCACCGGCCTACATTGGTTCTATGTTAAGCAATGTGTCAATTCTAAAATTCTCATCCTTCTTTCCAAATCTTGTTATGAATGAGGTTTTATAAGATGATTCTGTTTTGCGAATGTCTCTTTAGTTCAAGGTAAAATGGAGTAGTGAAGATGGTCACGTGATCTGTAATGAGTTCGGTCTGACAATAAGCCTGGGTGGCTTGGTTACCAAGGGGACAGGGAAGCCCAGGGTGAGACTTACTGGGAGAAAAATGTAAATTGTTCCTGAAAACAAAGGCAAGAGCAGCTGTGCTGATTGTGGATAGACTTCCAGTCTCCAAGTTTTGGGCAGAAGAGGAGGGCTAAGGTTTTAGAGAGAGAGAGAAAGGCTGCAGCTCGTGTGGTGAGCAGAGAGAATAAGGGTGCAAGTTGACTGAGAGCTGCCAAGCAGAAATGCAAGAGATAAGCCGGTCTCTGGTTAAAGAGACGCATCCTGTGGCAATCTAAGGAGTGCGATGATTCGACCTGTTGGCTGGGTGGGGGCCAGGGAGGCAGGGAAGAATCACTTGAGTGGGCCTTATTGCTGATGTTCAGTTCAGGACTTCTCGGGAAACTGAGAGAACACTTTTCGATGGACACTTAACGTTATAATTCAGCAAAATATGGAGAAGCAAACCTATTGGGGGCTGGGAATGATGTTTGAACTGGTGGTTCCTGTAATAACCAATTCTGTGGAAGGCGGGCAGTGAAGTATAATTGGTACGGGGTTTTCAGTAGTGTTAAAATGTTACGGGAGGATATCTTTTCTGTAGTTTAGTGCCAGTTGCCTACTCAGTAATGTTTAGTTAATGTTCAGTTCTGTCGAAGGGTCATGAGGACTCGAAACGTCAACTCTTTTCTTCTCCGCCGATGCTGCCAGACCTGCTGAGTTTTTCCAGGTAATTCTGTTTTTGTAATGTTTAGTCAATGTTGCTTTTTGTTTGTTTCATAATTTGATTATTTAATCAAATACTCAGTCTCCAAATTACTCTAAATCTGTGCAAACCCAAAGCAGAAAACAGCTTCTGCTAAGTAGTTTCTCAGCGATAAGATCACTGTTAACTTTCACACATTAACGCACACGCTGTCAAAGACTACATGTGGATTTCAGCAACCTTTTCCTTTCCCATCATTGGCTGATCTATATACACTTTGGCAGTAGAATGAGGCATAGATCGAATAGCCATTAACCATATCAACACTGTATAAAAACAGAAAATACTAGAAAAACTGACCAAGTTTGGGAGCATCTGGGGAAAGAGAAACAGAATTAATGTTTCAGATGGATAACTGATTCATGGGCAAATGAATTTTAAAATCTATGTAGAAAATTTATTGTACACAAAATCCTACTAAATGGATCAATGTGTTACCAATTCTGACAGAAGGTCATCAATCTGAAACATTAATCCCCAGGCCTGGTGAATGTTTCTGTGAGTATTTTCTATTTCTATGTCAGATTTCCAGCACTCACTGGATTTTGCTTTTGTACCTGTACAGTACTGATATGCTTAATGACAAATTCAGTTGCCCCTTTTGACAGCATTGGACATTTGTTGTTGATGCACAATGTGCAGGTTTTGTGACTTGAAAATGAGTCTGGTAAAATGGGAATTGTCACTATTTCCAAAGAGAGTTCCCATCGGAGCATCACTTTGTGCAGGGGAATGATGGCAATAATGGCTGTATTACTGTGACTTGGAAAAGCTCCCACCCACTTAGCCAATTCCTGAGGCGATATTGGCAGCTCACAACAGGTCTTAGCAGGGGAAGGATGGTCAATCTATTTTTTCTCTGAGGTCCCTCCCATAGGGGAGCAGATTTATGATTGGCATGATGGTCAGGAGGACAGGGTTAGTCTGTAGGCATGGTAAACATTCTTGGTAAAATTGACTAACTTTCTGCTCCAGTTTTGGCCAAGTACTGATTGGTAGGAGAGCTCTGATTGGTTGAGGCATTGCTATGGAGAGAGCATTGGGAACTATAGGCTCTGTTTTCTCCGTTGTACAAATTGTTGTGATTGTTTGAAATCTGGCATTCTTGCATTTGCACTGATGAGTGCAAGATGAAAAGCTTCAGCATCATGTCTCTCTTTTCAGCAAAGCACAAGTTCTGTACTACCAAGCAACTGCAAAGAAGAATTGCGTATGGGTTCTTTTCACTTTTAAGACAGTTTGTTCATTCGTTGTAAAAGTATTCGAAATGGGAAGAAAAGGTTTTGACTGACAGTCAAGAATCATCCAATCAGATAATGCAGAGTCTGTTCGTTTCCCAGCTGGCGTGAGAAAGCAGCATACCAGATGGAAGGTGTGCCAAGTGACCTATGCTGTGTGTTTGGTGAAACTTCCCAGAATACATCCAGCCTGAGTTGGCACCCTTAAGCCTCAATCATTAGCGTATTGTATGATCACTTTTCTGGAAAATGGTTTCTCTAAATGTTACTGATTGCTATTGAGTAGGAATCTGTTTTGCTCTATTTTAAAAATAGTCACTGCTGATGGACATATACTGGAGCAAGAAATTAATGTTTAATGAATATAGTGGACAACACTCTTGCTTCCAAGCCAAGAGAAGCTAAACAATTACTGATTACAATTAAACATTGGAATAATTTATGTAAATTGTTGAAGGTGTTTTTTTTTGAGAAGTAGTGAATTGGGAAGATAAAGAACTCAGATTTCTGTAGAACCTCATCACATCCACAAGTCATTGTGAAGTGCTTCATAACCAATGAATTAATTTTGAAGTATAATCATTGTTGTGTCAGAAAATATGGCAGCTACTTTCCTTTCATTAAGATGCCACAAATAGTAAGTAAATGCGTAATCAGATGATCATTTTGATGATGATGGTTGCAGGAGGAATCTTAGCCTAGTTATCAGGAGAAATCTTCACTCTTCCAAGTAGTACCATAGAATTTTTTATGTCTCCTTCAACTGAGAGATGAGGCCTCGGATTAATGTGACATCCGCATGACAGTGCCTCTGACAACTTAGAGAACAATAAGAGTGATTTTAATTATGGTATACTTTGTAAATGTAATTACATTTTACAATAAGTAATTGTAGTTCCATGAAACTTGAGAAATTAGAAGTAATTTGGCTCCTGTCCACGTGGAAACAGTGATTGTATTTGTTGCTAAGAACAACATCGCTCAAAACGTGACTGGGGTTCCCCTTCAATTGCAGTACGCTGTGATTAGGAAAATTGAGTGTCAGTGATTTGCTTGTTTCTAGATTTTTGTGCTGTGATTAATTACTGGCAACAAAAGCTTTTCTCCAACAGCTGGGTATTCCTACGTGCTTTGAATCATGAAGCTACTTCCAGTTTCCAAATTTCTCTCTGTCTCTAGGGTCACCAGATTTTGAAAAGGCAAAACCAGGACACGTTGTAAAACCTTGGGAAGGTGGGGCTGCATGATGATTGACATGTTGGGCAACCAATGTCAGGCACCTGGGGGAGGGGCAGTTAAAGGTAAGTTCTCATGTGATGACATCATCTTGACTAGGCCCAGCCAGTGTTGCCAACCCTAAGATGTCCAATTATTGAAGACGGCACTTATGAACCACAGATTTTTGTTTCAATGACATTTCTGATTTGTTTTGTTAAAAAAAGCCGAATCAATGCCTCATTTGTCACAAGATTCCAGACTCCTCTATTCCAATCTAATTTCACTCCGCAATGCACAATAGTATGACCAATCCCCTTTTAAAAGCCTTGTTTATTTTCATTTGTGCACTGGATTCTAACAATTGAAGTTTTCAGCCAGAAGCTGGATCTTAAACTAGTAAACGCACCTCAAGTGTTGGAGATTTTCGTTTGTCCCCATCCACAAGCAAGTAAGCTCACAGCCTTTTAACGAGAAGATTGGTTGAATGTGGCACGCCTCAACTGAACTTGCCTGCCATCTACCGTTGTGTTGATTGGTGGTTTATCGATAGGCATCATCTGACCACCTCATCAAGAGCGGTTGGCAGACACAGCTGGCAATCTTCTTTCATCACCCCGGGGCTGATTCCCTCTCAGCTCCAGAGAAGGATTTCTGTGCACACAGGATCTGCCTGGCGTCGCCACTTCATAGTCCAATTCCCGGGGTGCCGCGCGAGAGAGTTTTTTTGGAGGGGCTTCTGACAGTAAATGGAACGCAAAGCCCGGGTTAAAGGGGTAGGGGTCTCAGGGGAGCTGAAATCCGGGACATTTGAGCAATTAGGAGAAAACTGTCTGGACGCCGAAATGTTTAGTGACAAATGGGGACTTTTCCAGCAAAACCAGAATGTCTGTGGTCACCCAATTGATCTCCTTTTACGGTGCTGGTTTGGCAATAGGTACAGGCCCACCAGTCCTCACCGAAAGTGACCATTCTGAGGATGATCAACACTTAAAGGGTCAAATCCTTGACTGGTTGTAGGGCTTAGGAGTAGAGTTCAAAATAGATTCTAAAATGCAATCACTGATATCTATAATATATTAAAGATCTTAAGTCTGCAACCACTTCAAGTTGGTGCTGCTTAGCTTCCTGTTGTCACATTATTTAGTGTCACTAGGGTTGCCAACTCTGATTAAATATATTCCTGGAAGCTTCATCACATGACTTGCCCTAGGCTCCAGCCATTAGTCAGCCAACAAATCTATTCTTGTGATGTGCTACCTTCCTACACCAATTGGAAAGCAAAAAGATTCATTGCCCAATTGGTTGATGCTTGACCGTCAACCAAAAAGCTCTTTTTGCCCCCATTTTCAATATTTTTATATCTCAGGTAGATAACTTTTCAAAGTAATTTTCATGTTTCACATTTTGATCATTTTGTTTTGTCCTCTGCCTTTGCTTTTGTACACCATTAGAACTTGAGCATTGTAGGTGTATTGGACCGTTGAATGTGATCTAAAGGAAGAATTAACTTGCATTTATATAGCACCTTTCACAACCTCATGACATGCAAATGTGCTTCCAATGAAATGCTTTCGAAATGTAGTCAGTCTTGTACCATAGGAAATGTGGCAGCCAATTTATGCACAGCAAGCTCCCATAAATAGAAAAGCAATAATGATCAGGCAATCATGATGTTGGGGGTTGAACATCTTTATTCTTTCATGGGTTATGGGTGTCACTGGCAAGGCTAGCATTTGTTGCCTGTCCCTAAGTGCCCTTGAACTGAGTGGCTTGCTTGGCCATTTCAGAAGGCAGTTAACCACATGTCAACCATATTGCTATGGGTGTAGGTTTGGAGTCACATGTAGGCCAAACCAGGTAATGGCAGCAGATTTCCTTCCCTAAAGACCATTAGTGAACCAGGTGGGTTTTTACAATAATTGATGATCATTTCATGGTCACTGTTACTGAGACTATCTTTTATATTCTAGATTTATTAATTGAATTTAAATTTCACCAGCTGCCATGGTGGGATTTGAACCCATGATCCTAGAGTATTAGCTGTGTCTTCGGATTACTAGCCCAGCAGCATTACCACTATGTCACCATCTCCCCTAGCAGTTGAACTCTGTCATGGGACCTTTTACACCCATGTGAAAGAGCAAATAGAGCCCTGGGTTGAACATATCATCTGAAGGATGACACCTCTGACAATACAGCACCCCCTCAGTACGACACTAATGTGTCAACTGAGATATGCACTCCTGGAGTGGGTCTTGAATTCCTGAACAGCGGAAAGAGAGTTACTGCTGAACCAACGCAGACACCTTATATCTGTCCCTGCTCATGTGCGTTAGTTTGCTGCTTCCCACTGTGGTTTCCTCTTGGCTACTGAATTCTCTGCTCTCCATTGTGTCCTGGTTGGTATACCTGAGCTTCCACTTGAAGCCCCTCACTGTATGTTCCACACTTGCTAATGGCTAGCCCATTACAGACCACTGTTGTTGATTGCTCCCATTATCCTTGCCAATCACCAGTCCCTTTTATGATCCTGTATCTTGGCTCCACTCCCATCCATAAAACTGCCACCACCCTCCCTGCTGCCCATTAAACCTACTGTTGTGGCTGTTCCCTGTGAAATATAAGTATATATTTTGAACAACGACAAATTTCTTTTGTGTAGCACCCCTCGCTTCAAAAGGGATGCTTCACGGAGACAGAAGGAAAATGGCTGCTGAGCTAACAGTTGCAACTTTTAGGATGGGCGATGAAATGTTTAGTTGGACATCGATTTCATGAAGAGTCTTTAAGGAGGAGGGGAAGAGGGAGAAGACTTTCGTGGAGCAATTTGAGAATGGGATATAGCTAGCTGAAGACATGATTCCAGTGGTAACGTGAGGACTGTAGTTGTACAAAGGACTGATTCCAAGGAGTAAAAATCTGGAGGTTGCAGGACTGGAGCAAGTTACAGAGATGGCAAAGAGAATGGGAATGAGGGCTTTATTAAGTTCAGACATTGGGGGATCAAGAGGCAATGTAGGTCATTGAGGATACAAGGAAGTGGGACTTGGTGTGAGGAGCAGAGTTTTTGAACAGATGGTAGTTATGGAGTGGAATTTGGCAAGGAAAGCACTGGACAAATTGATATGAAGGCATGCACGAGGGTTCAGCTTTTGTGTTGAAGTCAGAGCTAAAATGGGCAATATTCCACATATGCAAGCTGTGCTGTTTACAATGGAGAGGGTATGATGTTATCAATTAGGTGCAGGGTTAAATTGGATGCTGAGCCTGCTCCACCATTCAATATGATCATAGCTGATCATCCACTTCAATGCCTTTTACCCACACTATCCTCATATCCCTTTGTATCAGTGGTATTTAGAAATCTGTCAATCTCTGCTTTAAGCATACTCAATGACAATGAGGTAGACAAATAACTTCCTTTCTAAAAAGCCTTCCAAACTAGATGTATGTACCACCAACAAAGATGATCCATGCCTCTAGTGCAAGATCAACATGGAGGTCCATGGTCGCCAATGCCCTCTTAGGCCATGGTACCTGAAGGGAGAGAGAGAGAAGAGACCAGGACAACCCTGTGTTCTCCTTCTCATATTCCACAGGATCCTTTGCATTCACCTAAGCAGGCAAATGGTACATTGGTTTAACGCCTCATCTGAAAGACTGCCCCTCCCCTAGTGCAGAGTTGCCTCCCTGAAGTGTCAGTTTAGAATATCTGCTGCAGTCTGCAGTGGGCCCTCGACCCATGGCTCAAGCTTTGAATCAAGGTGAAAATACGACCAACTGACTCAAACTGAATTATTACTTAATGATGTTTGAGGCATTAATTTTAATTAAACTGTGTTATTCCCTTATTGTGGTTCAATTCACATTCGAAGGTGGCACTTTGTTCTAATCTCACAATTTGACCACAGGAACTTGACTTCACTCATTGTCAAACATAACAAGCAACAAATAAAATAGCCCCCTGTATTTATTCTTAAAAATAACCTTTTCTATTGCAATGCAGGCTACATGTTGGCCTATTGTGGTAATCTGAGGTGCAATACACCTTTAAGAAAATGTGAGCAGATTGACCATGTGATTGTATTACCCAATTGCTGTGTAGTGCGGGCTACAGTGTTAATCAGTAGTTTAGAATAGGGTCTGGTTGGAGAAGCGCACATTGTTGTTAGTGCACTGTGACTTGTGTTAATAAACAGCATGTGCTTCATCTTACATTGGTCTCTGCATCTGCAATATCTTGTTTACCAACTTACCCACCAGTAGCTAGGCGTGCAACTGTGTTCGCTGAGCAAAGCAACCTGACAGAAGGAACATAACACCTACATTTTTCATGAGCCTGTCAATGGAATGTCAGTGTGAATTTTTGTTGAAACATAAGGCCCTGCAGTGGCCATTTTGCAAAAGCATATTTTATTGGTTCTCAAGCCATTGAGATTTAGCTGGCTAAATTTCAAGAAAAGTTGTGACTGTTCTGGTGATTCCTTGAGGATTATCAGGCCCAATGTTTCTTTTTGAATTGAACAAGGTTCTGTCCATAAAGACTCGACCTTCCTTTGTGTGCAGCTGAATCTTTTTTTAAAACTTCAGTCAGTTCGACTCTCATAGGAAACTAAAATGTATCCATTAGAAACACTGGTGTTCAATCCCTTTTCCTTCAGCCAATTCAATCTCATTCATGGCAGCAGCAGAGAACTACAATTGGCTTCAGCTTCTTCAGCTGAGAAGGGGAGAAAAAGTCAATCACTTTTTTCCTTCTCGTGATTGGTTTGCAGATTCCATATTTATGGACAGGATTGGGTTCAGCTTAGCGTTGCCAACCCTCCTGGAATGGTGTACATTTTCAGTACTACTGTCAGCATGTTGTCAGGACCCGTAAGCCTTTGTTGT
Source organism: Carcharodon carcharias (assembly GCF_017639515.1). Lineage (NCBI taxonomy): Eukaryota > Metazoa > Chordata > Chondrichthyes > Lamniformes > Lamnidae > Carcharodon > Carcharodon carcharias. The sequence goes on along the minus strand of NC_054486.1, from coordinate 14,539,592 downwards.
ATCCAACATCCTGACGGTTACCATTAACCAGAAACTTAACTGCAAGAACCATTTAAATACAGTGGCTGTGAGAGCAGGTTAAAGGCAGGGAATTCTGCAGTGAGTAACTCACCTCTTGATTCCCCAAAACTTGTCAACCATCTACAAAGGCACAAGTAATGGAATACCCTCCACTTGCCTGGATGAGTGCACTCCAATAACACTTACGCTCAACATCATCCGGGACAAAGCAGTCTGCCTGAACGTCACTCCATCCACCACCCTAAATATTCACTTCCTGCATCACCAACACACAGTGGCAGCAATGTGTACCATATCCAAGATGCACTGCAACAATCCTCCAAGGTTCTTTTGACACCACCTTCCATACCCGTGACCTCTACTACATAGAAAGATAAGGGCAGCAGATGCATGGGAACAGCACCATCTGCAAGTTCACTGTTGCAAAATCCTGGAACTGCCTGACAGTATTGTAGGAGTCCCTACACCAGATGGACTGCAGAGATCTAAGAAGGTGGCTCATCACCGCCTTCTGTAGGGGAATTAGGAATGAGCAACAAATGCTGGCCTTGCCATCAATGCTTACATCCCGCAAATTAATTTTAAAAAGACCTCCGAGCATAACTTCCACCCATTTGTATTCTATTCCTTCAAATATAAAGACCAGCATTCCATTAGCCTTTTTGATTATTTTCTGTACCTGTTCATGACATCTTAACAGTCTATGTACCTGGATCCTCAACTCGCTTTGGACCTCCTTGCAACACAATGTCAGATCCTACATGAATGCTGATAAAACCCAGCTCTACCTCACCCACTAAACTCTCTTGACCTCTCCACTACATTTGGTTTGCCACGCTGCTTGTCTGGGGTCCATTATTGGATGACCGATCTATTCTCAATAGATAATATTTTAAAGTGTTTTGGGTCACCTTGAGAGTTGTGAAAGACATTATATCTTTCTCTTCCCTTGATAGTTGGCACATTCTAGACTGGATGCGGCTGTAAATTGGAAATAAGTGGCGTCTATTTAAAAAAAAGCAAAATACTGTGAATACTGGAAATCTGAAATAAAAATAGAAAATAGTGGAAAAACTCAGGAGGTCTGACAGCATCTGTGGAGCGAGAAACAGAGTTAACTTTTCGAGTCCATATGACTCTTCTTCAGAAGATTCTGAGGAAGACTCATACAGACTTGAAATGTTAACTCTGTTTCTTTCTCCACCGATGCTCTCAGACCTCCTGAGTTTTCCCAGAATTTTCTGTTTTTATTGGCATTCATTTAAGTCTGATCAAACTGATGGTGGGGTGTATCTTGTGTAAGGTAAACTGCCAATAAATTTGAAAAGCACCTCATCATTTTTCACACAGGTTTGGAAAACACTGTGCAGTTTTATTTTCCAAACTTGAAGGGCCATTTGAATTGGGTCCTACTTCAATTTCTACCAGGTTGCAAGACAGCCTATTTTGTTTTAAGATATATCTTTTTTAACCATGCTATACTACCCTTTGTGGAATGTATATTTTTCTACTAAATTATTCCTCACTTTTCTCCACCATTGCTGGCTCCACGGACAAAGACAGCTCTACTTGAATTCAGAAACATACCAGTATTCATATGTTAGTCTAAATAACATTGAGTGACTGTCTAAACCTGGAGGATACCAGAGAAACACTCAATCCTTTGCTTTTCTGGAGCCCCTGAAGCTTCTATCCTTGGCTCCCTCCTGCTTCTTACCCATGTGATGCCCCTCAGTGACAGCACCCAAAAATACAATGCCAGATTCCATCTGTACACTGATAAAACCCAGCTCTATGTCACTGATATCTCTCTTGGCCTCTCCAAAAGCATCTGATTTGTCACACTGCTTGTCTGGCATCTAGTACTCCAGTTGCTCCAGTTAAATATGTTGAAGACGGAAGCGATTGTCCTTGCTCAACTTTACAAACTCTGTTCCCTAGTCACTGATTCCATTCCCCTCCCTGGCTACTGTCTGAGAATGAACTAGATTGTTCGCAGCTTTGGTCTGCTACTTTTCCCTGAACTGAGCTTCAAACCTCATAAAGTCATCATCATCAAGACCGCTTAATTCCAGCTCCATAAGATTGCCTATCTCCGCCCAACATCAACCCATTTGCTGCTGAAATTCTTATTCATACCTTTTTTTACTTCCAGACTTGACTATTCTAAAACTCTCCTAGCTGACCTCCCATCTTCCATCCTCCATAAATTTGAGGCCGTCCAAAATGCTTCTGCCCATTGTTACAATCCCTGTAGAAACTGATAACTTTAAAAAAGAGATATGTATTCCCAGTGACCAAAGAGAAGCTTCATACAACATGATTTCACATTTTAAGATTTTTATTGTAACAAACTAAAATCAACATTCACTAAACATTGTTTAGTAGGCAACTAATACATTAAACTATAGAAAAAGTGTACCCTATTAACTTCTAAATACAACCAAAAACCCCACACCACATTTGTACATTACACTGCACTCTCAGTAGAAATTTAGTATTGTGCTTAAAGTACCTCCTGGTCTTAACAGGATCTCTTCTCCCTGCCCCACCAGAATTTTCCAGTGTCCTTTTAAACAAAGTCACTCAATCTTCTGAGCACACTCAAATGGACTTCTGTGGCAAGGCGCCGAATGGTGGCTCTTTGGTCTTTAACTCTCCACAAGCTTCATTTCTTTGAACAAGGGATCCATCCTCACCAGAACTTGCTTGCAGGTTAATCCGAAAACCATCTTTTTTCCAGCTATCTGGCAAAACAGCATCTTTTGTGGGTCTTCTTTCCCAAAACTCTGGCTGTCTCTGAGAGTTTATGAGTCTTTATGCAGCCAAGAACAGCTGCCTCCTCTTTTATGTCCAGCTGTCTAAACTTGCACCATACTCTTAATAAGTTTTAACCAGGGGCCCTGTCCTCATGTGTCTGGGAAGACCTCATATGAGGTTGCACGGGCTCGTCTCCAGGCAGATTTCATAGGTCACATCCCCCTTTCCAAACTACTTCATTTTACCTTGAGTTAAAGGAGACAGCTTAAAATGTAACCATATATAAGGTCCAACAGTCATAACACCATGTCTTAATTTGCCCCAAGTTCTAGCCACTGTACTTGCTGGCCTAGGTTGGCTCCCAGGTCGGCAATGCCTCCGTTTTAAAATACTCATCCTTGTTTTTAAATCTCTTCATGGTTTTGCCTCCCTGCCCTGCCTTCACATGTCTTTAATGTACCACAGCCCAAAGCTCTTCGATATCTCTGTGCTCCTCTGGCCACTGGTGGACCCCTGGTTTCTTTCACCCTGCCATTGGTGGCTATGTCTTCAGCTGTCTAGGCCCTAAGCTCTGGGACTTCCTTCCTTAAATATGTCCACATACCTAACTCTCTCTCCTTTAAGATGCTCCTTAAAACGTATCTTTTTGGTCAAGCTTTGGTCACCTGTCCTAATATCTCTTTATGTAGCTCAGTGACAATTTTCTTTCTGTTGTGGCTTCAATGAAGCACCTGGGTCATTTTGTTGTGTTAAAGGCACCAGTATAAATGCAAATTATCATTACTGTACCCATTTATCATGAGATCACCTTGTGGGTCTGGGACATTTGGCACAGCAGTAGTTGAGTGGAAGCCTCTGTGAGACAGACATACTTACATTACCATCTTGCAAAAGTGTCACGAAGCTATAATAGTTTTCATAATACTATTGTGGTTTGTTGTAAAGTAGGTTTATGATTGTGAGTGTGTGTGTGGTTCTGTCTGTGTGATTTAATTGAACTGGGGTCATATAGACAGCAAATTTGCAATTATCAAAAGAAGTTAGGGGTAAAAGGCATTTGAAATGTTAATGAGTAAACATGGATGAGGGTTTAGCATGTAGAGCGTGAAGGAAATTTGCATTTTTAGATAAATGAAGGAGTTGTTTATGTTTCAAAGGGATGATAGGATGTTTACATCTATCAAGATAAGCAAGGCCAAGCAGTGTGCTTGTTTTTCCCCAAAGGTACTGACCATATTGGCAATATGAAAGGTTTTTATATTATAGGAGAAGTATATTTCCAAAGACATATAGAACAATGGAATTTACAGATTAAGGAGAGAGAAACTTATATAAAGAAAAGAAGGAAGGTGATGTTGGGTTGCCATGCAATATCTGAGAGGACCATGTAAAACAGTCTTGGGGAAGACTCCAGCCACTTTAGCAGGAATATACTGTGTCCATTAACCAAAGGTGGAGGAAAGCTTTTGGAATTCCACTGTAGAATGGGTGCTGTGGTAAACTTGCTGGCTTGCTATTTAAATTTAAAATCTATTTTGGACTGTTGGATTAAAGGGGATGTGTAGCTCAGATTCAGGTTAGTTAGGGATTTTGGAATTTGCCACAATATTATGTAACTGTAATCTTATGTATGTGCTTGAAATATTTTCTTTTATTAATAAATGTTTTAATTTAGTTTTAAAATCGCTTAAGGTGTAGTGGATTCATTACTTCTGAATTCAGTGCACAAACCTTCTTATAATAAATGCAAATTGCAAAACCGTTGTGATGGCGTGGCCAAGTTTCCCTTATGGATTTGGACTGCCTGGCACACATCACCTGCCATGTCATAACAAAAGTGAGAGACAATTGCTGTAATCTTTGCATAGGATAGAGGGGAAACATCAATTAAAGGGGTAGTTTGCATTTCCAGGCAGGAATGCACATAATTTTTGAGCTCGTAAATCATGGTTAGCTTTTATGAAGCACATTATGCCAATTTTAATGCTAATTTTGTTGAACTTGATAAGGAATGCCGCTTGATTGGCACCCCATCCACAAACATTCACTCTCTCCACCAGTGGCAGCAGTGTGTATTATCTACAAAATGCACTGCAGGAACTCACTGAGCCTCCTTAGACAGCACCTTCCAAACACAGTCTTTGACGGTCCAAGTTTCCATCTCCAGTCAGTGCTGGATTAGTTTAAAACAGGAGCCCTGCTATTGTTCTGCTTTTGCCACATTCTGCTATCTTACCTTTATGCCACTATCAGCACCTTCTTTAGTCTTTAGCACTACTATTAACACTCCCTTTAGCTTATGTCCATGACATCTTTGTCAATCTCTCCTTAGCTCCCAACTATCTCTGACTTTCTATTTTGCCCCGCCTGCTCCACCTCATCTTAAACAGTATGGACTCCATCACATTTCTTCTTCTCTTTGGCTCTGAGGAAGAGTCATACACACTCAAAATGTTAACTCTGATTCTTTCTCCACGGATGCTGCCAGATCAGTTGAGTTTTTCCAGCATTTTCTGTTTTTGTTTCAGATTTCCAGTATCCGTAGTATTCTGCTTTCACCTTAAAACAACTCCCTTTGTTTAGGGAGAGGGTGGGTGGAAATTGGTCAGGGTTTTTATAGCTGCAATTGATCCTTTCTGAAAGTGTGCAAGTGTTAGCAGTGGATGAGATTAGAATTGGAGTTAGCTGTGATTCTCCCCACCACCCCAGAATGGAATACTTTGTCAACACTCACTGTCAAGGGTTACTTTGCCACTTGGGAGAGAAACAATTGGGAAACTTGCTCTTGTGGAACTGTACTCCAGCGTGAAGTCAGTCTTATCCAGAGGGAAAAAGGGGAAAAAATTGGCACAAGAGAGTTCACTAGGTAACAATGGAATATTTAAATTTAACGATTTTGCAAATTCTACTAAAGCCTCTTAACTGACAGGAATGTCACTGGTCAGAAAGCCATCATTGAACATGATGGCTCTGATTAGAAGAGTAGAGTTTAACTGTTTCCCTATTCTTTTATAAGCCTATCATCTGCCCCTCTGCATTACAGAAGAACTGCTGTCTTTGATTTAGTAATTTGATGGAGTGATATCCTTTTGAGCAAGTGAGAGTATTTCTAGCATACCATCTTCATTGCTGGTAGAACTCTCCATGGGCAGAATTTTAACATATAACCTTTCTGAAATGCATTAAATCCTTGCAAGAGTATTTCCACTCCAGCTCCTAATGTAAGAAGCTTCAGATGCTCATCGATACTAATGAATGAAGTCAACTCCTCAATGATTGAGATAACTTCATGGTTGACTGAGACACCAGACATGGTGACTTACAATAAAGGGATTCAGGATATTTGCTTCACTCAGTAGACACCCCAAGGACCAAAACAAAAGAATCTAATGAGAAAAGATGCTCATGGCTGCAGGGATGAGAGGCTATTGATTTTTAAGGTGCATCCACTACACTAAACAACAAATAATATCATAGACTAGTTGTACCATATTCGTCTACAAGCTAAGTGTACAAACCAGCAAGGAACCTACTTGACCACATTTTATGTGAAGCAAACAGTATGTATATTATAATTAAATTGTAATGCTGGCTAATTAGAAACTAAAACACAGTCAAATTATTTTTTATGATCACTCTGTGATATAATAAATTGTCTCCATCACTGGAACTTGGGTTTGAATGCAGTCAAACTGATGACATGAAAATCTCTAAGTATAAATCTCCTTTTCACTAGAGGAGGAGGCTCCACAATATGTTTATCCTCAATGATGGGGGAGCCCAGCACATCAGTGCAAGAGATAAAGCTGAAGCATTTGCGACAATCTGCAGCCAGATGCCAGATCTCGGCCTTCTCCGAAGGTCTCCAGCATCACAGATGCCAGACTTTAGCCAATTCGATTCACCCCACATGATATCAAGAAACAGCTGAAGGCACCGGGTACTGCAAAGGCAATGGGCCCTGGCAATATTACAGCAATAATACTGAAGACTTGTGCTCCAGAACTTGCCGCACCCCTAGCGAAGCTGTTCCAGTACAGCTACAACACAGGCAATCTACCCGACTATGTGGAAAATTGCCCAGGTATATCCTGTACTCAAAGAGCAGGATAAATCCAACCCAGCCAGTTACGGTCCCATCAGTTTCAATCATCAGTAAAGTGATGGGCTCATCAACAGTGCTATCAAGCAGCATTTGCTTAGCAATAACCTGCTCAGTGACACTCATTTTGGGTTCCGCCAGGACACTTAGCTCCTGACCTCATTACAGCCTTAGTTCAAACATGGGCAAAAGAGCTGAACTTCAGAGGTGAGGCAAGAGTGACTGCCTTTGACATCAAGGCAGCATTTGATCAAGTGTGCATCAAAGAGCCCAAGCAAAACCGGAATCAATTGGAATCAGGGGGAAAACTCTCCATTGGTTGGAGTCATACCTAGCACAAAGGAAGGTGGTTGTGGTTGCTGGAGGTCAATCATCTCAGTTTTAGGACATCACTGCAGGAGTTCCTCAGGGTAGTGTTCTAGGCCCAACTATCTTCAGCTGCTTCATCAATGACCTTCCTTCCACTATAAGGTCAGAAGTGGGGATGTTCGCTGATGATTGCACAATTTTCAGCACCATTCGCGACTCCTCAGCTACTGAAGCAGTTCATACACAAATGTAGTGAGACCTGGACAATATCTAGGCTTGGGCTGACAAGTGGCAAGTAATATTCATGCCACACAGGTGCCAGGCAATGACTATCTCCAACAAGAGAGAATCTACCCATCGCTCCTTGACATTTAATAACCTTACCATCACTGAATCCCCCTCTATCAACGTTCTTGGGGGTAACCATTAACCAGAAATTGAACTCGACTAGCCATATAAATACAGCTACAAGAGTAGGTGAGAGACTAGGAATCCTGCAGTGAGTAACTGACCTCCTTAATCCCCAAAGCTTGTTCACCATCTAGAAGGCACAAATCAGGAGTACGATGGAACACTCTCCACTTACCACAACACTCAAGAAAATTGGCGCCATCCAGGACAAAACAGCCTGCTTGATTGGCATCCCATCCACATGCATTCAATCCCTCCACTACCGATGCACAGTAGCAGCAGTGTGTACCATCTACAAGATGCACTGCAGAAACTCAACAAGGCTTCTTAGGCAGCACCTTCCAAACCCACGACTGCTACCATCTAGAAGGACAAGGGCAGTAGACACATGGAAACACTAACACCTGGAAGTTTCCCTCCAAGCCACCCACTTGGAAATATATCACCGTTCCTTCACTGTCACTGGGTCAAAATCCTGGAACTCCCTCCCTAACAGCACTGTGGGTGTACCTACATAACATGGACTGCTGCGGTTTAAGAAGGCAACTCACTGCCACCTTCTCAAGGGCAATTAGGGATGGGCTATAAATGCTGACCCAGCCAGTGACACCCACATCCCATGAATGAATAAAAAAATGTGGGCTAAATTATTTTTGAAAAAATTCTCAATCACTCTTTCTGTCGTCACCTATTTGGTTTCTAAATAGCAGCTTGAATTGGACAGTTTTGGTTGTTGCAATTGAGAACAGAAAGACTTTCATCTGTACTCGTGAAAGGACTGAAAATGAGAGGGCACAGACTTAAAGTGATTAGTAAAAGAGGCAAAAGTGATATGAGGAGAAACATTTTTATGCAGCGAGTGGTTCAGGTTTGGCATGCACACCCTGAGAATGCGGCGGAGGCAGTTGCAATTGAAGCATTCAAAAGGGAATTTAGACTGTTATCTAAAAAGGAAGAATGTGCAGGGTTAGGGGGGAGAAGGCGGAGTATTGGCACTAGGTGAGTTGCTCATTCAGAGAGTCGGTGCGCATACGATGGGCCAAATGGCCTCCTTCAATACCGTCACAATTCTGTGATATATTGCTTTTCCTGGACGCAGGCCATTCAAAAGCATTTTTCAGCCAGTGAAGTGCTTTTGAAGTGTAGTGACTGCTGTAGGAAACACGACAGTCAAATTACTCATAGCAAGGCCTCACAGCAACGGCACATTCACGGTACAAATCTAGCTGTAATTCAGCTATTTGCAGCATTATTGAGCAAGGTCACAAAGGTGGATAGCTTGTGATGAAAAGTGACAAGCTCTCACAGTCGCAGCAGAGCTCAAACTTTGGAGTTTTTAATGAGGGGCAGAATATGGAAAGCTTCTGTCCATAATAAATGATGTTGGTTTTAACCTGAGTCTGCTTGACTGTAAAATCTCTCTTCTCTTTGCCGTGGCATTCATCACTTCATTTAACTCAAAGGCTCACCAGCACACTATTATTTTAGAAAGCACTCCCAAATGCCACATGTGTAAATTAGAGATGTGTATAAGTTGTTCTATATCGTAATTACTTTATCTTAAAGCAAAATTCCTTTGCACACAACTCAGTTTATTGCTAAACTAAACCTTGCAGCTCTTGTTTGTAAATGTCATTTTTCTGTTGCCTGTAGTTGATTGCTACTTATTAAGTCCTCAAAGTACAACTGTGATTGTAAGAATCATCTAATTATTGGAGCAGTTTTACTCTCATAGTTTTGTGATTGGTTTTTATTTTAGTTGTATTGTACTGCACATTTTTTCCAGTGGTCCAGCAGTTGGGCTCTGATGTGAATTTAGATGCTACAGGTGGAAAAAATAAAGTGGCAAATAAAAGCAGAGACTTCAATTAAAAGTCTTCAACAGTAGGTGTGAGCTATTGAGCATTGTGGCTCTAACAGGTCAAGATTCTTGGGTGTCTCTGGGATCTCCAATGCTAACTAGTAAGAAAATGTTATCCCTGTAACTTTTTATGTTTTCAGCATTTGGGACACTATTGTTAATATTTTGCTGTTCCATGATGTATAGTGATGAAATTCTTTTCTGTACAGAATGCATCATTTCATTTGAATTTTTACTTTTGTGACCCGTAAAATGTCAGCCGAGTTTTTCGAAAGTGCACAATCTTTGCCCAAACTCTATTTTCCATGGCCTGGATTTTGCCTTTGTCAGGCAAGCAGGACAGGGGTGGTCAGGAAGCTGATTGCCACCCCACAATCGGGCCAATTAAGGCTCACCCAGTGTGAAAACTCAGCGCTGCCTGTGTGTGGGGGTGGGAGGGTGGGGGAGGAGGGCAAGCATGGAAGTTGGTGCATGCATGCAGGTGCACACAAGGGCTGCCTCAGGGAGCTGAAGATATTTGAAAATAAAAAAAGTAAGAGTTTTTAAAAGTTAACAACATGTCCCCTCATGTGGCACTGTCACATTAGCAGGGACACGTTAGAATTAGTTCAAAGTTTTTTTTAATGACGGATCAAAACCTCATCCTGATGAGGTTTCGCCAAAAATCCAAAGGCTGCTTGGCCTTTTTGCCTGCCCACCAACTGTAAGGTTGGATGGGCAGCGAAAAATTTCCTTCACTTAGATCTTTAACGGTCTTAATAAGCCTGTTAATTGTTGGCGGGCACACTGCTGACTCCCGCGCCCGCTGACCGAAATATCGCACGAGTGCATGATGATGTTTTCCCGATGTCATCATGCGTTATTTTACGCTCATTTGGATTGGGCGCATACCTGCCTGATGAGTGGAAAATTCTGCACTATGAATGTGACTTCAATTTGGTGAGCTGAAGTAGCATGGAGCTGGGTTAAGCTGTGTTTGTGCAACAGAGTGATTAACGCGAGAACCAAGATTTCCATGATTCTCTACCTTCCATGATTTTTCCCTGCTAATTTCCCACTTTGCAGTCCAGAAGACGATGAGTCCTAATGGAGTAATAAAAGCAAAATACTGTGGATGCTGGAGATCAGGGAAAAAAAAGTGCAGGAAAACCTCAGCAGGTCTGGCAGCATCGGCGGAGAGTGAAACAGAGTTAACATTTCAAGTCCAGCATGACTTCTTCAGAACTGAAGAGAGGCAGAAATGTGATGGGTTTTATGCTGCTGAAAAAGGGGGAGGGTCAGGTGGAACAAAAAGGGAAGGTCAAGGATAGGTTAGAGGGCAGGGTAGATTAAATTACAAAGATGCCATGGAACAAAAAGCAAGGAGAGTGGGAATGGTAGTGATAGAGGAACAAAGCATTGGTCTAGAGTTGACACTTAAAGGTCAGTGCTGTCTGAAAGCAAAATAGCAGAATGTGCAAATGTCAGAATAAAGGCCAGTGTTGTTCAAAATCAAAATATGAGAACAAGATTTAGACTGGTACGAGGTGGAAAAAATACAAAATGGAGGACAGAGTTCATGGCCTGAAGTTGTTGAGCTCAATGTTGAGTCCAGAAGGTTGTAAAGTGCCAAATCAGAAGATGAGGAGCTATTCCTCAGCCTTACTGGGGAATGGCTCACTAGCACCCTACTCAAATGTGGGCCTTGACTTGCCTTCTGCACACTGTTTAATTGTGGAGAAGGGGTGAGACGGGGTATGTGGAATAGGGGAAGGTGTGGAAGGGGGTGGCATTACATACGAGTTGGATCCTGTCTAATTATCAATGTATAATGATTAGCAATAGGAAACCTGGCTGATTATTTCCTTCCCTCTTTCATCTCTCCCCACCTCCTTCCTTTCCCCACCACCACCCCCCCCCCCCCCACCCCCTCACAATATTATGAACTGTTCATTATTTTCTGGTGGCAGGGATGGAAGAATTGGAAAAAAGATGCTTGTCGAAGAAAGAGCTTTTAAAGATGTATTTGCTGGTGGGAAAGACCATGGCAAGATTGAGGGTTTTTACTGCAGGTGATTCTTTGGCAATTGACTAGACAGATAAGAACGGAACCAGGTGAGGGCAGGCCCACCCAACTGGACAGTGGAGGAGAGACATTGGATGAGAATAGCCAAGTCAAGTGTTTCAAAGATTGCAGAAGGGTCAAGAAGGATGAAAAGGGATAGCTTACTACAGTCACAAAGATTGTCTTAGTGACTTTGATAAGAGCCATTTCAGTGCTGTGGCAAGGGTGAAAACTTGATTTACGGGACTCAGACATCAAATTGCAGGGAAGATGGACACAGATTTGGGAAGCAGCAACAAGTTCAGTTCCAGGGAAGAATCATATTGGACTTGAAATGTTAACTCTGTTTCTGTCTCCACAGATGCTGCCAGACCTGCTGAGTTTTTACAGCATGCTCTGCTTTTATAACAGGCTCAAGGACCTGGGAGAAGGAAGGGAGATTGAGGACGTTGGAGAGGCCTGGGTGCAGGTTAACCGCCTCTTCTTTTCCTTTATTACATAGTGATAGGCAGGAGTCGAAAAGGGAGTGAGGATGTTTTAAATGATAGGGAAAGAAAGAGATTCCTTTGAGCATCCTTGAAATGGATGCTAAGCTCAGATATGACGGACAGATGGAAATGATCACAGGCAGGCTACCCTTGAATCATGTGGCTTGGAACAGTTACTGCGACTGTGAAGAAGAAAATAAGGGATGAAATGAAGAATAAAGCTCCAAAGAGAAACAAGAGGGAGGTCCATATGGTAAAAAAATAATGGGTTTTCACAGAGCAACTCCACCTGTCATGGTGAAACATATGGAGAAGCAGCTCACTTGAACATTTGATCTGACCTCCTGTAAGACTCCAGTTTGAGTGTATTGACCATCATTTCTTCAGATCTTATGATGACAGTAATAATTTTATCAAGTATACACATTTGAAAAAAAGGTGGGATGGCTGACCACATATTAAGTTTTTAACATTGCAGGAAAGAACCCAAATTTCAGAATAGCTTCAAGTGCTCCAATAATGTCAGAAGTCCATTTGTTGGGAATATTATGCCCAGGTCATTGTACAACATGCCTTGCATTGTCTAGAATGCATCTTTACTCTGCATTGTAAAGATGGATGTTATCCTTTTTATTATTTTTGGAAACAAGGTAGTATTCTGTAAAGAAGGCTATGCAAGTCCATGGGTAATTAAACTGGGGAGGAAGTAAAGACAGTTTGTCTGTGGGAGCTGAGAGCTGAAAGGTAAAAGTGCTAGAAACATGCCATTGTAATGAGAGGCTATGGTGAAGTTGGAATTACAAGTAAATAAGTTGGGTTTTAAAATTTGTATTAGGTGATAGGTAAGGACTTGACTTTTCAGCTGCTAAATTTCAAAGTGAGTTTAAGGACTTTTGCAACTTAAAAATGTTTCATAAGTAAACAAAAGAAGGTTATTACCTTTTATTTGACCCTAAAATGGAGGCAGTAGGAAGACATGAAAGATTTTTACATTTTGGAAATGTTGAGCTTAAAGAGGTGCTTAGGACAATGGAGTCTAGAATGAAAGGGGAAAAATGATATTCAAGGGAGATGTTTAGTTGAGTTGAGAAGGCTATGTGGAGGTGATGTTCTGAGACCAGCTCTGCACTGAGAAATGTTGTGAATTTGAAGCAGCCATCCAGTTTACAAGCCAGAAAAATCTTTATTTTCAGAAAGCAGTCAGTTTCTGAATATCCTTCAGATTTCCACTGCAGACTGGAAGAGAATGAGACGTCATGTGGCATACTTTGTTAAAGTAGCATCAGCTTTTGCTTTGGGTAATATTACTGGAGTTTTATGGTTAAAAATCTATAAGGGAGCTGTTGCCAAAAGGTTTACTTGTGTGTTCTGACCAAGTGGGTTTTTTTGGGAAATGTTTTGTAGGATTGTTTCAACTGTGTAATTTTATTTTAGTGTGTGTTTTTTCCCTTGTTAATAAATCTTTTACTTTCAAAATCCTAAAAGTTTTACTGGGATTTTATGTTTTTGGGATCAGTAGTTTTCCCCTCATTTTCAAAATACAAAAAAAAGTTATGAATAGTAGGACAAGTTTCCCTCTGGGATCTGGTTTGCTTAGTGAATAACTTCGGCTGTGGTTGTAACAGTAATTAATTTACATTAAATATATGTCACTAGAAATGGAAATGGTGGAGAAGGGATAAATTGGAAGCTGTAGCAAGCAAGTCACAGAAAGGCAGATCTGTAGAAGGCAAAGGAGAGAACATGCAACTTCATTGAGAGGAAGACTTGGGGAGGCACAAGTGTTTAGAAGTGCAAAGAGATTAATTTTGGTAGGAAGAATGTAGAGAGACAATATAAAGTAAAGGGTACAATTCTAAAGCGGGTGCAGGAGCAGAGGGACCTGGGTGTAAATGTACAAAAATCATTGAAGGTGGCAGGACAGGTTAAAAGAGCAGTTAATGAAGCATATGGCATCCTGGGTTTTATTAACAGGGGCATAGAGTACTAAAGCACGGAAGTTATGTTAAACTTACATAGAACACTGGACCAGCCTCAGCCAGTTCTGGGCACCACACCTTAGGAAGGATGTGAAGGCATTAGAGAGAGTGCAGAAAAAAATCATGAGAATGGCTCCAGGAATGAGGAACTTCAGTTACATAGATGGATAGATTGGAGAAGTTGGGACTGTTTTCCTTGGAGAAAAGAAGGTTGAGAGGAGATTTGATGGAGGGGTTCAAGATCATGAGGGGTCTGGACAGAGTAGATAGGGCAGATCTGTTCCCATTGGTGGAAAGAACGAGAACAAGAGGGCGCAGATTTAAGGTAATTGGCAAAAGAAGCAATGGCGAATTGAGGGAAAATCTTTTCATGCAGTGTGTTTAGGATCTGGAATGCACTGCCTAGAAAGTGTGGTGAAGGCAGGTTCAATTGAGGCATTCAAGGGGGAATTGGATTATAATCTGAAAAGGAAGATTGTGAAGGGCTATGGGGAGAAGTCGGGGGGGTTGGGCAGGGCATTAGGTGAATTGGTCCTGTAGAGAGCCAGCACAAAGATGATGGGCTGAATGGCCTCCTTCTGTGCTGTAACTGATCTATGACCCTGTGTCTTGGGGAGTGGCAGAAGAACATGTTCAGAGAAAACAGTTCTGGGGTTTATTCAAGGGAAGGACATAGGTTGTAAAGCTTGGGAGATGCATAAATATTTATATACTCACAGTTGGATTGAATGGCTTCTTTTTCCATGCTATATATTCAGCATAATACAGAAAGAAGGCTGTGCTTGGGATGAACACTTTGAGTTTTTAAAATATATTTGCATGTATTAATATCAGTAGCAAAATAATGGAACAAACTTGAATGAAATAGATGCAATAATTGTATCAATTAAATGTGATTAAAACCAAGATTAACTGAGATTAAAGTTTTTAACTGAGGGCTTAATTGGAATTATTTTTTGATATCATTTAACAGCCCTAATTATAAATAAAAAAACAGCCGACGGTAATTAAAAGCTACAAAACTCAATTAGGGGAAAAGCTGTTCAGAGTGAAAGGGGAAAGACACAGAAAAAATAAAACTAATGTGAAAAGAATGATTCATAGAGAACCAGCAGAATGAGGCACAGGTGCTCATAAAACATTTCTCTGTCTGTCTCTCTTTATATCAATCTTTGTCACTCTCTGGCCCAATGCATTCTCTCCGAAGTAAAAATCAAACAGTTCATAAGCACTATGAAATGTATTTTCCAATCATCCTGCGAAACTCAGAAACCCTCTGACAGTATGAAAGACACATTAGCCTGGACACATTGAATCATACTGATGCATCCTGAGATATTCATCATACTGCGCCCACTCAGATTGCTGCATTTTCAGAGCAGCAGTTACAAATCTAGTTGGTAACTCCCGTTAAGCTGACAGATAAAGGTATCAATTCCAATCACAGCCCCAGCCTCGAGCCTCTGAACAAAAGGCAATAGTGAAGGTCCCCATTCCTGATACAGAATAAAATTCTATAGCTAAATGTAATATAACTGTGAAATATGACATTTCTTTTTAACTTAATTCTCCATATAAACCTTACTTTTGACATTTTAAAAATTTATTGTTTCATGGGATTTGCACATTGCTGGCAAGGCCTATGTTTGTTGCCCATTCCTAATTGCCCTTGAACTGAATAGCTTGCCAGGCCACTTCAGAGAGCAGTTAATAAGAGTCTAACTCCATTAGTGTGGGTCTGGAATCATAGGTAAGGATGGCAGATTTCCTTCCCTAAAGGGCATTAGTGAGCCAGATGGAGCAATCAGTGATGGCAATTCCCAATTTTATTAATTGAATTTAAATTTCACCATCTGCCATGGTGAGATTTGAACCTAGTGCATTAGGCTGAACCTCTGCATTATTACTCCAGTGACATTACCACTATGTCACCATCACCCCTGGTGCATGGTACTGATGCATTAGAAGTTAAGTTCTTGAGGGGGAAAACAGGACGATGAAAGCAATTGGTTCAGCTTCAGCTTTAGTAGGTTGGTGTGGGTCTATATAATTATAATTGAGCTGAAATAGCAACAGAGTTGTAATGAGTTTTTGAAATGCTTCTCCAATGCAAAAGTGTAACTTCAGAGCTGAATGGAACTGCACCACCATGTAATTTTTAATGTCTTTTAGTGGATGGACAGATATAAAAGTCTTCCATCTGGATCACATTAGTTACATTTTGAAGTTTCAAAAATTATTTTAAAAAAGAGACAATTAGGTAATGCTGTCTCTTTCTGGCCTGCAGCTTATTAGTAGCTGCCAATCTGCAGACTTTTCTCAACAGCAATTGCATGTGGTATCATCATATAGTGATTATGTTACTGGACCAATGACCTGGAGACATGAGTTCAAATCCACCACCACAACAGCTGAGGAATTTAATTTCACGTAATTAAATCTGACGTAAAATGCTAGTGTCAGTAATGGTAACCATATACCTAGTGAATTGTTGTAAAAACCCACCTAATTCACTAACACCCTTTAAGGAAGGAAATCTGCCATCCTTACCAAACCTGGTCTATATGTGACTTCAGACCCTTAGTGGTAATTTCACTGGATTAATAGTCCAGGTCCCCAGAAAATGCTAATGGGGACATAGGTTCAAATCCCACCATGGCAGCTGGGTGGAACTTAAATTCAGTTAGTGAATTTGTAGTTATAAAGCTAGCCTCAGTAATGATGCCATGAAACTATTAGCGATTGTCGTAAAACCCATTCACTAATGTCTTTTAGGGAGGGAAATCTGCCGTCCTTACCTGGTCTGGCCTACTTGTGACTCCAGACCCACAGCAATATGATTGGCTCTTAACTGCCTTCTAAAATGACCTAGTAAATCAATCAGTTGTACCAAACTGCTGCAGCCAAGCCTAATCATCACTAGGACTGCAGCAATTCAAGAAGGTAATTCTCAAAGGCAATTAGCAATGGGCTAAATTGCTGACCTTGCCAGTGACACTTACATTCCATGAATGAATAAATAAATCATCCAGTAATGAAAAGATTTGCCTACTTACAATTATGCTTTGTGACCTTAAAGGGGGAGGCCAGGTTAAATACAGCAGTGCCTTAGCACCATAATAGTACATCATATATTGTCACCACTCACTGGGCATAGTGCGCTGTAATATCAAGCCCCATTGTTCTCTGAGATGCGACAAATGTGAAAAGTTTGATCAAACCACCAGATTGACCCAGTTCTACCTAACTGTTTAATTTAGGTTAACAGAGTATAAGCACCAGATTAATAAGTCAGTAACTGTTATAGAACAAACTGTCATTAACCAGTGGCCAAAGAAAGAAATATGAACTGCATATTTTTAATTTCATAATTTCTAATTCTATAACCTAAACTCTACCCCCTTCTTAAATCCCTATACACACACATACAAGACACATAAGACACACAAAAACATGGATTTTAAGGTTGGGATAAAACAGTTCAATAGCATCAATTCCAGAATACAGGACTTGATGGGTTGATTTTGATCAATGTCTTCCAAATTCCTTTCTGTTCTTGTTGATGACATGAAGTGGTCTTCCAGGACTTTCAGTATTTAGTTCATTGGTTGAGCACTTGCCTTTCAATGTCTCTAACAGTGATTTTCCCTTTTGCCTCTTTCAGAGGTTTTCAGAGAGAGCAGGTTGTAGAGATGCGGAGAAAAAGCCAGCTAACTATTATTGTGGAATCTTCCACACACACAGGAGAAAGAGGTTTTAGATCTTGTTCTTTTCAGGCTAGGAGCAACTCTGCTACACTGCCCTCACACAAAACCTGGTCACCTGGTCAGAAGCCAATTAAAATGCTGTTGTCAGGCAGCTCCCTTGGTCCAGGACTCCTTTCCAGCACCATCCTGTCTTTCATGGCACACTGTGTTCCAGGACTGCAACATTGTATATATCTCTCATCCTGTTCCAGTGAACATGAATTTCAAACTGCAGCCATTGTAATTGTAATCCACAGTCCAACAGAAAACAAAAAGATATATTCTTTACAACAGTCCAACAGAAATAAAAAGATATGTTCCTTGCAATATAACATGGAGTATGTTATAACTTACCATAAGAGGCCCAATAGTATAGGGATGTACACAAACAAATGATTGTCACAGTCATAGCGACTACCATATACTCATATACTGCAGGCAGTAGATACCAGAGAGTATGAGGTATTCAATTGCGCTAGGTCATGATGCCTTGTCTTACTGCCAAAAGTTAATTGTTTTCTTTACATCGGAGCTTCAAAACTTTTGCTTCTGCTTTAGTTCTGTTGGCATTACAAACTAATATCCGTATTCCACCAACTTTTACATGGGTGGCGCTAGCTAAACCAGCCGTGGACCTGCTGAGATGGACATCCTGATAATGAAGACTTTTAAACGGAAATAATCTAAGGACATGTCTTGAAGATTTCAAATGATGTAGTAATAAATGAGACAGGGAACAATCTGCTGTCTGATCCCCATGAAGTGGAGGCAGTCATGAGCTAGAACGAGGGATTAAACATGGTAACCAGTTCTATATTAGGTGCTTCACTGATTCAGCTCTTCAAGATACTGTACACTTGGATATCCAATGAATTATCTTGAAAGAGGCAAAACTGAAGTGAGCTTTCCTATGTCACTCACAGCACTTGCTGCACATTCATGTCTACAAGCAAATACAAAGGTCATTGTTCAATGTTGCTTCCAAAATTCAGTGAGGAGACAGCTATTCCATAGAATCATAGAATGGTTACCACAGAAAAGGAGGCCATTTGGCCCGTCATGTCTGTGCTGGCTCTCTACAAAAGCAGCTCAGCTACTCCTACTCCCTCTGCCTTTTCCCCATTGCCCTGTAATTTTCTTCCCTTCAGGTGCTTATCTATTTCCCATTTGAAAACCCCAATCGAAGCTGCCTTCATCACCCCGTCAGGCAGTCCATTCAAGATCCCAGTCACTCACTGCATAAAAATGGTTTTCCTCATGCTGATATTGGTTCTTTTAGCATTGATCTGGTATCAGTGTCCTCTGATTCTCAACTCTTCCACCAATGGGAGCAGATTCTCTCTAGCCTCGCAAGACCCACATGATTTTTGAACACCTCTATCAAGTCTCCTTTCTCTTTTCTAAGGTGAACAACCAATCTATCCATACAATTTTAAGCCCCTCATCGCTGGCCCCATTTTCGTAAATCTTTCCCACACCCTCTCTAATGCTTTCACAGCTTACCTAAAGTGTGGTGCCCAGAATTAAAAACAGTACAGCCATTGAGGCTGAACCTGTGTTTATAAATGTTTAGCATAACTTCCTTGCTTTTGTATTCTGTGCCTTTATTTATAAAACCTAGGATCACATATGGCTTTTTAACCCCTTTCTCACCTTCAGTGATTTGTGCACAAACACCGCCAGGTCTCTCTGTCGTCCCACCCCTTTCGAATTGTACCCTTTATTTTATATTGCCTCTCCTCATTCTTCCTACCAAAATGAATCACTTCACACTTCTTTGCATTAACTCTGATCCACCACATGTCTGCCCATTCCACCAGCCGTATATGTCCTTATGAAAATTCTATCACTCTCCCCCTCACAGTTCACAACGCTTCTCAGTTTTGTGTCCTCTGCAACTTTTGAAATTGTGCCCTCCACGGCCAAGTCTAGGCCATTAATAGGAAAGTAGTGGTTGTAGTGTAGTGGAGCACAGTTTGAAAAACAAATTGTTCACCAATACTCTTTTCCTCCATCATCCCCTACTCCTCAATCCCTACCTATGGCACCTCCCCATGCCCACGCAAAAGATGCAACACCTGCCCCTTCACTTCCTCTCTCCTCACCAATCAAGGGCCCAAACACACCTTTCAAGTGAAGCAGCATTTCACTTGCATTTCCCCCAACTTAGTCTACTGCATTCGTTGCTCCCAATGCGGTCTCCTCTACATTGGAGAGACCAAACGTAAACTGGGCGACCGCTTTGCAGAACACCTATGGTCTGTCTGCAAGAAAGACACAAACCTCCCTGTTGCTTGCCATTTTAACACTCCACCCTGCTCTCTTGCTCACATGTCTGTCCTTGGCTTGCTGCATTGTTCCAGTGAAGCTCAACGCAAACTGGAGGAACAGCACCTCATCTTCCGACTAGGCACTTTACAGCCTTCCGGACTGAATATTGAATTCAACAACTTTAGATCTTGAACTCCCTCCTCCATCCCCACCCCCTTTCCGTTTCTTCCCCCTTCCTTTTGTTTTTTCCAATAATTTATATAGATTTTTCTTTTCCCACCTATTTCCATTATTTTTAAACCTTGTATGCCCTGCTAGTCTTTCCACCCCACCCCCACAAGAGCTGTACCTTGAGTGCCCTGCCATCCATTCTTAATTAGCACATTCATTTAGATAATATCACCACCTTCAACACTTCTTTGTTCTTTTGTCTGTGACATCTTTTGATTATTTGCTCCTATCACTGCTTGCTTGTTCCTACAACCACACCACACACCCCCACTTCTCTACCACGCCCCCCTCACCCCCCCACCTTAAACCAGCTTATATTTCACCCCTCTCCTAATATTCAATCAGTTCTGTTGAAGGGTCATGAGGACTCGAAACGTCAACTCTTTTCTACTCCGCTGATGCTGCCAGACCCGCTGAGTTTTTCCAGGTAATTCTGTTTTTGTTTTGGATTTCCAGCATCCGCATTTTTTTGCTTTTAATTCTTTTCCTGCTACTTAATCAGCTTCAGTCACTGCCCCTTTTATTCCATGGGCTTCTATTTTGCTGGCAGGCCTATTATGTGACATTTATCAAACGCCTTTTGGAAGTCCATGTACACGATAACCCTTTCTGTTACCTCAGCAAAACACTCCATCGTGTTAGTTAAACACAATTTTCCCTTAACAAATCCATGATGATTTCCTTTAATTAATCCACACTTGCACAAATGACTGATAATCTTTTCCCGGGTTATCTTTTCTAAAAGCTTTCCTGCCACCAAGGCTAAACTGACTTGCCCTGAGTTGCTGGATTTATCCTTACACCCTTTTTTCGATCAAGGGGTAACATTTGTCATTCTCCATCCTGGTGGAATCACCCCTGTATCTAAGGAGGATTGAAGATTCTGATCAGTGCCTCTGCAATTTCCACTCTTACTTCCTCAGCATCTTCAGATGTATCCCATAGGCTCCCAGTGCTTTATCCATTTTAATTACAATCAGCCATTCTAGTACCACCCCCCAACACTTTTATCAATTTTTACCCCATCCACTGTATCAACCACCTCCTTTTTTCATTATGACTTCAGCAGCATCTACTTCCTTGGTATAGACAGAAGAAAAGAGCTCATTTAGTACCTCAGTCATGATCTTTGCTTCCATGTGTAGATTCTCTTTGTGCTCCAAAACCATCCCTCTCTTATGACCCATTGATTATATGCCTACACAAAACTTCTGGATTCCTTTTCTTGTTGGCTGCCGGTCTCTTCTCATACTCCTTCTTTGCTTCTTTTATTTCCTTTTTCACTTCCCCACTGAAATTTCTATCTTCAGCCTGCTTCTCACTTGTGTTTTCAACATAATTTCTGTCATACCCCCTTTTTCTGCTTCATCTCTATCTCTTTCATCATCCAGCAAGCCATAGATTTGATTGCCCTACCTTTCCTTCTCACTTCAACTCAATTGTACATAAAACATCTCCTCTTTCAAGTCAGCCCATCACTCAATTACTGCTTTGCTTATCAATCTTTGATTCCAATTTACCTGGGCCAAATCTGTTCTCACCCCACTGAAGTTGACCCTCCCCCAAATAATTATTTTAATTTTACTTTGCTCCAGGCCCAAGCTAACCTAAGCCTTATGACACTATGATCACTGTTCCGTAAGTATCCCAATGACACTTGTTCCACTTGACCCGCTGCATTACCCAGAACCAAATCCAGCAACACCACCTTCCTCATTGGGCTGGAAACATACAGATGAAGAAAAATTCTTTTGAACACACTTCAAAAACCTTTTTTGCTACAACCGTCACAGTTCATTTTCAGATCCCTGTTATTACTACTCCATAGTTTTTGCACCTCTCTGTTATTTTCCTACACATTTGTTCCTCCATATCTTTCCCCACTTGTTGGTGCCATATAGAATATACCCAGTGGTATTATGGTATATCCACTGTTTCTTAAGTCTTACTAAATAGATTCTGCCCTTGACCCTTTCAGGCCATCCTCTCTCTCCAACACAGTAATATGCTTCTTAATCAACGCTGCCATCCTTTCACCTTTCTCTCCTCCTTTATCTTTCTCGAACACTTTGTATCCAGGAATACTCAGTACTCTCTTTTGCCCTTTACTGAGCCAGATCTCTGTTATTGCCACAGCATCATATTCCCATGTTGTTATCTGTGCCTGTAGCTCACCAACCTTATCCACCATACTTTATTTATTTATTTACATACATGTACAGTAAACCTAATTGAGAGCTTATTGCATTGGAACTGCCTATTATTTCTTACTCAAGTGCTGTCTGCTTCTTCCAATCCTTCATGTGCCTTGTTTATCTTTACTAATGCTGCATCTTAGTTCCTATCCCCCTGCCAAGTTATTTTAGACCCTCCTCAACAGCATTGGCAAAAGGTCCCATGAAGACATTGGTCCTGGCTCTGTTGCAACCCATCCAGTCTGTATAGGTCCTATCTGCCTTGAATCTGTTCCAACACCCAGGTATGTAAAGTTCACCCCCCCTGCATAATTTCTCCAACTATGCATTCATCCACCCAATCTGTTATTGCCATACTCATTACATACCCCATTCACTTTTTTTTAATGCCTTGTGCCTCATAATGACCCACCTCAAAAAGTGGTTGGATCTTGAAAACTGAGGTTTAAAAAGTCGGATTGCACCATTTATAAGAATACCGCAGGCTGTGCAAAGCTGAAGCAGTGTGAGAAATAATCTTTCACCAGAACTATTCCCAATGTAAGTATAGTTGTTTTCCATAAATGATGTTGCTGCACTACTTGAATTTTCAGAGACGCAATGCTGATAATTGGACACACGAGGGATTTCTGCTCATCTAATATTGAGATATAGATGTACTGTCAGAGGTAGTTGCAGTAAATTCAAAATAAATCAATGGCATCTTACATTGCATCTGTCATCTCTGCTTTACGCAGGCATTTAGGAATTGCTTCTTAAATGTAATGCTTTGGAGATATAGGGGCATTAAAATTGAACTATTCATAATGTAAATTCTGAGGATACGAGTATGTTGTTTGTCTCAGTTGTGAATGCGGATACTGCTTTTGTGTATGACATGTACATAATGAGGTAGAGGCACTATCTTCCTGCCTTGGGAATATTAATTGTTGAGATCCAGACTAGGTGCAACATAATGGGCCAGACCTTGCTAAGAAAATGTCGTTGTATTGACTGTGCACGCTGTTATTAAAACGCAAATCTGCCAGCAACTTCAGCTGATGAAGAGATGTGCCGTGAATTGCATTTTGCTCTTCACCTTTCCGTTATTTTTCAGAACTTGCTGGATTGGGACAGTAATTGATCATTAAACTCAGTGCAGAAATTTAAGGCTCATAATTAACAGCATAAGTACTCTTTTAACAGCGTGATCATTTTAGTGCAATGCCAATCAACCCCTTCAGCCCAGGAAAGGAACAACTTAAATGTTGAGGTTCATTGCTGCATGTGGTAAATTGTTGTTAGAGATTTTTTAAATGTCATTTTAAAAAAAAAAGTTTCCTTTCTGTCCCTTTTTATCGCTCTTTCTCTTAATCCAATCTTTCTTTCCCTCTCTTTATTTCTCTTTCTGTAACTGATTTGTCTTTAATTCATTCTCCTTCCTCATGGTTGCTCTGGTTCTTTCTCATTCCTTCAATCTGATTGGTTAAGGAGGCAGTCTATGGTCCCATCATTCTCTAAGGCCCCAGACACCCCCTGTTATCAGCTCACACTGCCAACCAGCTATGTCGCAAAAGCTGTTAAGCTGAAGGATGCGGGAGTGTACACTGTGCTATACCTCGCCCCAACAAGACATTGCCAATTGATGGGACCACATCTCTGTTTAACTTGTGGTACTAAGTTACAGAATCTGGCAGAGTGCTGTTGAACCTGAAACCTCGCCACATTGTGGTGCTACAAGTTTATGCTCAATGCAAAGTGACATTCTGCAACCCCAGATGGAGAAATTCCTCTCCCAGCTTAAAACTGCATCCCCCACTTCCTTTGCCCCACCTTTGGAGGTCACTTCAGCAGCTATCTTGGCCCAAAGTTCTTGAATTCCCTCCTTTACACCGCTGTCTACTTCTTTAAAATGCTGGTTAAAACTTGTTTCTTTGACAATACTTTTAGTCATCTGTCCAAGTTTCCTTCTTCAGATTGGTGTCAATTATTGTCTGATTACACTTCTGTGAAGTGTCTTGAAACATTTTAATGTGCTATGTAGGGGGCAGAATTTTCTGCCGGGCGGGCAGAGCAGGAGCGGCTGTGGGCAGGTGCGGAGCCGATCGGCGCCCGTGATCGGGTCCGTGTTGCCATTTTGCGTGGGCGGGTCAATTAAGGCCCACCCAGCATATTTGCCGACTCCCGAGGATAGTGGGAGTGTGTGGGCTGCGGCGGGTGTGCACAGACCACTGGGTCCAATGGTGACCCAGCAGTCTGTTTAAAGGAAGGCCTGGCAGCCTCCTGTAGGCTGCTCACAATGGCCAGTTCCAGGTCACACCACAGGGGGGTCTGCTCAGCAGGGCATGCTGGAGGGAAGGGCAGAGGAGCAGGGCAGGCTGCTGGGTCTGCCACAGGAGCAGGGCAGGCTGCAGGGTAGGCCAGCAGGGGCAGCCAGTACGCCCCTCACTTTTCTGGTGACTGCCCTACTGCCCTCCTCGAGTACGTGGCAGCACGGCGGGAGGTGTTATCCCCCAGTGAGGAAGGAGACCCCCCCCACATGACCAAAAGTGCCTGGGAAGAGGTGGCGGAGGTGGTGAGCTCCCGCGACGTGGTTCCAGTGTCGCTTCAACGATTTGTCGTGCTCTGGAAGAGTGAGTACTATGTTGGCATTGGGCATTTAACCCAGCAGGTTATCTTAGCCTTTGAGGCCCCCCACCCCAAGTCTTACTGTTGTGACTGCATTGAATCATGTTGGGCATTTCTCGTTGGGTGGGCAAGCAGATAGTGCCCATGCTTACATCAGCCTGAGTGGTTCGTGAGGAGATGAGTTCTCCCCCGCACCATGTGTTGCTCTTAATCACACATGATTGGTCTGGGGGCAACATGCAGGAGTTCAGCTAGGCGCATACTCAGGACTCCAACACATGTCCTACTCACGGTGATAAGATTGTGGAAGGGGAGCCTCAACGTGTCGTGGCCAAGAACCATTTGCTGTCCTTGATGCTGCGTGTAATTACGCCTCCTTGCTATGGGAGCTAAGACCGTGATGGATGCAGAATGTGTCCAAGGTGGCCGTTGAGGGGGTGGGGGTTGGGAGCAAGCATACTATCTCTGTGTGCGTGATCAGCAGTAGCAGGGAGAGGAGGCACTGGAGGCCTGAGATGGGCCACTGTGGTTGAGGTGTGGCGTGTGCGTGCAGAGTCCATGTGCGATTAGCCGTAATGAATGATCTTCTCTGTCTTTCAGGAGAAGAATGCTCACAATGCGTGTGAGCGTTCGAGGACTGGAGGTGGCCAGGCCCAGCTCATGATGTTAAGCCGCTTGGAACAGGAGGCGCCATGCACCCTGGTCAACTGGTGTCAGTGAGGCTGGGGTGGAAAAGTCAGGTATTTGAGGCCAACAGTGAGATCCACTCTGTCCTCCCAACAACCATAGCACTGATGATTGTTTAAATCGTTATTATGCAACATTGCTCGGTCACAGGGTGATAGAGTCAGAGGTATGGGTCATAGAAAAAGGTCCTTCGGCTCTTCAAGGATTCACACATCAAACACCTTCATAAGTCTCCTAACCCCATTTCCGACACTATCCCCATGGCCTTGTATGCCACGGCATCGCAACTGCACATCCAAATACTTATTACATGTTAGGAGGGTTTCTGCATCCACCACCCTTTCAGCCAGTGTGTCCCATATTACTGTGTGCAAAAGTTGCTCATCACCTCACCTGTCAACCTCATGCCCCTTACCTTAAATCTATGCCACCTGGTTACTCATCCCTCCTCCAAGGGGAAAAGTTCCTTTCTGTCAACCCTATCTATGACCTTCATAAGGTTATAAACCTCAATCATATCATCCCCTCAATCTCTTCTGCTCCAGGGGAAATAACCCCAGTCTATGCTATGTGTCCTCATAAGTCAAACTCTCCAGCCCAGCCAGCATCCTGGTCAGCGACCTCTGCACTCTCTCCACTCCAATCACATCCTTCCCGTGAAGCGCATTTCACAGCTGCACACAGACTATAGCTGTGGCCTAGGCAGCATTTTCTGCATTTGCAACATGATCTCCCTGCTCCTATATTCTATTCCTCGGCTAATAAAGGCAAGTATGGCATTTACCTTCTTAAACACTTTATGTACCTTAAGGGACCTGTTGACATGCACAGCAAGGTCCCTCTGATCCTCCTTACTTTCCACGGTCCCACCATTCCTCGTGTATTCCTGTGCCTTGTTTGTCCTGCCCAATTGCATCACCTCACACTTACCCACATAACATTCCATTTGGCATTCCTTAGGCCATCTGACCAGCCCGTCTGTATCCGCCTGTAATGTAGGGGTATCGTCCTCACTAACTGCCACCAATGTTCGTCTCCATAGGTTCTGGAAGGTTGAGTGCATAATGAGCCGGGGGAAAGGGATGAAGTGTATCACTGTGTGGACGCTAACTGATCCACTGTCCTTGTTGTTCATTTCAGCATCATCAGAGCATGGCCGGCAGGAGGAGCTGCAGATGCCCCTCTCATACCTGAGGGCCCTCAAGTGTCACCAGCGTCACACCATTTCTGCCAGGCAGGCACCAGCGCAGATATTGGCACCTCGGTGGGCATTGCAACATCAGCTACTATCCCGGGGCATAGTGTTGAGGGCACTTCGCAGTTTCTGGAGGAGCTGGCAGAGACAGAGAATGCCGATGGCGCCAGCAGCCGGAGGACTGCAGGGGACCAGGCACATGCTCAGTCGGTGCCTGATGATGTGCTGCTGGATTTGTCCGCGATGCAGCAGCTGCAGGAAATTCAGCCAGGCGTGTGGGAGCATCTGGGAGTGAGACATGAGACTGTGCTTCACTTGGTGTCCATGGTGGAGGAGTCCACGCAGAGCATCAGTGATGCAATGAGCCTCATGACAGAGCGTCATGCTTCCTCCATGGAGAGAGTGGTGACTCTCATGGAGAGGGGCTTCCAGGAGAACAGTCAGGTCCTCCTGGGTTTACACTTGGACCTGCAAACCCTCACAGCGCCAGTGGCCAAAGCTGGTCAGTGCCAGTGTGGGAGATGGTGTGGGCTTCAAGCTTTCCAGCTCGTTGCCCATCCATCCACGGTGAGCAGGGAGGCCCGGGGTGACCTCATATCGACGCAGCAGCTGCCTGTCATCTCTGCGGGCTCCTTTCACAGCGCTCCGGATGAGGGCACCAGCTGCTCTGCCAGTGACCGTTGCAGCCACAGATGCCAGCTGTGAAACTGGCAGCTCCCTCCCAGGTGGGGCCAGCACAGGCTCCACGTGCCAGTGGATGACCGCCAAGGTCATCGAGGCCAACAGGACAGCGGAGTCAGCAGGCTGGCTCAGCAGCCACTTCAAGCAATGGGGCAGCACCAAGACGTAGCACCCGGAAACGTAAGCATAAGGCACCTTAGGCACACCAGGGGTTTCTCACTGGTGCTTTTGTGTTGGCCCGAGATTAGGTACTTATCATTTTTTTCTGCTTAATTAACGCTTTGTTTTGGATTTGTGAGAACTTCTGATGGTTAAAATAAAAACCAGATGTGTTACCATGGCTGAGGGTGGCTCCTTTGTTCTGCATTTGTATGTTTAAGATAAATGTCATGAGTGTTTATTTCGACATTCAAGTTTATGTCCCAAGCCCTTAGTTGCAGCTGATGACCTGGCAGATTTAGCACTTAGGTGTCGAGTATGGATGTGTCAGGCAATGCTGGTCCTGCAGATCCATTTGTGTGGAGCTGGCTGAAGGTTTGCTGGATCAAAGCTGCCTGGGTGTCCCTGCCTCCTTGGTGTCGTCCCGGATTAGTGTTTAACCTCCCAGCATGCCCCTGTGCTTCCTCATCCTCAGAATCAGCGCTGGACCCATCGTGTGCAGCCGCATCCACTGCATCAACATCTTCATCGTCCACTGCGTCCCCCCTTTCCAGCGCAAGATTGTGGAGAGCGCAACGTGCAACCAATATCACTGAGACGTGATCTGGGGGGTACCGGAGTGCGCCTCCTGAATGGTCCAGGCATCGGAAGCACATCTTGAGAAGACCAATGGTTCTCTCCACCACAGCCCTTGTGGATGCGTGGCTCCTATTGTACCACTGCTCAGCTTCTGTTCTTGGATGGTGGAGAGGCGTCATGAGCCACCTTCTGAGGGGATAGCCCTTGTCACCCAGCAGCCAACCATCCAGCCGGGCTGAAGCACTGAAGAGTCCCG
Source organism: Carcharodon carcharias (assembly GCF_017639515.1). Lineage (NCBI taxonomy): Eukaryota > Metazoa > Chordata > Chondrichthyes > Lamniformes > Lamnidae > Carcharodon > Carcharodon carcharias. The sequence continues at coordinate 14,511,010 of NC_054486.1, read as the reverse complement.
GCACCTGGGAGTGTCTGAGGATGTAGGCATCGTGAGAGCTGCCTGGGTACCTTGCACAGACTTGTAGAATCAGCATCCTGTGGTCACACACTATCTGCATGCTCATGGAGTGGAAGCCCTTCCTGTTGACGAAGGCATCGGGCTCACCTACTGGCGCCTTGATGGCCACATGTGTACAGTCTATAGCACCCTGGACGCAAGGGAAGCCAGCAATGGCCGCGAAGCCTCTGGCTCGCTGTGTCTGACTTGCCTGGTCGCAGACGAAGTGGATGAAGGTCAATGCCCGTCTGAACAGAGCATCTGTCACCTGCTTGACACAAGTATGGACAGCTGATTGGGAGACACCAAAGATCACCCACAGAGCCCTGGAAGGAGCCAGAGGCATAGAAATTGAGGGCAGCTGTGACCTTCAGAGCCACTGTCATGGGGTGTCCACCCACACAGTTAGCGGAGATCTCAGGGCCAATCATCTGACCGATATAGTTGACTGTCTCCCTTGACAATCGGAGCTTCCTTCGGCACTGCACCTCAGACATATTGAGGTAGCTGCTTCGCCGCATGTAGACCGTGGCAGCAGGATAGTGGACATACTCTGCTTAACAATTATTTATTAGTGCTACTTCTAAACAGTTACAGAGTAGGCATGTAGCTCTTAGGCATGATTCCAACCTCTCTGCCTCTCTATCTCTGTCTTGAGAGAGAGAGAGAGAAAGTCTAACGCTATGACTGACTAGTGTCAGTGCTACATCATCAAATAGCAAATCACATCTGTTAATCTTTTATACTACAGCTCTCAATATTAATTATGTCATTTGAAATTGCAAAGCAAGGAGCAGACCTGATCTGGAATATGCAGTATCTGATTGCAATATTAGAAAATATACATATGCATTAACATCCACTCAGTTCAGTCACACACCAGCACATTTTCCTTTGAAGGATACATTTATCCTTTTCAAGCATCAGCTTTTCTGTACTTGGAAATACTTCCTCCAGCTTCTTGAATTGAAACAGTTTCTTCAGATAAAACTGAGAAGCTGCCTTCTGTGCCGCTGAGTAGACTTCTTCCAGGTTTTAAATCATGAATGACTGTTTTAATTCTTTTTGTGAGATTTCACAGCAAGCATGATATAGATTCAAAAATGTGTACGCTGCCCTGACTAAGTACAGGCTGACCAGTTGAAATGCTGAATTGTCTTATAGCTGGACGAATAAACTGTCTTTAAACGATTTTATCAATGGGGAACACTGGGTATATCAGACACTTGGGCCAATTTGCTCCTGGAAACGATTGACGAGCTGAAAAGGCATTCTGAGTGCACTTGTGAAATCTATTTTTGATTCACAGCTTGTTCGTAGAGTTGCCAACTGTGATTAAATGTATTCCTGGAGGTTTCATCACATGACTTGACCCCAGGCTCCAGCCATTTGTCGACCAATGCATCCATCCTTGTGACTCACTGTCTTCCTACAGCAACTGGAAAGCAAAAAGTATCGGTACCCAATTGGACGATGCTTGACTGTCAACCCAACAGCCTTTTTACCCATCTTCAATAATTTTTTATCTGGTGGACAGAAATGTTCATAGAAAATGAAGAAAAAAAATACAATCTTTTTTTTAATGTCCCGATGATAATTTTTCCAGGGTTGCAGACAGCAGTGCCCTGGAGATTGATCTTCAATTCTGGGAGACACCAGGCTAATCTTGGGGGCTTGGCAATTCTATGTCAGGAGCTGCCTGATCTGGGGTATAAGTGTGCACTGCCAGATTAATGGAGGCAAACCGAAAAATCCATGAGTTTGCCCTTGTCTTTTAAAAGCTTCTAATCAAGAACACAAATTATTTTGAGGTCTGCAGAGAAGTGCTCAATTTGTTGACTTTTTTTTGAAAGAGGCGCTGGGATTTTATAACAGAAGAAAGAGCTTATGTCTATATAGTATCTTTTCATATCCTTCACCTAAAGTGCTTCACAACAATAGCTAACACGTTGAAGTATTCTTGCCATATAGGCCAATACAGCAGCTGGTTTCTTGACAGCAGTGTATCAACTGTGGCTTATTTAGTAGGGTTTTCACTTTTCCGTCACAAGATTCTGGGTTCAAATCTCACTCAAGTACAAAAATCAAGGCTAACAACTGAGCGAGTGCTGCACTGCCAGAGATGCTAATTTTTAGATGCGACATTAAACTGAGGCCCCAGCTGCCCCCTCAGGTAAAAGATCCCCTTGCCCTATTTCAAACAAGAGCAGGAGAGTTAGCCCTGGTGTCCTGGTCAATATTTATCCCTAAAATCAATATCACGCACACTGTTCATCATCTCATTGCTATCTGTGGGAGTTTGCTGTGCGCAAATTGGTGCTCTGTTTCCTGCATTGCAATAGTGACCACATGTGAAAAGTACTTCATTGGCTGTAAAGCACTTTGAGACATCCAGTGGCCATGAAAAGTGCTATATAAATGCAAGCCTTTCTTCAGCATTGACTCCAAAACAGCAAAGGAATTATTTGCCAGGTAACTTATTTTTGGTGGTGTTGGGTTTGAGGGCGGACTGCTGACAAGAGGATTCTCTGTTTGTCAAATTGTACCAAGGGGAGAGTGATACGGAACAAAAGGTCAAACATGAGAAAGGAAACAGAAAACAACGAAGATGAAGAAAGTAAAAGAGACAAACAGAAATCTTGTCGTGGGTAGAAATTCCTTGAAAAGAAGTGACAGTGGATCAAACACAAATACAAAGGCAAAAGACTGCGTCCATTCTCAATATCCTGTGCATATCCTGTGCATGCATGTTTAATGCACCTAGTCTGTGACAACGTTAGAAATGTAGGTCCCTTTAAGAGTAGACCAGGACAAGATTCAGAGTGAATTGAGAGCAGGTGATGGACATTGAAGCCTATACTTAAGAGTTAGGTTTTGCCTCAGTAAGAGGCGGTGGGAGGTAGTTGCCTCTGGACAGGGAAAGTATCCAGAAGGAAAGAGTGGAAACTGGATATTTGTACTGAACCAAGTTTAACAACAAAACAGTTGTAATTCACAGAATATCTTCTGTTGTCTGATTGAGTAGATGGATACCCACCTATTAAACGATCTGCACCACTTTCAGAATGACCTCATCCTGTACTAAGCACTGTATGCAATGTTACTTTTTCTTGTTACTAAAATATTTGCTGTATTCCACCTTGCAAAGCCAGTTGGTGTGATTTATGCAGACTTGTGTAAGATGTGTGTTCGAGTACCTTGATTTGTGTTTAATTTATTCACTGCAGTGTTGGCCCTTGCCTTGGAGTCAGCAGATTGTGGCTTCAAACCTCATCCCAGGAACTTCCGCACATGATCTCAAGCTGGAAACCTTTTTACTCAAACCCATGAGCTGTGGAAGGAACAGACTCCACTAGTAGCACAGGGAGGTGTAAGACCGGCGGATGAAAGGGAGAACATCAGCCCTCACCTTTCACACATGCTTTTGAAATATAGTGGACTGCTGCTGGTGTCAGTCAGATCTGTGCTTCTGAACCATGAAGTTGTGTATTCAAACCCTGTCCCAGAGACTTGAGCAATTAATCTAGGCAGGTACTTCAAAGAAGTACCGAGGCAAAGCTCCTCTCCTCCCGATGTTAAAGTGAGGCCTCATCTGCCCATTCAGGAGGACGCCAAGGCAGTGCTGAAAGGAAAGCAAGGATTTAATCCTTCACCCTGTCTTGCACTTAGACTAAAAAAAATGTTTTTACTTAGGAGGAAACATTTTAGGATGAACGCTTTACATTTTAGGTATATATACATTTTGTGTAAACCTTTTGTCAGTAAATGTTAAAATTATCACCATCCTGTTGCATGTAATATAGTAATATAATTCTTCCAATTTGTATTAGCTGGTCCCCAATTGTATTCCTAATGTGTAACAGATTTTGAAGCAACTCCAAAGAAAATCAAACTTCAATTGGAAGGCGATAGAATAAAAGTTTGAATGAACGCTTTCTGACCTTATCAATAATCCACTGGCTGTAAATCAGAGCAAGCATGATGTCTGAGAAGACACAGGACGGAAATTTTCTTTGTCTTAGACCCCAACAGGATCTATAGCTGCCGTTTCTTATCGCTCCTGCATCAGTGGCTGTCACCTCCAGTAGAATGGCCGAACACCCTTGTCGCTTTACATCAAGTTCGCTGTGGCGGAGGTCTAGTGCGAAGCTACCTATTAAAAAGTCCTTCTCATCCATTGAGCTGCCTATTTTACATAGCTTTAAAAAACGTGAGCATATAAAAACAAACTTCAAGTTTAAAAATGATTACTGGCAATGCCTAGATATTTGATACATTTACTCCAAAAGTCTCTTGAATGTTGTGGAAACAAGGGAAGATATACCCGCCTGCACTCTTAAAACATTGAAAAGTTTACCAACTGGGGAGCTGTGCAGTCTCCTGGCTCACTTCAGGGTATAATCCAGCAGACTATAGTATAACTCTCCTCTATGTTGGTGCATAAAACGACAATCCTAATGTCCAGCATCAGCATAAAAAACTCTAGCTCTCTGAGATCTGCTCAGTCATGTTGATCACACTACAATACATATGAATCTCTTTATCTTATCAGTCTCTGTACATAACTTCATAACAAAGAAAACATTTGGCAGAAAGTGAAATGCCCCTCTAACAGTATTTTCCTTGTGATACACTGAGCCTTCTGTTTGTTACCAGTTCAAAAATCCCAAGGTTGTGCTGGAAATTTGAACAAGAATCTGCAATGCCTTTTCAGATCCAGCAGGGGGCAGTGTATACTGCCAAAAATCATATCTTAAAGCTTCATGCAACATTTCTGGATGGACAAGGAATTTTTTTATGCTTCGTAAAAGGCATTAAAAAATAAGCTGCTTGCACAATGAATTGGTCCCAGGCCTTTCAATAACATTATCTCACTACTTTTCGTGGAATTTGCCCTGCCCAAATTACTGCTGCATTCGCTACATTATAACACTGCCTACACCTAATAACTACTTGATTGACTGTGAAGCGCCATGATAATGAAAGGTGCTATATCAATAGGAGTTACCTTTTTTCAATTCATTCATGGGAGGTGGGCGTTGCTGGCAAGGCCAGCATCTATCGTCCATCCCCGAATTGCCCTGGAGAAGGTGGTGCTGAGCTGCCTTCTTGAACTGCTGCAGTCTATGTGGTGTAGGTACACCCAGTGCTGTAAGGGAGGGAGTTCAAGGATTTTGACCCAGCGACAGTGAAGGAATGGTGATATATTTCCAAGTCAGGATGGTGAGTGGCTTGGGAGGGGGAACTTGCGGTGGCGGTGTTCCCATATGCCTTCTAGATGATAAAGGTTGCAGATTTGGAAGGTGCTGTTGAAGGAACCTTGATGAGTGGTACACACTGCTGCCTCTATGCCCTGGTGATGGACGGAGTAAATGTTTAAGGTGATGGATGGGGTGCCGATCAAACGGACCACTTTGGCTTAAATGGTAGCGGCCCACAGTGGTCCCTGCCCCCTGAAAATTAATGTAAATCTAAGGCGAGCTGTTAAGAACATCACTTCATGAGTATATTTCTCCCCGTCGATGTTCTAGCCCAACCAGGAAGGAAGACATGTTGGATCTACTTCTCAAAAATGAAGTAGGGCAAGTGATATGTTTTAGTGGGACAACATCTGGGTAATAGTGATCATAATATAACTGAGTTTAAATTTGGATGTAGCTCAGTTGCTGATGGAGGAAAGGATTGAGATCGCAGATGCTCTGACCACAGTCTATCAATCCTCCTTGAATACAGGAGTGGTGCCAGAGGGTTGGGTGATTGTAAATGTTACACTCCTGTTCATAAAAGGGAGAGGGTTAAACCTGATAATGATAAGCCAACCAGTCTAACATCAGTGAGGAGAAAATTACTAGAGACCATTGTCAAGTACAGAATTCATTCTAACTTGAAGAAGCATTAGTTAATAAGGGACTACCAGCATGGATTTGTTAAAGGAAAAAAGAAGCGTTGGACTAACTGGATTCAGTTCTTTTACAAAGTAGCAGAGAGGGTCGCCCTTTGACATTCAATGGCATTACCATCACTGAGTCCGCCACTATCAACATCCTTGAGGTTACTATTGCCCAGAAACTGACCTGGACTAGCCATATAAATACTGTGGCTATAAAAGCAGGTCAGAGGCTAGGAAACCTGTGACAGACAAACTCACCTCCTGACTCCCCAAAGCCTGCCCACCATCTACAAGGCACAATTCAGGATTACTCCTCACTTGCCTGGAAGAGTGCAGCTCCAACAACACTCAAGAAGCTTGACTCCATCCAGGACAAATCAGCCCGCTTGATTGGCACCCCAACCACAAACCTTCACTCCCTCCACCATTGACGCACACTAGCAGCAGTGTGTACCATCTACAGGATGCACTGTAGCAACTCACCAAGGCTCCTTGGGCAGCACCTCCCAAAACCACAACCACTACCATCTAGAAGGACAAGGCCAGCAGATAGATGGGAACACCATCACCTGGAAGTTCCCCTACAAGTCACTCACCACTCTGATTTGGAACTGTATTGCTGTTCTTTCACTGTCAGTGGGTCAAAATCCTGGAACTTCCTTCCTAACAGCACTATGGGTGTACCTACACCACCTGGACTGCAGCGGTTCAAGAAGGCAGCTCACCACCACCTTCTCAAGGGCAACTAGGGATGGGCAATAAATGCTGGCCTAGGTAGCAATGCCCACATCCCATGAATGAATTAAAAAAGAGGACATGTAGCATAAATGCATGTTCAAAAGCGATGCAATAAAGTACCTCAGATTTATGTGGAAAATTTTGTGTACATGTTGTTAAAGGGATAGTGAAAACAGGCTGAGGGACCAAAGATTATAGATTTAAAAGAATTCCCACGAGAAGCGGATTGGAAAGGAGGAGAGGGGTCTTAAGATCTGGGGTGCATTACCTGAAAGAATGGAAGAAGCAGAGTCCATTAGAAGTTTCAAAAGGCACTTGGACATGTCGGTGAGGAGGATTATTTTGCAAGGTTGTGGGGAACAAGCTGAGGTTGTGAGACTAAAATGGGTAGCTCTTTCAAAGAGACAGGCCAAATGGTCTCCTTCTGTCCTGTAAGATTCTATGATTTTACAATCCTTTTTGTAAAAGTGCAGATCTATAAATCAGAAGAGTAAGATGCAGATTACCCAGTATGTTCAAATTGCAAATAATCTCTGAAATGATCTGCTTCCACGTTGATTTGCAGGTAACTCCAACTGTTTGAACATACAGGCACGTTAAGATGCCAGAATTGTGGTGCGTTACCCTGCATGATTTGTTAAGAAATGCTGTGTTGAGGAAAAATGGATTTTCAATGTTTCGTTAAATAAGCTGCAATCGTCTGTGACAATCAACAGTGACCTCGTCTGAACAGAGTAAGTTGCCATTTCTGTCATGATTGATCCACCTTTAGGGAGTGAATCATTAATGCTGTATGGTTTGTGCAAAAACTTACAGCAGGGCTTACCAGGATGCTGAATTTTGGACACTGCACAGATTGTCTTGCCCTCTCTTCTCAACATTTTGATATGCCCAGGTGCCTTCTTGTGGCGCTTATCCAAGATGTGCAAAATGTCACCAACCAGTGGGATGACGTGACTCAGTTGGCTTCAGCAACAATGAAAATGAAGCCTCTATTTTCTCACTGACAATGTGATTGAACGTCGATTGAATCAAAGAAATGAATGGCAGCCGTGTCAACTAGGAACGCCTCTCGCTTAATCCCTACTCTGTGCTGGCTAGACTATATCAAAAACTCCCTGAAAAGACCACATGTCTCTCTTCATAAATATCAATGTAGATTTTCAACTTGCTACCTAGGGGTCAATCTGGAGTTGCAGATGGGCCTCACCCCTCTCCCCCCAATCCCGTTTGCAGAAGCCTCCTTGATTTTTATATCCACTGGATCCATGACGACAATTTTACACCAGGGAAACAAGTCAAAATTCTACCTTTGAACTTGCTGGGAAAATATATATTAATAAAGTTGGGCTAATCCGTGAACCTCTTTCCCCAGTATTTTGTTTTCTTTCTCTATAGATTAGCCTTGCTCAAAGCTATCTGTTTGTTTAATACTCGTTTTTCCAATGCCTCTTTTTATCTCGCTCTTTGTTTTTTTCACTTTGCTGTCACTTGCTTTCCTCTCTGGCTTTAACTTATTTGACCTTATCTTGCCTAATGTTCCTAGAATTTTTGAACTTGTTTGCTCTTTTTTTTGTGCCTTTATTCAAACTCTCTAATTTTTCTCAATGTCTTTTCCTGCTGTTTATTCCCACTTGACCAACTGGTTTTCAGCTTGAATGTTAATATGAAGGAAGAAAACTTGGGTCTTCGGCGCTAATTTATCATCTGTGCCACAATGAAATAAATTTGGTGCACAATATTAGTGAGATCACGTAGCTCTTTCCAAAAATCCAATGCACTTTGTCAGCTGGCAGTTTATTTATTTAGATGATCAGACTGTAGTACCTGCTCCCCCTAGACTGGCACTTCTGCAGATTATGGGTCTGCATTAATTCCAGTATCTGGCATCATGTGTGAAGAGCTTACGCGAGGAATTGATTCTTCTCAAGGATGAGCACATCTTTTTAAAATTCCCAAACCAACCTAGCACTTGTGGAGATCTTAAAAATAATCTTGTGGAAGATTCCATTGGAACCCTGCTGCCAGTGCTTTTAGAGATTGAAAAGGAGTTTGAAGCAAGTGAGAACTAGATACACAAACAACAAACATTCTGGAAAATTGCTCCACATGCTGAAATTCTGTTGTCATCTTCCAGCTGAAAAGGAATTAGCAATAGTTTTTGCATGAGTAATGCTTTGGTCACATCTCAGCCTCCACTAGAAATGGCAGACTATACATGACTCATTGTCAATGATCTCTTTCAGGGTTTGTTTTGTCTATCCTTCACTAAAATCAATTATTTGCAGCTCAGATTTAAGAATTCTTGGCAGAAGAAGTCTTGGCTAGACTTGTGCCAGTTTATTTGCCTTGCAAGCAACAGCTCTCCCCATCTGTTGATAGCCTTTTTTTTAAACTGTTTGCTATTTTGTTGAATATCCTCCAGCTCTGTTGTCCTCTTCTTGCCCAAACATCACTGCCTTTGGCACAATATTCTCTCCTTGCTCTTCCATCATGCCTTGAGCACACCAGCCCTCTTGGAAATGTTTGTTTTTTTATATATTACATTATTCATGCTCTGCTCGAAGGTAGGTCCTTGGCTTGTTTTCTGCTGATGTTTCATCTTGAGCAGTTTTCTCAGCAGTGTTTTTGTCAGTGTTCGTTTGCCATTGCCTTTCCATCCTTGAGGGGTAGGATAAGGAAGTAGGTCTCAAGTCTACTTCAGCCAGGACGGGAATCAAACCCATACTTCTGGTGTTATTCTGAACAACGTGCTAGCTACTTAGCCAACTGAACTAACCACCCCTGCCTCCCACCTCCCACCCCACCCTATTACTTGGACATCTTACGAAGAGCAAATCGGCTGAAATAGAAAGCACTTGACTTTATGTCCTCAGCCTTTTCCAATGTACTTCACAGACAGTGGTATACCGATGGGAGTATTGTCATCACGCAGGTGGAGACAAATGTGGCAGCCGACATGTAGGCTGCTAGGCCACACAAACAGCAATAAAATAGACAGATAATCAATTTTTAATACTTCCTGAGGGAAATGACGGCCAGGAGACCAGGAAACTCCCCGGCCCTTCCTCAAAGAGTGCCGTGGGGTTCCTTACATCTCACCTGGAAGGTAACACCTCCCACAACCCCACACTGAATTGTCAGCCTGGGTTAAACCTTTGAGGTGGGGTTTAAAACCCTTACCTTGTATCTCAGAGGTAATTAAAAATGGTGCCAAAGTAGCCACGACAAAGGGAAAAAAAAAGTTTTACAAAATTGTGAATTGGACCTCAGAACACTTGGGTTACAATTCGTACCATAGCCATTAACCTACCATATACTGAGAGAAATAAACTCTGTGTTTTGGACACTTTCATTATAGTGCACAAACGTTTGAGTACATTTTTGATAGGCATTTTTGGAGAATCTAATAAAAAGCTCTCACACACTTTGGATCCAGTCCATGTAATAAAGTATTTTCTGGATCATTTCATGCTGATGAACACCATTATTTAATGTGTCTGTTACGGTTCAACATGAAGGCACATTGTATTTATCCTTAAATGGCCAAGACATCGGATGAGTTTCTTTTATTGCACATATTGCAAAACCTTATATTACTTAGCTAACCAATATTTATTAATATTGTGGTGACAGACTTATAATTGTTATTCCTTCAGTGTGAATGTAAACAGAAGAGCCTATATGATGCTGTCTTCTCCACTGGTAACTGTTCCTTTCACAAACTGAACCAAACTATCTTGTAAAGATAATATTATTGTCATTTTCATATGTAATGTGTGAAATTTCACATTCTGAACCGGACCTATAATTTAGCTGCATGCTACATCTGAAAAACATCAGAAATATCATAAAATGCCCTGAATAATTTCTTTCTACATCACAGAATGCATATAAGATACAGGTAAGTGTTTATAAGCCTACAAGTTACATTTAAAAAAAAAATTTCTTGAGTGATTTCAAAGTAGTCATCTAATATTCTTCTATCACTGCTTGTTTGTCCCTACAACCACACCAACCCCCTCCACCTCTCTGTCTCTCTATCTCTCCGCCCCCCACACACACACCTTAAACCAGCTTATATTTCAGCTCTTTCCTGGACTCGAACTCAAGTTCTGTCGAAGGGTCATGAGGACTCGAAACGTCAACTCTTTTCTTCTCCGCCGATGCTGCCAGACCTGCTGAGTTTTTCCAGGTAATTCTGTTTTTGTTTTGGATTTCCAGCATCCGCAGTTTTTTTGTTTTTATCTAATATTAGAGTCTGAATCACTTTCATTGCTTCAGTCCTGCTCGGATTAGATTACACTTCAGTTATGTGTTGTTCATACTTCTCTGAAGGAAATATTAGTTCTTATACCATGTGGTAAACCCATTATCACGTCAATTCATTATGTAAGCACTTGATTAATGTGGCGGGGCCTCCAGCAGCAAGTGGCAATTTTGCGGGAGAGCACTGAGCAGAGGGACTGGTCAGCCCCTGTGGGCCCCTCCCTGCAGGGAGCAGTGACTTTGACAAGCTGAGGGTTGGAGCCAGTTGGCAACAGGGGAGGGAAAAGGCAGCCTGGACTTGTGAGTGGCAGGGGCTGAGGGCATTTTGAATCCCCCTGGGGGTGGCTGAAGAGCCGGGAAGGGAATTGGAAATCTAGTCAAAACAACTGGCAGCACCCCTGAGCCTGAGAAGCCTCACGAGAGAGAGGGTGAGGGAACGGCCCGGAGCTGGGCAGCTGGGCAAGCCTGAACAAACATGGTGAGTGACTGCATTGAGGAGCCGGGGCTGCGAATAGGACAGAGATCTGGAGCATCAGCCATAAATATTTGCTGGAAATAATCTGTTTCCTGCAGTTACACTTTCCCTGGAGGGTTGATAATGCTTTGAAGCCAATGGAACAAACGAACCTTGTTTCATATCCTTCGTACAGTTTGTGTGCTTGAATCGCATGTTACATTCTAAGGAGGGTTGGCTATTCTACCATTCTGTTGCGGTGCGTTGGCAAAGTTCATACTTGAAACCTGCTTGTATCATTTTCTCCTTTTTCTTTGGGTGTTGAACTTTTAAACATTTAATTTCCATTGGCTCAAGAGCATTGCAACCTTTCCTTGAACTTTTCACTGGACCTCATTGTAGACTACTATTCCTTATGTTTTTATATATAATTCTAAGACTGACTTATGTCCCATGTCTGCATATGGACATCTCTCACCCTGTTGCATATTGAACTGTCCAAAACTGAAAAAAAAATTCAAAGCCACGTGAGGTAATGGACCAACTTTGGGTCAATAGACCGCAACTACATCAGTACGTCAGCCCTGCATTGCCTACATGTGCAAGAGCGCCACAGAGACATAGCTCCAACGTTATACAATAAACTTTGTATTTTCTTCCAATCCAACAACTGGAATTCTCCACTAACTGAAATTTCTGATGTTCCTCTAATACAAATCATCACTTCACCAAGCGGAAGCAATTACTAAGTTATGCAAGACCCTGTAAGCTGTATTATTTTATACTTAATTTATGTTTTAATTTGCTGCTGAAGATTAGAAATAAAAAGAATGCTGTTCTTTGCTCCCTGAGTACTTGCATATGGGTTCATGCTACAATTATTACACTTAATTCCATTGGCAAATGGAACTCTTGGTTAACTGGCATTTTTGATTAACCGGCACTGCCCATTCTCCGTGCATGCTGGATAATAAAGGTTTTACTATAGCTAACTTTGACTTTATAAAGTACAAAAATTAGGTGCAAGTCATCTATTTACATTTGGAATGTACATCAGCCCACTTGATTTGGATCCCATCCACGAACATACACTCTCTCCACCGCCGACACACAGTGGCAGGAGTGTGTACCATCTACAATATGCAATGTAGGAACTCACCAAGGCTCCTTAGGCAGCACCTTCAAACCCCATGACACTACCATCTAGAAGGACAAGGGCAGCAGATACATGGGAACACCACCAGCTGGAAGTTCCCCTCCAAGTCACTCACCATCCTGACTTAGAAATATATCGCCGTTCCTTCACCGTCACTGGATCGAAATTGTGGAACTCCCTCCCTAACAGCACTGTGGGTGTATCTACACCACATGGACTGCAGCAGTTCAAGAAGGCAGCTCACCACCACCTTCTCAAGGGCAATTAGGGGTGGGCAATAAATGCTGGCCTAGCCAGTGATGACCACATCCCATAAATGAATAAAAAAACACTTGCTACTCAGCCTAAATTTATCCTAATATGATGACAAAAACAAAGTATGGTAGCTCTTTCCTAACGAGTTTGTCTTAAAGTGCAGCATTGGTTTTTCACCTCTCCCTGTGAGACAGCAGCGCACTTGGAAATATATTGTATAATGCAGCTGAGGGAATGCTTGAACAAATAGAGAAAAAGCTCTGTAAGTAAGATACCATCCTAACAGCTAATTTTACATGCTAGATATATCATCAATGATAGGGTTGCTCATGCTATGGTATAAGGGGTACAGAAGCCTTCAGTTTGAGTTGGAATTCATTGGCAGCTCTTGGTACTGCAATAGTAGGTTTCAACCATGTTAATTTGTTCATTAGCAGTAGATGACTGAAGTGGACTGAACCGAGTTTGTGGTACCTGTGCATGTCTCCATCCTTTCATGTATCCTATTAGTATCAGCACAGACAGATATGAAGTGTTCTCATTGTTGCAGGGAGTTTTGATCTGTTATTAACTGTGGGCTGTGATTTTTCTTCCCAGATTGAATTGACAATTTCCTTTGAAGCAGAACTGATGGTACTATGACCTGATCTCAAAACCAAACATTAGCACTGGGTTTTCAATGAATGTTACACTGTCCCTTGTCTGAATTCTTTTCAGCTATTGTATAATGCAGGTTGCAGATAATAGATTGTTGACACACAACATCCATGCTGGAGCATCGATATTTAAACAGCACACATGTAAAAATAAAATTACATAATGTGGCAGACATCCCGATTAGAAGATAATATGACTTATTTTCCTTAGTGCACATTAATACATGAATTATTTGCATGCATTTGCACCATCCTGACTTGGAAATATATTGCCGTTCCTTCACGGTCGCTGGGTCCAAATCCTGGAACTCCCTCCCTATCAGCACTGTGGGTGTACCTACACAACATGCAGTACATCCTGGGACCTCCCATAGTCATCCTCCAATTGTGCCATGGGATCCTTAATGTCCATCTGAACGGAGAGACAGGACCTTGGTTTAATACTTCATCCAAAAGATGACACATCTGACTCCCTCAGTATTACACTGGAGCAGCAGCTGAGGTTTATGTGCCCTGGGGTGTGGCTTGAACCCACACCTTGTGACCTAGAGATGAGAATGTGACCACTGACCCAATCTGACATGAATGGGAGTGCTACATATGCAAAAGAATTTGCGCAAGTTGAGGAGTTTCTTTGTTGCATCTACCAGCTTTTCACCTCCTTGTGCTGTTCATGGAAACTGCTTGTTCTGTAATTCATGGTTCTGATGAAAAATAGCATTTTGGCATCTTTTAAATTATCTGCAAGAAATTGAAATAACAGCATATCAGAAGAAATTAAGAGTTAATACTGTTAGGGGCCAGAACCCAACACTGTATTTTTTTTTGCAAAACTTTATCCTGATTGCTGCTTCTAATTTTTAAATTGGACTTTTCTGCTGAATGAAAACAATTAAGATGCTAATCCTCTGTCTGTGAGTCACCAGAGCAAAATAACTTACTTCTCAGTTTTGGGAAATGTCACACCTCATTATGTCTAAGGAGCTTCTACCTGACCACCTGGAACTGCACAGACCAACTTCAGAGGGAGCCACATGAAGGCCATTTGCATTTGATAAGCAAAGCTTGTTAGTGGAATCGATTAGTCTATGGAGACAATGACTTCCCAAATGCCAGACCCTCAACAAATAGCACCTCTTTCAACCCATAGTGGTTGAGGTGTTGTCAGTCTGGGGCACAAAGCCAATTTCCAGACATCGGATAAACATCCTTTGTTGAAGTAATTGTGGAGAAGTAAGGTCATGTGACCTAAGACTCTGGATTGCTGAACAGGTTAATATTACTCTCTGAGCTGCATACCCCAGTCTGCTGTTTAACATCCAACTGGCAGGCCACACAGGAGCAAGCTCTGGTCAAGTTGGACAACTGGTCCCCATCTAACTTGACTCTGCTTGGAAGATTTTGCAGTATTGCCCACAGAACTGATTGAACCTCTGCGTGATTTCATCTTGTGACATCAACACCACGGGAAAAGTGAATCTTACACCTCCAGCTGTCAGCCAGGCGACCTCTGCAAAAGAATTCTGGACTCTGCAACTCATGGGGGCCAATATACATTTTCTCTGTTGTTCTTGCACTGTATAATCTCCTTTTCTCTATCCCTCCCTTTACTGTATGAATGCGGAGTGGCAAGTTGCGGATACTCCTTTTCGCGGTTTTTGGATATGTGCAATAAACTACCTTCTGAATTAATCCTAACTTGAGTTCGGCAAGCCAGAGTCTTAGGTCACATGACCTTACTTCTCCACAATGATTTCAACAAAGGATGTTTATCCAATGTCTGGAAATTGGCTTTGTGGCCTGGACTGATAACATCTCAGCCATTTTGGATTAAAATAGGTGCCATTTGTTGAGGGTCTGATGTTTGGGAAGTCATTGTCTCCGTAGAAATTGGATCACACAAAAGCCGAGGGGTTGTAAAATACACCATCACTTATTTTTTATAAAAACATCAAACCACCTACTGCTTACAGAGAGGTGGTAAGAGGAAAAAGTTTAAACTGATTCCTTCCTGTCCATAACATTACTTAAACTGCATCAGAGGAATAGGAAGGAAATCAGTGAAGAGTATATTGCCTCAGGGTTTCTAGCCCTGGATTATTGAATAATAAAGTCATTCGTTGCTATGGCTATTGAGTATACCTAAAGAGGAATAGGACTGGAAAATATTGCAAGTGCAGAGAGTTAGCCTGTGACTTGGTGACTGGGAGACTTATCAGTCTTTCTTTTCCCTGTAAACCTTGAACATTCTGCAATCAGGAACCAGGTGCTGCCTGTAGTGGTCAAGTTAATAGCTGCCCATCCTCTACACCACCAACAGGAGGCCAATAGATAGCGTTATCTGCTCAGTTGGGCTCTGTATCCTTTGTGAAAATGGATACATCCCATTGTCAGGTGAGGAGAGCAATTTGTTGTCTTGCGTTTTCTCTGACTTGTTCTCACGGAGCTTCAGAACAGTTACAAAAATTATGCTGAGGTGGTGGTCCATTCTTTTGTGACCTCCCTCCTCTATACCTATGGCCCATGCTGTTCCATGTCCCATGGATTCTCTGCTTAGCTGTATTCCCTGGGCATTTCAGTATACTTTAATTAAGTTGCACAGGAGACAGCGAAAATGAAAACTACCTCTTCAGGAGGCCGGTTAACCATTGGGATGGAAAATGGAATCACATTGATTATAGACCAGTGCATGAAGTCCAAACTTTCTGATGGCTGTTCAGGCACAACACAGGTTGGTTAGGATCAATGGTTTGGATTTGTTTCTGATCAGTTTGTTTAGGATCATTTTGGTTAGGATCAATGTCCAGGAATTAATTAAATTTAATCACAAAACAGGCATGGAAACAAAATGATAAATGTGACACTCATTTTTTTAGTAAAATTATTGACAGGAAAATTTCTTGCACGCTTCCTCCAGTTTGTAAAGGACTAATCCTCCTCCAGATGTGACTCCCATGTGACACGTTCCTGAGAGAGGCTACACAGATAGGATGATTTTGGAAACTGAACTGCAACTGTTGTAATCAGTCTGTTCGATGAGTGTTTACACAAAGTCACTTGTCAGAGAAACAAGGTTAGCTTGGTAATTTCTATGATGTGTGTTGTTTATAATGTCTAAACCACCATTATGGTGACAAGCAGCTAACATTATCCTAAAACTAATTAAAAATTCAGCCTGGAAAATGTCAGAATGAAGTCGTGAGTCCATTTTATGGAATGGTTTTCATGTTGGCTCTATTCGGACTTGCATATCTACATACCCTACCAATAAATTGAGACTTTAATTTGTACCAGCTTTGCTAATTGCCCCATTATCCCTGGCAACCATGTGTGCTGTAAACCAGCGGAGCTTTCTCCACACCCACCTCGCCGTCTAATCCCTTAGCTATTTTTTTTTAAATTCATTTTTTAAATTAGAAAACAGCACGTACATTATGATTGCTGCATACACATGCATAATGATGATTGAAAATAAAATTAGGGGACTGTAGAAGTGGCCAGCGGGACAAATAAGAAAGTTTTATTCATTTAAATTCACACTGGCAAGTCCAGATTTCTTCCAACTTGATCCTTAGCTGTTTTATGGAACTAATAGCAAGTCACTCATTCTTTCTGTGCGCAGTACCTCAAATTTATTGATATTAAATTTCATCCACCTCTTTCCCAGCCATTGCATCATTTGTTTTTACCCAAATCATTTGCTAGGATCTTAGTTACTTCTCCAACTTTGTTTGGTGTAATCTGCAAATTTACCCAATTTGCACTGAACTTTTGACGGCAAGTAGTTCATATACTGCTTCCAATTTCCAAGGCCCAAACGCTGATCCATAATTAGTTCATTCTATACTCCATCCTTCCACCAGTTAGTACCTTTCCCAACTTATTAAAGTGCCTGTTCAGACAAAGAAAGTATCCCAGTAGCTCTCAGTAGTGGGCATAAGAAACAAAGAACCAGGGAAGGAGAGACTAAGAGAGATGACTGAAAGTT